>NW_028317929.1:5359772-5675454 GCF_062004578.1 Staurois parvus | reverse complement strand
GACATATCGTGCGGAGACACTCTTTACATGCTCAGTTTGGTGTGTAGTGCTTGACAGGGTTTCTTTTTCCAGGGAAAGTGCATGTGATCAGCACAGGGCCAATCTGCACTGTCCAAACAGAGGTCAGGGGTTCTGCATCCTCAGAGCAGAAAGAAAACTTTTCTTACAAGTTTTAACCAGTGCTTGGCTGGACACTGATAGAAGTCACAAGACTGCTCTAACTGCAGATGAGAAAAGGTATATAGCAGTGTATATTTACTAAAATAATTGCATTTCCATGTTCTGTGTACTGAGTGAGACCAGATATAGCGAATGCAGGGTCCTGGGTTTAGTAACACTTTAACAAACGTCTAAAATATTTTCCACAAACACTGTAAATTCAGTATGTCGGTTTTATCAAAGGGTCTGACAACCTCTTCCAGTTGTGCCACAGGACAGTATGAAATAATGAACAAAAATCTGCACCATGTTTGCTTTATACTCCTCAAGGCTTAAAAGAGAAGTTTGTGATTTTTTTATCAAATTATACTTGGATGCAGCTTGGATCTGATGCTGCATCTGTCCCCTGCCGGATCTTAGGCTCCATGCACACTAGTGGTTTTTTTTGTAAGGTCAAAAAACGCTGGATAAAAAACGCTTGTAATAACTTTTTTTGTAGTGTTTTAGTACCGTTTTCGTAGCGTTTGGAAGCCTTTAGGAGCTTTAGAGTTTCATTCGCGTTTTTACAGTACATGTAGAAAAAAAGCTGTTAGGAGCGTCTTACTAGTGTTTAGCAGCATTTAGGAGAGGTTAGTGGTTTTTTCCTGCTGGGAAAAACACTTAAAAAACTCTACAAAAACATTTTTTTTTCTGCTCCAAGAGGCTAGACTGCTAATAGCCTAAATGCGCATGGACACATAGAATGACACTATTTAGCTTCTAGGAGCAGAAAAAAATGCTAAATAACAGCTCCTAGGAGCTTAAAAAAACAATAGTGTGCAGAAATGAGTGATCAGACACCGCTGATCACTCAGTTCTCCCTGCCACTCTGAGCAGAGAGCGGTGCCTATCAGTCACCATTGTTTGCTCTGCCCCCAGCCACCCATGTTCACTGGAGCGCTGGCCCTTGGAGGGGGCGGAAGTGATTGGCTCAGGATCTCAGTGCATATGGTCACGATCTTTCTCCAGCCTAAATCAGTCAAGTAACATCAGCCAGCAGTGGACTTTAGCCTTAACTGAAAAACAGGTCAGAGGAGTGCAGAAGAACGAACTGCACTTGTGTGATCCACAGGAGAAGTACAGCCCACAGCTTTGGCTGTGCTTCTCCTTTAAGAGCATTGTCCAATGTTTTAAAAATAATAAATAAATATACCCACATTAATAAAAGAAAAAAATATTTTGCATTGATGCCTGCAAAGCACTGCAACCAAGATCATTGCATTTTGAGTGCAATGCATAAGCTCCTGCAGAATATTCCCCCAGCACTGAGTCTTTACAGGGTACAGACCTTCAGTTTTGGGGCTGGAGAAAACAACGAAGGACTACAAGTGTGATGACATCCCCACACTTGTACTCCATTGTAAACTACAAGCCCTTCTACCACAGTGGAAAATGGGACTTGTAGTCTTCCCATTCCCGACCTGTAAATAAATGATGCAGCTGTACTGGCAAAGCCACACATAGTCACACTCAATTTAAATGAACACAGGGCCCATCAGTAAGATGAATCCCGTGATTCAGGCAAATGGGTGGGTGGATGTGCAGTTTGAGGTTTGTTATTATGTTTTATGTTACACCCTAAATAACCCCCACCTATCCAAGTCATATGCTCAATTGTCCCTGTCTCTTCTCAAAATCTTTCGTGAGGTCCATAACTTGCACACCACAATCCATATTCAGTGCTTTGGATAGCTTGTACTCTTACCACATAGGAAAGATCTTGGCAGACAGGGTCAGTATATGACTTGAAATGGGGTGCTCCCCAATAGGTGTAACAGATTACAACCATTGGAGCTTCCCTTTAGAGTCTAACCCTGTCCACTACAGGGTCCACTCACTACATGGTTGGTATATGGTCTATCCATGCAAATTGGTGTGGATGACAGATGGGGGGGGGGGTGTAGGTGACTGGACTCTTCCAACGTACCGGATCTTCTGCACACAGTGACCACAGAAATTCTCCTGCTGCCTTGCATGGTCTGTCACTAAGTGAAACTGCTAATGGTTTCAATTAAAAAGCCTTGAAATTCACAGCTAATTAATGCAGCTGACAACATAACTGGACATCAAAAATATAAATAAACATTTAATGGGGTGGCCACATTTAAAATGGTTTTCCATATTCAAATGAAAAAAAATGATATGTTCTTAAGGAGTTTAGTTATGATTGCACATTAGGTTCTCATTTTCTGATCAGGGACAACAGATCTATAGCAACCTTTTAAACACTGCTCATTTCATCCCTTTCAGTTCATCTTCTGAGTATGGATTAGATGAATTAACTGACTGTGCTGGCAAGTGGCTGATATACCGCATTACAAACAGCTACACTTTACTAATGAACTGAACACAGGAAACATTAGCTAATTCTAGAAGGCATTCTTCCCCCTAAAACAGAAAATGCATCATGTACACTATATGACAGCACCTTTCATAATCCATTAGAATATAAGGAGCGAATTCTCTGGGGATAGATGGCTGCAGTGAAAAGCACACAATCTGAATCCATTACTTTCTTGTTTAACAGAGAACTCCTGTTCGCCAAATTAGCCTAAGGAAAAAATCCAAGAACAATGGCGAGCATGCAGTTAGGGTCCGCCATCTCTTCTACAAACACAAACTTTCCAATGAAATCAAGATTACGCTACAATCAGACTTGTTTATTTTTGATAACCATGCAGTTGATCTTACACCTTCATTGCGACTCTAATGCAAGAATACTGACACATGTTCTCCCTGTGATTTCAGTTTCCTCTAAGTACTTTGGTTTCCTCCAACACTCCAAAGGTATCATGTTACATATTCCACTTGTTTTTAGGGTGGAACATGATCCCAATGCTGCAACCGCTGCCCAATTCCCCCTCTCCCTGTGACAGCAGTACGGGGAGAAGTTCCTGTACTAGCTGTCATTTTTTAAAGACATTGCAGCTGCATCATTCTTTTACAAAAGAACACAAGGGGGCGCCAACCTAAGTGCAGTAGGTTAAAATCATTTATTAAAATGAAATAGCCAATAGCTACTCACAAAGATAGGAGAATAGTAAGCATCTAAGTTAATCCTCGGCTTGGCCAGTGGGGGGGGGGGGGCGATGGTGTCAGCCTGAGCCTGGATCCCAGAGGTGGAGTAGAGTGAGAGCCGTCAGCTATCAGCGGTGGGGATGCTGGAATCCAGCGCCGTAACGAACATGGAGTGCACGGAAGACCGAACCGGGTGGGCAACCAACGGGAGGGCAAGGACGGATCAGGTGATGCGTTTTAACGCATCCCATATGGAATGATAGGTATATGTAAATCACAGATATATTAGAATGCTAAAAGTACGTATAAAATAAGGGTAAATATACAACTATCCGCAGAGGTGACTAAGTTGTGCAAAAAGGCAGGAAGCTCCCTCTTACGAAACACTGGATCCTGGCGTCTAAGAAAAATGATACTCCCCGCATGGGGTCACAACAGAAGAATGCCCATAGTGTAGTAAGATTAAATTCATTTATTCAAAGCAAAGAGTTGAGGATGCATCCAAGTAAAGCAAACGTGTATGAAAGGAACAGGAAGGACTAACTGTCCCTAAAAGGAAATGGCCGCCGGAGCTCCACGATGCTCCGGCGGCTTGACGTCACAGCGCGAGTAGGCTCCTCCTTACGCGTTACGTGCCACTCACATCAGAGGGGGAGCTAATTAGCTTTACTTGGATGCATCCTTAACTCCTTGCTTTGAATAAATGAATTTAATCTTACTACACTATGGGAATTCTTCTGTTCTGACCCCATGCGGGGAGTATCATTTTTCTTAGACGCCCAGTATTTCTTAAAAGGGAGCCTCCTGCCTTATCCTCAGAGAGCTGCATCCATCCATCCCTATAGGGGAACTCTGGACACCCCAGGAGCATCAGAATTTAAGTTCCTGGACCCTAACCATCCTGAGAGGGAGTTTATTCCATCTACTGGCCCAGACGACTATCTGCCGACACCAGGATATTAAATATAATGCACTTAATTAGTGCACGTCCGGTGAGTGTGCACTTCTCATAATAATACAAGGCACAAGCGCCGGTTTGAAGTTCTGGTGGACTTTTTGCACAACTTAGTCACCTCTGCGGATAGTTGTATATTTACCATTATTTTATACGTACTTTTATCATTCTAATATATCTGTGATTTACATATACCTATCATTCCATATGTGATTACTCATCTTGACATAATACGTTTTTTATATACATCAGCTTTTTATTTATATTTTATTGCCTATATGTTAATAATTATCGTCTAACTAGATTATTTTACATGATTTTAATACCACTATTAGCGCTGCACTATCTGTTTTTGATTTGATTAAGGATCTCTGTTGGTTGCTGTGAGTGTACAGCTGCTTATTGGAAAAGCGCTCACTTTATACCCATTTGTACCGTTTTAAAGCATCCGCTTCTTCTTCAGACCTATATAATTTATTGTTGCTGCATTTGTTCAATTATTTTTATTGTTATTTCACCACGAGTGTCCCCCCCCCCCCACCCCACAATTATCTTACTGGTTCCATCATTCTTATACAGAGTTCTGTGAATGAATGAACTACAAGTATCGACATCCTTTACGGATGTCAGCTTGTAGTTCTCAATGAACTACCATGACACTGTGGAGCGCTGTGGTAGTTCATTGACTCTTCCGGTCACTGTATCTGCTTGCCCGTACGGGATGTATGGGCAAGCAGATATACTGACAGGTCTGCATGAGACCTGCATAGCACCAGCAATCTGCTGATCACTGGTGCAATCCTTTACATGCTCCTGCAACAAAAAATAATAGTTTCTACCTGAACAAAATGTGCATTTATTACTTTTTGTCAAAAGGTGAACTTATGCTTTAATTGGCTCTTGTCTAAATTGGCCCTAGTATGTGCATGTATGTGATGTGTTAGATTGTAAGTTCCTTGAAGGCAGGGACTGATGTGAATGCGAACCTCCCAACTGTCTTTCATTTGGAGGCACGGTCCCTCTTTTAAAAACCAACTCCCTCAGTCCCTTGTACAGCCTCAGTTGTGCCTATTTTTGGTCGGATTTGTACATAACTATACAAAATTTACAATTTTACTAACAAAAGTGTTATGCTATACTAAACGTTTTATATAACCTCTATATTACTGCATTTGTTATTCTGAAAAGCCAATATAAAGCTAAAATAGCAGTCAAAAAAGCACTTGTGGTTTAGTCAGTGATTTTCTGCATATTAGATCTTTACAGTCTATGTAACTGGGCCGTGGCAGGGACGCGTCCTTTGCTACTTACTGTGTGCTAAAAGGTGTCCCTTTTTATAATTTTGGAAAAGAATGTATGAAATATGTAAGACACTTTGTAGATAGTCAGCACTATATAAATACCTGTAATAAACAAATACAAATAAAAATACTGAATTCAACAGAACTAGAGATTTTCACTAGCATTAGATGCCTCTGATTCCAATGTGTGTCAAGTAAACCAGCAGTAAATGTTGGTACTTTGTAGAAAGAAATTTTATGCTTACAGTTATCACTCTACTCTGACTTTCTCTTATATAAGACATATCTATAAAAGTAAATGGAAGGTAAAAATGGGGGTAAAAAAAATGCTTTATATTTCTTAAACCATGGCCATGAGATTGACCCAGATAACCCAAAAGGACCATTAGGCGAGTTTCACAAATCTAAAACCAGACCTCCCAAAATGGTACATGTAAGGTAAAAATGATCTCGGTTTCTCCCCCTAGGGCTATGGAAACCATATATTTTCTATAATATAAAATAACTATAGAAATTTAGCAGGGAGATTGTTGCCTCCCCCTTTCCCCCATGATGGTTACAGCAGATATGTGGATCGGGATCTCACGAACATAGTCACTAAAGCTGTCAACACAAGTCATTTTTTTTTTGTTCAACCAGCGGGTTGAGCAAAAGCAAATGACTCGATTCCCCAATTCACACACCCAATGTGGATGGCAGAATCCTTCAACTATGCTTTTGTATTCTATTGACTTCTCCACCATCAGAATACACACCACCAGCTATAGCAGTGCTGATTGAGGGAAAATTTTCAAACAGGCTGACTGTATACAAGCAATAGATAGACTGACTTATGTACAACCAGCCTGACCATATTTGGATCAAATTTCAGCCAGTCACTGCTGAACCGGCCAAATTTTGATCCATGTGTGGCCAACTTAACCTCTTCTCATCCGGCCCATATCAATAAACGGCTGGACAGGAGCGCTGCCAATGTAGGGAGATGTTTCTAAATGCCTCCCCGCATCCATTGCCTGTTCGCACTCCCTGGGAACACAGATTGCTGTACTGGACCTCTGTGTGAGGTCCCGATTCATGTGATCACTGATTGGCCAATCAACGATCACATGAATAGTAGTAAACAAGATGTCACTTCCTGACACCTTTGCTTACTACTTGTGAAATCAAATCTGTGAATGATCACAGAGGTCACATGGTACAAAGCTATTGACAACAGCCTTGTACCATGTGACAAGCTGTGACCAATCACACTATTTCTCAATGGCTGCAGGAATGCAGGCAGAGAGAAGGAGAAATGATTGTTTTTACAGCCTTTATGGGTGTAAAAACAATCCGTGAAAAAAAAGAAAAAAAAAAATCTTCATCACCCCCCCACAAGTAGTACAGTGTCACTATGGTGACACTGCACAGCTAGGGTGACAGTATGTAAAAAAAAAAAAAAAAAAAAACATAATATAAAAAAATAAAAATTTAAAAAATGTTTTTGAAAAATTATAAAATTTTGGTTATAAACTAATTTGGGTTTTTTTTTTTTACTAAAAAGATAGATGAATACATTTTTGCAAAGATTTATGAAGAAAGATTATTTATTTGCAAAATTGTATAAGGAAAACACTTTTTCAAAATTTTTGGACTTTTTCATTTATATAGCAAAAAATTAAAAATCCTAATGGTGAATAAATACCACCAAAATACAGTTTTATCTGTCTCAAAAAAATGTTAAAAAATTAATATGGGTACAGTGTTGCATGACTGCGCAATTGTCATTCAAAGTGCGATAGCACTAAAAGCTGAAAATTGGCCTGGACTGGAATGAGGTAAAAGTGTCCGGACTTGAAGTGGTTAAGAGATGTGAGGTTGATTGACTCCTCAGAATGCAGCAAGCACTGAAATATCAGTCTTGGTGGACTGTCTCCTAAATCTCTCAGCAGCAAAGAAATGTAATTACTTGTGTAACCCTAGCCTTGAGCTTTGTTTAAATGGACAATGCAAGCAGATGTAGACAAACCACCTTGTGTAATTGTAAACACATGCAAATGAGTAAATAAGAAGCAATTGGGCCTGGTTTAAAGATGCATTTGAGGATCAGTTAATACATTTTTAAACTTTATTTGCTTTTATGATTTTTTTTTTTTTTAATAAAAAGGTTGCTGTTAGTTTTCACTAAAGAGAAATTGGTTAAGCAATGCAAACATCTAAAAAGAAATTTGTAGTAAGCCTGTCATTGCATTTCAGATGCCATAGAAAAAAGGACAGGCTAAACCCAAAGGCAATCTTAACACTGAGAAAAAAATGATAAAACTTTTGTGTTGCAAATACATTTTAAGAAACTTTGTACATACATACTACATCAAATCTGGTCTTATTTACCAGTGTGTTTCCAACTATTTATTTTTAATATACCCCTTTATTATATGATGCACCAAAATCGCAAATCCAAATTAAGGATCAACTTTATATAATCTGAGATTTTTTAATTTGATTTTATATTAAAGTATAAGCATAGGACACACAAGGCACATAAAAATGAATTAATAAAGCTAAAAGTATCAAAAAGTTAATAACTTCACAAAAAACAGTATACAACCCATCTAAGCCTAATCTATTCTAAATAACCCTTAAAAAGGGGACCAAAAAGCATGAAAAACCAGTGTTTGTTCTCCAGAGGATAATTTGCTATCCTTGTTCGCAATGATTTTCTAGAAGAAATGACAAACATTTGTGGGATTTTTTTTAATATTTGTAACCTGCTGTATTTCTGTATAGATTTCTATTTTTCTATGCAGTTTTAATATATGCTTATTTAAAGTACTGTATATATAAAGCCTAAGTGTTTTCTTCTAATTTTGGATAAACATGGCTAGAATGAGTTAGAACCTCAAGAGCTCTGTATTGGTCCTTGTACCCATTGGGGACAACTGCACTGAGCAGCGTTGTCACCCTAGGCAAGAGATGTGGTAGGACTACATAACTACTCCCTCTCTTCTCCACAATACGGAGAGGCATTTGTAGTCTATAGAGATAGTTGGAAATAATGCTAACTGATAACAGACCAGAAGTAAAGATTACAAGAAGAAATCAGCTCACAAGATTTCTAGTTACATTAACATACTGTAAATAACAAAGCACCTTCAGTGGTATACATTTAACAAATCAAAATGGAGCAAAGGTATTGAATTTACTATTCAATTCATTTTTAGAGTTTACATATATTTTAAATTACTACTATATTTATGTTTTAGGTCTATGGTTTATATTAAAGGATGGCAAGATTGCATATAGATAATATGAAAAATTGATCATAAAAAAATTACAGATTTTCAAACATGCACGCACGTACATTTTTAACTTAAAATTTCAGAGTGCAAATAAAAAGATTATTTAGTTCTGCTTTAAATATCTAAACAGCTATGTCCTAGAAACTATAAGGGCAATTTTCTTTTGACTTCTTTCAGTCATAGAAATAGCCAGAATTTCACTAAACAGGTGCTTGTTACAGAGACAAATTAGCAAATTATAGTTCTGAAGAGAAACAGAATTAGGGTAGAATCAGAATAATCAAGGCACAGAATCATGTTTTTCAGTTGGCAATTACATGTTAGTAACATGTTGGTATTATAAATGGCAAAATCTTCATCTGGGCAACAGGCGGATTTTCGCAACCGACAAGTGTGCTTTAACTGATAAGTGTGTGCACATAGGCATATGCAAATATGTGTGCTGGCACAAAAGCCTCCTCAATACAAAGGAGCACACATGGATGAAGTGATTAGAAAAAGTGGCTACCATTCACATTGCTTAATTAAATGATTAGTAACTGAAGAAAGAATTCCCTTCAATTACGAATTTCTCCAGTTCACTACTAACCGCCAGAAAGCTTGGTTCAGCACATTTCCTAAATACCGTATTTGCCGGCGTATAAGACGACCCCCTACTTTTCCTGCTAAAATTTAGTGTTTGGGCTATACTCGCCGTATAAGACTACCCCTCTTCCAATGCACACCAGTGGGAGGAATAGTGCCCCATCATTGGTCTCAGTGGGAGGAATAGTGCCCCATCATTGGTATCAGTGGGGGAAATAGTGCCCCATCATTGGTATCAGTGGGGGAAATAGTGCCCCATCATTGGTATCAGTGGCAGGAATAGTATCCCATCATTGGTATCAGTGGCAGGAATAGTGCCCCATCATTAGTATCAGTGGGGGAAATAGTGCCCCATCATTGGTATCAGTGGGGGAAATAGTGCCCCATCATTGGTATCAGTGGCAGGAATAGTATCCCATCATTGGTATCAGTGGGAGGAATAGTGCCCCATCATTGGTATCAGTGGCAGGAATAGTGCCCCATCATTAGTATCAGTGGGGGGAATAGTGCCCCATCATTGGTGTCAGTGGGAGGAATAGTGTCCCAACATTGGTGTCAGTGGGAGGAATAGTGCCCCATCATTGGTGTCAGTGGGGGGTGGAATCGTGCCCCATCATTGATGTCAGTGGGGGGTGGAATAGTGCCCCATCATTGGTGTCAGTGGGGGGGGAATAGTGCCCCATCATTGGTGTCAGTGGGGGGGAGGAATAGTGCTCCATCGTTGGTGTCAGTGGGAGGAATAGTGCTCCATCTTTGGTATCAGTGACACCAATGATGGGGCACTATTCTTCCCACTGACACTTGCTGACCCTGTTCTCGTATGGTGCTGCTGCAGCCAGCATATGTGGTTGCAGCAGCACCTCTACACTGAACACTTACCTGCTGGTCCTGCACTCGATTTCCGCGGGGCCGCTCGGCTCCGCCCCCTCGCCGGTGATTGGCCACCTGTGTGCCTTTCCTGAGCTACAGTTCTGGCGGCCAATCACCGGTGAGGAGGCGAAGCCGAGGAGGCGAAGCCGAGCAGCCGAGCGAACATCCATTGGCTGACTGAAGGAGCAGCTGCGCTTCCTGGACCGGATCGTCGTGGGACCAGAGCCAGGTAAGAAACAGCCCCTGCCTACCCCTGTACTTAGTGTCCTTTCCGTTGGAAGGGGGGGGGCGGCGGCGGCACCGCGTCGCCCCCCTAAAAAGTGTCAGTATGCCGTATACTGGCGTATAAGACGACCCCCGACTTTTGAGAGGATTTTCAAGGGGTAAAAAGTCGTCTTATACGCCGGCAAATACGGTAGGTATAAGTGGACTTGAGCTCCAATATGACAATTTGCTACCTTATAGAGACATTTATAAATTGTTTCTAACCATTACACCGTATAATCCACCTTTTGCCTTGAATTCCTACTGAACATACTTTAGATTGTACGCTCCTTGAGGGTTAGGGACTGATGTGAATGTACAATATATATGTAAATTGACGGCGCTACATAAGTACCTATAATAATAATAAAAAAATATTCCTGACCTGTATATCTGCAGTGTGAGACCTTTGACACTTAGTCTCCTGAGATTTGGAGATGTTACTACTGGGCTGCTCACTGTTCTCCATGCTGGAGAGAAAGCTGTACCTGAGAACCTGCAGTGCAAAATCTCTGTGCTTCCATTCATTCATTCTTGCATCTTTGTTGGTGCATCTGTTCATTATGAACCTCCCCTACTGCCTCCAGATTATTCCCCTACCTGTCATTAGCATTCACAGCTCATTTTGCATGCCGGAGAATGCTGAGATCAGGCAGGTAAGTGTTTTTATTGCAAAAGAGACTTCTGCAATAAAGGGCATGCCTGCTCGCAGTTTGTGACTTTAGTTTTGCTTTAAGTCAGTAATGGGGAAAAAAATAGCTGCAGGAAGATCATAATCAATATTGGTGGCTACTCCTTCACCCACTGCTTACCTTTATTTGGCCACAGTCCAGAGTTTAGGTGTATGTCAATGTCTGAAGTTTTTTTTAAGTTATGTAATAGCACAGAGAACATTTTCTGTATCCATACTTAGTCTGACACAAGTTCCTCGGATGGCCATTATTCTGGTGAAAATTGATGGAGGAAAATTTCAAGGAAACCATGAGCCAGCATCACAAGGGAGATAGAACATTACCAGTATATCACGTTCCTTGTGCTGATTTTTGTGTGTTTTTTTATTTTGACTACACTTAGACTTTAAGAAGATCGGGACTACAAGTAAACTAATAAGTCTTCATCTGGGTTCTTCTTTTGACTTATTCAACTTGTGACTCAAATACTGAAGAAAAAGGATCAGCACTTCAGCCAAGCAATTAGCACTTTTAGAAAGAGCTAGGTCAGCAATGGCTGTCATTATATGTTGACCTAGGGAAATTTTGACAACCACTGATGTAATACAGAAATAGCTTTTTTCCACCAAGATGATGATTTGGCAGTAGCATCTCTTCAGTTTTAATTTGACTGGATCAGCTGTTTTAAGTAAACTAATACTGAAATGTTAATATAGTGTTAACAGTGTTAGGTAAAATAAAGAGTAATGGAAAAACGAAAAAAAAAAAAAAAAAAAAACAGCATTTGCTACTCCTAGAGAAAATGCTGCAGTAGGAGTCTGAATTACTAAAGAAATTGAGAATGTTCACACAATTGATAGCTCATTATCAAAATTACAGAATCTGTTCTATTGGTTCCAACAAAAAACATTCTATTATTGAAGGACAGGTGAATGAATGAAAGGTGCACCTTCTCTGATAACAGAATGCTTTTCATTGTGGGAACTGAGAGTTTAGCTTCTATGAATGGAACACAAGATCAGAAAGGGGGAGGCATATACAGCACTTGAAGAGTACCTGTCATAGGCACAGCTACTCATATTACCCTCTACGACACCTGAAGATCCCCACTGCAGGGGTATCCAGGGGCAGAAGACTTCAGTACTGTCCCTGGTGCTGTATTAAAAAAATCACAAAATTTCAAATTTAACCAAATGCCTAGAATTTTTTGTCATGCGATCTTCTTAAGAGGGGCACAGCTGCCCATAGATACAGTAGATTGAAATTTGTTGGGTTCAGGAGAAATTGATTGACTTCTTTTGAATGAGACCATCTGAAAAATTCTCTCAATTTCTGCCAGCTGCAACCAATCAGCTGATCAGCGTATTCCGACAGGAGTCCTACTGGGGGAAAGTGGATTCCTCCTTCCACCTAGTAAATCTGGATTAGGGAATACGTTCATTTTTGGTCAGCCCCGTGGCTGATCAGAAAAAAAAAAACCCTGAGACATCTATGGCCAGTCTTAGCATTTAAACTTGGTCAATCTTCTCCTTTTGTAGCCTTTTGATTATATCAGCAGCACTGGAGGAAACGTAAAGGGTATTATTTTCCCACAAAGGGTACGTTTTTCAGTCTATTACTGTTTATCTATCAACCAATGCAAGACTGTTAACGTAGCTTTTATCAATATCGGAGTATAGGTTTACTTAAAAAATTGCTACATTATGTATCATTAACAATAGAATATTTTATGTCTTGATATATTAATTACAATGTAAAAAAAACAAAAACATTAGAACCACAGAATCTTATAATGCACAGGGTGCAATTGCTTGTGTATAACAAATCAGTTATTGCACAATTTATATTGCAATTTTATGACCTCCTGTGTTTTCTCTTTGCTTTTTAAGGTTAAATGTCAAAGTGCCTCAAAATTTCACATTGAAGAGAATAATACAGCAGATGTTTATGAATTAATTAGTAACAACTAAAATGAGCTCATAACTATTTTAGGTCTGGAAATTACATGGTCATTCTTGAAAATGTACTTGATGGATCCAGATGCAAGCCAGGAAAAATAGTGCTTCTTGGGGGGATTGGATTAGCAATGGTGAAGTTCACCAATCTGTTCTAAGGACAGAATTCGAGTACAATACACACACTGTGCCGAGTGCCAAACCTCATCTCTATGTTCAATAGCCAGAAGGCTCAGTGCCAGGAACTCTTGTGATCACATCAGTTGTACAAAAAGAAAAAAAAAAAAATGTATCCAGGCACCAAAATCAGATTTAATTGTAAATGCACAGCATCATATTGGATCTTCTGATCTTCAGTTATCTGTCATTCAAACTATTTGCAGAAATTTACAGAAATGTGTCTTAATGAGGGTATATTTGTAGCGCCTAAGGTCAATGTCAGACAAATAACTTTGGCGCTGGTGAAACATTGCCAGCAGCAGAATCACTTAGGTTAGGGAACCATTTTCCTAATGGAATTTCTCTCTTTGATGGACAAGAATGCTGAAGAATTTCACTCAAAGAAGTGTGGATGTGGTCTATTTACAAGTGTAAAGTTGAAGAAGAGGTTTAGAAGCATCTGGTGCCTATTTTAATAGTTTCTGGGTTTAAATGCAGGGATGTGTATATGAAATAGCTATTATGCCTCTAGATGCAACCCAACCAGCATGGTCATGAAGTATGCGAGTTGCCATGACAGTGCTTACCATTGCAGTGCTGTCAGGTGTATTAAAGGAAACATGTCATGAGCAAAATATATAAGTTGCTATTACCGAATGCTTTTTTTCAGACTGAGAGTTGCCTGGCCTATGCGTTGATCCCATCAAGTGTGCATCCCATTATTTATGACCCAAGACTACTATACACATCCTAAAAGCTCAAACAGCTGTGACTTAAGAGTACTGAATCAGCTGAAATGCCAGCTGTGGTTGGCTGAATCAGATGCAGCCAGTGTTCAGGTATTCTGCTAGCCACAGGCATTGATTAACAGAATATGAAAGCCAGGAGGGGAGACCACGCTGGGCAGTGTTTTATGCTTCATATTCTTTCAGTCCTGTCACATGACACACAGCCCATTGATTTCACCAATCTTTTCTGGCAGTAGGCAGTCCTTGACAATGCAGGGGGCAGCGCTGACATAATGGACTAAGAGTGCCAGATGCTATGGTGACGCCCCCTCAGGGGTTTTTCCATGTCATTGTGCACTCACTGTAGGTCTTTTGTCTACTGGGTTGATGATATACAGTTAGGTTCATATACAGTCAGGTCCATAAATATTGGGACATCGACACAATTCTAACATTTTTGGCTCTATACACCACCACAATGGATTTGAAATGAAACGAACAAGATTTGTTTTAACTGCAGACTGTCAGGTTTAATTTGAGGGTATTTACATCCAAATCAGGTGAACGATGTAGGAATTACAACAGTTTGCATATGTGCCTCCCACTTGGTAAGGGACCAAAAGTAATGGGACAATTGACTTCTCAGCTGTTCCATGGCCAGGTGTGTGTTATTCCCTCATTATCCCAATTACAATGAGCAGATAAAAGGTCCAGAGTTCATTTCAAGTGTGCTATTTGCATTTGGAATTTGTTGCTGTCAACTCTCAAGATGAGATCCAAAGAGCTGTCACTATCAGTAAAGCAAGCCATCATTAGGCTGAAAAAACAAAACAAACCCATCAAAGATATAGCAAAACATTAGGCGTGGCCAAAACAACTGTTTGGAACATTCTTAAAAAGAAGGAACGCACCGGTGAGCTCTGCAACACCAAAAGACCCGGAAGACCACGGAAACAACTGTGGTGGATGACCGAAGAATTCTTTCCCTGGTGAAGAAACACCCTTCACAACAGTTGGCCAGATCAAGAACACTCTCCAGGAGGTAGGTGTATGTGTGTTGAAGTCAACAATCAAGAGAAGACTTCACCAGAGTGAATACAGAGGGTTCACCACAAGATGTAAATCATTGGTGAGCCTCAAAAACAGGAAGGCCAGATTAGAGTTTGCCAAACGACATCTAAAAAAGCCTTCACAGTTCTGGAACAACATCCTATGGACAGATGAGACCAAGATCAACTTGTACCAGAGTGATGGGAAGAGAAGAGTATGGAGAAGGAAAGGAACTGCTCATGATCCTAAGCATACCACCTCATCAGTGAAGCATGGTGGTGGTAGTGTCATGGCGTGGGCATGTATGGCTGCCAATGGAACTGGTTCTCTTGTATTTATTGATGATGTGACTGCTGACAAAAGCAGCAGGATGAATTCTGAAGTGTTTCGGGCAATATTATCTGCTCATAATCAGCCAAATGCTTCAGAACTCGTTGGACGCCGCTTCACAGTGCAGATGGACAATGACCCAAAGCATACTGCAAAAGCAACCAAAAAGTTTTTTAAGGGAAAGAAGTGGAATGTTATGCAATGGCCAAGTCAATCACCTGACCTGAATCCGATTGAGCATACATTTCACTTGCTGAAGACAAAACTGAAGGGAAAATGCCCCAAGAACAAGCAGGAACTGAAGACAGTTGCAGTAGAGGCCTGACAGAGCATCACCAGGGATGAAACCCAGTGTCTGGTGATGTCTATGCGTTCCAGACTTCAGGCTGTAATTGACTGCAAAGGATTTGCAACCAAGTATTAAAAAGTGAAAGTTTGATTTATGATTATTATTCTGTCCCATTACTTTTGGTCCCTTAACAAGTGGGAGGCACATATGCAAACTGTTGCAATTCCTACACCGTCCACCTGATTTGGATGTAAATACCCTCAAATTAAAGCTGACAGTCTGCAGTTATGGCACGTCTTGTTTGTTTCATTTCAAATCCATTGTGGTGGTGTATAGAGCCAAAAATGTTAGAATTGTGTCGATGTCCCAATATTTTTGGACCTGACTGTATATTTGGACACAGGCACAATTTTTGTTTTTACAGGAATTTACCAAAACATATTCAAACTATAGTTATATAATGGATATGGGCTGAAAGTGCACACTCTCAGGTATAATGTGAGGGTATGTACATCCAAATTGAAGGAAGGGTTTAGGAATTACAGCTTTTAAGGGTAGCCACCCCCCCCTTTTTCAAAAACAGTTTCATGGCCAGGCGTGGGCTACTCCATTATTTCTTCATCAGTTAAGCAGGTAAAAAGGTCTGAAGTTGATACTAAGTGTTGTATTTGCATTTGGAATTTTATTGCTGTGAACCTACTGTACATCATGCATTCAGAGGAGCTGTCCATGCAAGTGAAACAGGCCATTGTAAGGCTTCAAAAATGAAACAAATCCATCAGAGAGATAGCAGCAACATTAGGATTTGCCAAATCAATAGTTTGATACATTCTGAGGAAAGGAGAACGCACTGGTGAGCTCAGCAACATAAAAAAAAAGGAATGGACGTCCACAGAAGATCCAAGGATCCTCTCTATGGTAAAGAAAAACCCATTCAAGTGAAGGACACTCTCCTGGAGGTGGCGTATCATTGCCAAAGTCTACAATCAAGAGAAGACTTCACGAGTGCAAACACAGAGGCATCCCCACAAGGTGCAAACCATTCATAAGCCCGAAGAATAGAAAAAACAGATTAGACTTTGCCAAACAACATCTAAAAAAGCCAGACCAGTTCTGGAAAAGCATTCTTTGGATGAATGAAACTAATATTAATCTGTATCAGAATGACGGTAAGAAAAAAGTGCGGAGAAGTCTTGGCACAGCTCATGATCCAAAGTATACAACGTATACTGTAAAACATTTGTAAAACATGCTGGAGGCAGTGTGTTGGCATGGGCATGGCTTCCAGTGGCACTGGGTCATTGGTGTTTATTGATGATGTGACAGAAGACAGAAGCAGCCGGATGAATTCTGCAGTGTTTAGAGATATACTGCAAGCCCAGATTCAACCAAATGCAGCAAAGCTGATTGGATGGCGCTTCACAGTACAGATGGACAATGATCCAATACACACTGCAAAAGCAACCCAGGAGTTTTTGAAGGAAAAGAAGTGGAATGTTCTGCAATGGCCGAGTCAATCACCTGATCTCAACCCAATTGAGCATGCATTTCACTTCCTGAAGGTAAAACTAAAAGACAGAAAGACCCACAAACAAAGAACAACTGAAGACAGCTGCAGTTAGAGCCTGGCAAAGCATCAGAAGGGAGGAAACCCAGTCTTTGGTAATGTCCATGGGTTCCAGACTTCAGGCAGTCATTGCCAGTAAAGGATTCCCAACAAAATATTAACAATGAACATTTATTTATGATTATATTCAACTGCCCAATTACTTTTGGTCCCTTGAAAAAGGGGGGATGGCTTCTTTTGAGAGCTGTAGTTCCTAAACCCTTCCTCCAATTTGGATGTACATACCCTCAAATTAAACCTGAGAGTGTGCACTTTCAGCCCATAATCATTATATAACTATAGCTTGAATATGTTTGGTATATATCTTAAAAAATCTAAAATTGTGCCTGTGTCCAAATATATATGGACCTACCTGTACTATGACATTTTTGTGGAAGAGTACCGTGGGGAAGACCACCACAAAACGTATTGCCACTAGAGCTTTTTATTCGATTGAAACACTGCATGGGGAACCTTTTCAAACTACTTCAAGACATTAACATAACTACACACAAGACAGTATGAGTTATCTTTATGTATAAATGAGAATTGAATAGTTGTCCCTGGCCTTAGTACTCACTTAATGGCTGATAATTAACAATGATGTAGAAAGAGAGGTTAGAAATCCAGATGTACGTACAGTATACTGTATGTTTTGGGTCAGGGACTCAAAGTACAGAAAGAGGTCTAGCAATAACAGTCAGGCAACCAGCATTTTCTGAAGGAAAGGAACACAATATTTCCTCAGCACATCTTTTCTTGAAAAATACATGGCTGTAAACAAGACTTAAATGACTCTCAAATATACAAGGCCATGCAGGATCCACTGAAGCATAGCAAACGCCTAATTCTGGGTTGCAAAGGACTCCTTAAGGAATACTTGACAAAACAACCTAGGTGCTGTTTTTCCTGATGTTATGACAAAAAGGTAATTACCTTATTCCCAAGTTACTAACCCACAACAGTTTTTTCATCCATTTAACAAGAATCCACAATGCACCATATGGATGGGATTGGATAAATGCCAAGTGTGATAAAACAAGGCGTTTGTTTCACTTTTATCATGGGAACCTAAAAGTGTGCAGATATGGGAGGACGCCTATGTTGCCTTATGGCTAAAATTACCCTATCTTATAGCAAAAAATAATGAAATATAATATAAAAAAAAAATAATACAGCTTATGTTTTAATAGCTAATTTTAAGAATTGTAAAGTTACAAATTATAAAGGGTGAGTCAGAATATGGCTAATTACTAACTCGTGAAACAAAAGGAGCAAACACTGCCCCACCCTGCTACATATTCCAAAAGCATCTTTGTGCTTGAAAACACAGGCGCTTGTGTGCAGACGAAATGATGCAGATACCAAGTCAGCTGATACAACTTCTTGTAAAAGTTTATATGAATAGGGTTGAAGTTTGGATTCAAATACCAGCAAATAATCAGTAGACAAAATATATAACCACCCTGGGATGAACAGCACTTGACAATGGGCAGCCATTATGAAAGATTTGCAAGATTTTGCTGCTAAACTACAGATTTTGCCATTGCCGCAGTTTCGCTCACTGGCTTGCATAGGGAATTTTTTTTTTTTTGAGAGCAGTAGTTATATTGGGGGATGTCGGGTAGTTTGGTCTATTTAATTTAATGTTCTTTTTCTTTCTTATGCATTTTATTATTTGCGTACTTTTTTTAAATTACTGCGTTTTGTTTGTCTGGAAAAAAAAAAACATTTCTTGGCACAAGAAAAAGTCAAAGATAGCTGAGAGCAGCACCCATAGCATGAACCATTGAAAGTCCATCACACTTTTACAAGCCAGCTTCATTTTCAGTCTTCAACTTTGACTAATGCATTTTGCCAAAAAATTCTCCTGACTGTCACCAAAATGTTGGAGAAATTGAACTCTCAGTTTTGCTCATCCCTAATAGCCATTGTTATGGGACAAGCTGTCAGGATCCAAGTCAGGGCCTGGTTGGGTAGCATGATCTTTCTAAGTATAGATAGTCTTTGTTCCCATGGCTTGAACTAATTACATAGATCCATGAACTGCAATATACTTCCTGAGTCTATACATCCGTGTTCATATTCAACTCCTGTGAGATATCCTAATCCGAACCTGAGCAATACAAAGATCAATTCAGTCATTTAATTCCATCTAGATATTTGATGAATAATAATAGATCTGTTT
This sequence comes from Staurois parvus, assembly GCF_062004578.1. Classification (NCBI taxonomy): domain Eukaryota; kingdom Metazoa; phylum Chordata; class Amphibia; order Anura; family Ranidae; genus Staurois; species Staurois parvus. The sequence continues at coordinate 5,656,009 of NW_028317929.1, read as the reverse complement.
TGTTATTGTATTTATCTATATATGGTACTATGCTTACGGAGAATTCTCTCTTCATCAAGTAGAGAAACATGTTACATATGGAAGATGGAACCATTCTTTAATGAATTAAAGAAAAATTTCCCTCTTCAACTGACCACAAAACACTGACTGTCCCAACCCCCTATTATAACTAAACATTTCCCAATAGCTAATGAGCCCTGCCCCCACGCTGCCGTTTCTGCCTTTTATGTAGGCTGAACATAGGTCTGTGCCCAAGTACAACTGCCTAGCAACAACCCAGGGGGGCCTGAGAACTATGAGGACAAAGAAACAAGAGCATAACCAGCAGAGGGACCATAGACACTCAACATCACTTGTCCCTGGTTGTAATTAATTTTTCCCTAAAACAGCTCAGGAACAATAAAGTAAAAAGAATAATATAATGCCTAGGATTACAGATTGTGTATTACAAAAAATGTGATGTGTTCACCTTAAAAATTTGTATTTCTACTGAGACCAAGTAGAAATATAGCCTCCAATTAAAAATATGTCTGAAGCACTTCATTATAAGTGCATCTCCATTTACGGTGTTTTCTTAGTCCCCCTGCAGGGTCTCACAAATATCTGCTGCACAGCTACAGATGAAAAATCGTATCGTGCCAATTTTTTTTTTTTATATATAGCACCCCACAGCATTGTGGTGTCGTCTACAGCATTGTGGTGTAGTCTGCAGCACGTGTGCATTGCAATAGTATTTTCTGCACTGCAAGGAAAACATGCTCATTAGGTCTAGGGCAAACTGAAGAGAATTTAGTACTTACCTTAACCCCTGCTCCAATTGTTCTCTTCTCTATGGTACCCCAAGCTGTGGATGGTGCTTTGGCATCATCATGTACAATACAAGGATAGTAAACAAAATTTGCATGTGAAGGAGGTAGGTATGTGACTGTGGCTGGTAGCACCACAGAGAGGAGGCTTCATGGGAGGCTGCACAGATGGAGGGAGACTACAGGAGCAAGGTGTAAATTACACATTTTGCCTTATCTCTGTACCCCTAAACTTAGCAAGTACTAAAGCCTTGTCGAGGACCCACTGCAAAGGTAATTGTTTTCTTGTGCCTTTAGTTGGACTTTAGGGTATCAAAAGGAAACCCACAAAGCATTGTGCTTTAACGCAATGCAGTACAGTGCAATATTGTGAATCCAGCCTTAAGGAAACCAAATATATAAATGTTTACAACTGGATCATATGACAATCATATTGACTACAGATAAAAACAGATATCACACCCTGGTAACTTGTAATCAATACGGGGGGCCAATAATGTAAAATCTTATCTGTATACACAACAGTGTTATCCATCTATCTCAAAAATTTTGTTTGGCTACTTGTAATTTGGAAATATCCAATAAAAATATTAAAAATATTTTAAAAAAATTATAATTTTGACACACTTGAGGCAAAGAAAAAAATTGCCAACTAAATAGTCAGTGTTGAAGACCGATCTTCCATGTAATACAATTTTATGTCCAAGCCCATGGTCCTCAATATGTGTATATGAACTGATGAACCTAAAATCATTTAAAATAAGCCCAATGTCATCAATATGTGTCTGAATAGAATGAATGTGCACACCAGAGATCCACCTTTATGTCTTTATTGGACTCATAATTCTCAAACGACAAATTAAATAATTAGATCATGCAATATAAATACCTCTTCCAATTGCACCAGACATTCATGTAGCTGGTCATCCATGGTTCACATTTTTAGGCATATTTCTAAAAACATTAAGATATTCACCTTGGCCTGGGCAAAGGTTGAGCCAATGACAATGTGGCCTATTTAAGCAATTTAACCATTTGGTAAAGCATTTTACTGGAAAAAACAAAATGAAAAAAAAAAAAAAAAATGATTTGTAGACTCAACAGCACTAACCAGAAGGAAGCAGGTTATTGATGTAAACTGGCCAATCATACACAATAGATCAGCTTTCATTGGTACTCAAGTTGGTAGTTTACCCCTAATATATGTGAAATCTCAGAAGAAGAATGATTCAGACTTCATACGGATACAAAGGAGTCATCAAAACTTGAGGAATTTTTATGATGTGTGCAAGTAATATTAATGACAAAGTTTGTCTGAATCATTATATGGTCAATCTCTTGAGTAGCTCATGGGTCAAACCAACATCATAGGTCTTCAAATCAAGTATTGATGGATAATATGCCAATCAGGATGACTGATAATCGTATACTGCAGTATCTGCTACCACCTAGGAAATTTTAAAGGCTGAAATAGGAGCTGGTCATCCTTCTATTGGTCTTTGATTTGACACACACAGGGAGGATTAATAGATGAAAGCCCAAACATAATGAAATAACCACCAAATGTAAAACAAAAAAAATACAAAAATAAACAAAAATAAAAAAGATCCCAAGTGTTGCTAGTGACAAAACCAAATCTTGGAGCAACACATTTCATCAGGAAGTATAGTGACGAAAATTTTAGACTGCTCAGTCTAAAGAGAGAATAAACATATCAGCTGCATTATTTATATTTATAAGTGTTTTTTTACTTGTATTTTCACAGGACATTTGACTTTTATGGTTATTCTTAATTATTTTGGATTAAACACTGGTGGGTTTATTGGTAAACCTTTACATTACTGGTCTTTTATATGACATTATTTGTAATGCCTTATACACAAGAGTAAATTAAATACTAACTACATACTGATGAGGGCATAGAGTAAACTGTGACACAATCCCTAACTGGTAATCAACTAGTTTGATTAAAATACACCTGTGATTAAAGAAATATGCAGGCTACCATTGCTGGACACCTTCAGAAAAAGCTAGATGCCCGGCTTTGTCAAGCTTCAGTAAATCAGATTCACTAACTCAGAAAAAAATGTGGCAAAAAAACCTCTAAGAAAAAAAGTCAAAATTCCTTGTCTATAAATTGTGACTCATGAATATTGAAGCCAAAGATGAGGTCATCAAGGTTAGCCCATGTGTCTCTCATATGGCAGGTGTACTTCCAGGCAAGCATCTTCAACTAAATACATTTTGTAACTACCATTACATGTGCACAATGTGGCCCATTACTTCATGCCAGTGACATATCTAAACGCTACATTGGCCCACAGGAAATGTTTATCGATTTCATATAATACCATTTTCCCCTTTTTCCTATCATTTTTTTGCATGTAGGACTGCTACTTTTACCTAACCTCTTTCAGACAATTTCTGTGACAGCAGAGGACCATGGACTTTTCAAATATCTGTTGGCAGGGCCACTTGCTGTTAAATACATTTTGTTAATTAGCCAAATATTAGATTACAGTTTAGAAGTCATTCACACTAATAGAAAAATCCCATCAATGGTGCACTTTAAATTTCCTTTAGGGCAGGGCTTAAAATTTCAAGTCTAGACCTACTAGCCAGGCAAAAACCTTACTCTCCACCAGCTGCCCCACCAAACCTTGCCCAAGTCCACCTCCAACCCCACCCCAGGCCCGTCCCCCAACCACGCCCCCTTAAAGCTTATGAAATTAAAGTTTTCTTTAGAATAAAGAGTCCAAAATATTAAAAACAAGAATTATAACATAGCTTTATTATGTCAATTTAAACATAACAGCAATAGCTTAATAGAGTCGTGAGGGCAAGTGGTTAACATAAAACAATGTAAACATAAAATGAAAATAAGTGTCCCCATCGGAGTCCCCCTTTACATCAGGTGTCCCCATCAGAGTCTCCCTTTACATCAGGTATCCCCATCAGAGTCCCCCTTTATGTAATGTGTCCCCATCAGGGTCCCCCTTTACATCAGGTGTTCCCATCAGAGTCCCCCTTTACATAAGGTGTTCCCATCAGAGTCCCCCTTTACATCAGGTGTTCCCATCAGAGTCCCCTTTTACATCAGGTGTCCTCATCAGAGTCCCCTTTTACATCAGGTGTCCTCATCAGAGTCCCCCTTTATATAAGGTGCCCCCATCAGAGTCCCCCTTTATATAAGGTGCCACATCAGAGTCCCCCTTTATATAAGATGCCACATCAGAGCCCCCCTTTATATAAGATGCCACATCAGAGCCCCCCTTTATATAAGGTGTCCCCATCAGAGCCCCCCTTTATATAAGGTGTTCCCATCAGAGCCCCCCTTTACATCAGGTGTCCCCATAAGTGTAACCTTGCCCTTCCCCCTTGCACTCACAGATCTTCTTGTGAATGCAGCTTCTCCTTCTTTCCCTCCTTCGGTCATGTGATAAGTCACATGACAAGGGGAGAGAGGAAGGACACTCTAAGGCACTCCTTAGTGCCAGCTGTCTATTGCCCCCTGTAGGCAAGAGGGGGGAGAAAGCCTAGTCCTCCCTCCAGCAAGTGTCAGCAGCTGCTCCCTGTGACAGGAGTGAAACTGCGATCACTCCGGTCACTGAGGAGCGGCACCCGCAGTGCGCTCCCCCCTCAACACAGTGCTCGGGGCAGGTTGGTAATGCTGGTAGCACCTTCCCCCCACCCTCCGATGCGGCGCCTAGGACACACTTGCCCCCATGTTATTTTCACTAGCCAAATGCGAGCAGGCGAGTGGAAATTTCAAGCCCTGCTTTAGGGCATCTTCACACTGTCCTAATGTGCTTAGGCCGCAGTGCGAATGCAGAGCGGTGTACCCGTGGTTTTGGTGAGGGTTAACTGCACTTTGCCATGGACTTCTACTGCTTTCAGATAGTGCACCAAAAGTCTTGCATGCAGGATGAGTGTAAAGCCACCCTTAGGCCCCTCTCACATGGGCGCTCCGTTTGTCTGTTTTTCATTCATCTGTTGACAGATGAAAAATGGACAGCATTGCATTCCTATGGGAAAATGGATGTAAACGGACATCGTCCATTTATATCCGTTTTTTTGTCTGCTTCCGTTAAGGTCTGTTTTTTTTTAAACAGAACAAGTCTGCATTTTTGTTCTGTTTAAGAAATGGAAGCGGACAAAAAAACGGATGTAAACCAATAAAAAAAAAAAGATGTAAATGGTTAATAGAATGGATGTAAACGGAACAGAACTAAATGGAAGATGGATAAAATGTTGTAAACTGAATACATTTTTTCTTAGCAAAAACATGACTGAATGGATGACACCCATGTGAAAGGGGCTATCCACTCTTGAAAGTTGAAACAATGGTTTGCTTGAAATAATGTTTCACAGCTTCATTCAGATCTCTGCGATGAAGGAATGTATGCATTCCCGTGAACCCAACAGGCAAACAAATATACTACATAAACCTGTTGTATTACTATGTAAATTGCTATGAAGTGGATGGACTTTTGTCTTTTTTCAGCCAGACTAACTATGTAGCTATGTAATAATTACAATTGGGAACAGTGTAAACCATTTAAACTTACAAATATAAATATATATAAGCCATTTTCTTCCACAGAAGATACATTTGCTATCATAACAGCACTGGCAGTATAAATGTGCTGCTCCACATATCTGATGACCTCTGTTCCATTTATTATGTTCTTGAAATAAGAACAAAAGAATTCAGTGCTACAAAAACATGGTACATGGCCAATGTCAATAGGTACTATGCACATTATCAGAAGGATGCCCTGACCAGATGGGGTATTTAGGAACTCACATTAATTGAAGAACCGAGCAATCATATGAGTAAAGACACTCAAGACCAAGAGTAGTATTGTTCTAAGCCTCTGCACCAGATACATAAATAACTGTCTGTGTATAAGAAAGCGTATGTTTGGAATTAAAGAGATTGTCATTTCAGCAAGTAAAAAAAAAAGAAAATTATTATAGTGCAAAAACTGGCCCTTAAAGTGATCTAAAGGTTTGTTGTTGTTTTTTTTTAATAACAAACACAGAGCCACCTCAACCCTCCTCTTCTCAAGTCCCCCACTGACTCTCCTGGCTCCTCCCCCTTGACTAGTGCCCCCAATAGCAAGCCGCTTGCTATGGGGGCACTGGTGCATGCTCGCTCCTGAGACCCACTCTATGCACCCATAAGATATATAGAGCTGCAGCTCAGTCACTGAGGAAAGAGAGACCTGGGACAGCTGAGGCTACCATGTACATCACACAGTCGAGATGGGGCTCAGGTGAGTATGAGAAGGGGGGCTGTGGGGGGGGAGCAGCACACAGAAGGTTTTTTATCTTACCTTCAACCTTTACAACCAGTTTAACACAGTAAGGAAAAAAGGAATGTGCAAAGGGCAGTAACCTATAGCGGCCATCAATAGATTGCCTTTCAGTAATTTTCTCTGAACCATACTACCCTAATAAACTCAACCGTTACAGGATCACAAATCTAAGAAAAAAAAAAAAGACTAAAATACACCTCTGATCGACCAATAAATGGTTTCAAAAAAGGATTTTGGTCAGTTTATTTTTTGTTATTATTTATACACTAACTTTACAACAAAAGTTAAAGCAACTGGAAACATGCAAAAAGTAGACTATAGTGCCACCTGCTGACTGGATAGAAAAAAAACATAATATTCATATAGTATATTACCTAATAGGAAATAAAAAAAAAAAACACTATTCATTATCTTTATTTAAAAGGTATTTGTCACTCAAGGCCTCTATTTTAGAAATGTTTGAATGAGCTTTTTAATTCTCCTGTGCTACATACTAGTTCTTTGGCTCAGATTTCTGGAACCAGTATGAAACTTGTGAGCTGGGAAATGACAGCTTCAATCATAGGCTTCTGAAACAGGTATTTTGACTTTTGTGAGACTCCCCTTTAAGTAAGACTTAATTTAGTGGATCATTATCATAGGTTACTATTCATATGAGTGAAATTGATGCTACTTTGCTTTATCATATCTGAAATGAACACATTTGCATGTAGTTCCATTCTGAACTGGTTAAAGAATAATTTGTGGTTGTTTTCGTGTAAGCTTTTACTGTCCATGCATCTGCAAGAGAATGTTAGCTTGACAGATTGATGACATGGATGGATGGACATAGCATGAATAGCATGAATTCTGTGGAGGATATCCTGAACACATAGATGCTTTGTACTGATACTACTTTATTTGTTAAAGATTTAAAAAATGCAAAACATTGTGGACAGCATACACATTACTTACTGGTCATAGAACACCACATCATCAGTCACTGGTTTTACTGGTCTATGCCCAAGAGATCTTCACTGGTAGCATTAAAGTGACCTCCAGGTACACCAATAAATACATGTATGGAAGCTGCTTTACCTCTATTCTGTCCAGTCCTGAGATTTACACAGTTGTGTCACACAGCACAGTCATTTCTTAGAGGGCAAGAGCAAGTAACTCTTACATGGCTTGTCCTTCCCCCAGCTTGTGAGTGGACAGTGAAAGGAGAAGCAGCAGAACGATGAATTAATCTCTCTATTACTCTGCTCTTTCCTTCTATCAGCATGTTAGCTAATAAGAGGGCTGGAGGACCTCAGTTATGAGGAACGAATACAAAAACATTAAAAACTTATTCTCCCTGAAGAACAGACGCTTATGATCACAATATACAAATCTTTAAATGAGGACTGCAGTATTGGAGAAAACAATTTACTCCTAGGTCTCTAAAGACATGTGGCCACGCAATGAAGCTGGACAAGAAATTGTTCAAATGCGTAAGATTCTTTACTGTTAGAGCAGTAAGGATGTGGAACTTCCTTCCACAGTTGGTGGTGTCAGTGGGGAGTGTGGGTAAATGCAAAAAAATTTTTAGATGTATTTCTCAGCAAACACAATGTATTGAAAATGATAGTGACATATACTCAGGCTGAACTGGATGGATGTTGGTGTGTTTCTTCAACCTACTATGGGGGGAGATTTAAGCCAATGTTGGTGCACATAGAATCTGGTGCAGCTGTGCGTAGTAACCAATCAGCTTCTAGGTTTTGTTGTCAAAGCTTACTTAAACAAGCTGAAGTTAGACGCTGATTGGTTACCATGCACAGGTGCACCAGTTTTAGGAAATCTCCCCAACAGTTGAAACCAGGGCTTTATTTATTACAAAGTACTTATACAGCGCCATCAATTTATGCAGCGCTTTACATATATATTGTACATTCACCTCAGTCCCTAGCCCTCAAGGGGTGTACAATCCAAGGTCCCTAACTTACATTCATACATACACATACTAGGGACAATTTAGACAGGAGCCAATTAACCTACCAGCATGTCTTTGGAGTTTGGGAGGAAACCAGAGTACCTGGAGGAAACCCACACATGCGCAGGGAGAACATGCAAACTCCAGGCAGGTGGTGCCGTGGTTGGGATTCGAACCAACGACCCTAGTACTGCCTGGCAGAAGTGCTAACCATTTACCAACTGTGCTTTTTTTCAACAGGAACGTTGTGGAAGGCAGTTCTGGCACCTCCAGCACTGAATGGATGTAATGGCAAGGGGTGCTGGGGTATGATGGACGGTCTATTGATGCTGGCTGCTGGGGGATCTATTTTCACTGGGGGAAGCCTATTATTTTCAAGTGGGTCTATTGTTGCTGGTGGGGAGATGTTATGGTGCTGAGGGGTCAGCTGTTGCTGGGAGGGATCTTCTGTTGAGGGAGTCTATTGATGCTGACTGCTGGGAGATCTGTTGTTGCTGTTGGGGGTCTATGTTTCCTGTGGTAGTTATTTGTTGTGGGGATCCATTGTTGCTGGGGGGGTCTATTGTTGTGTCGTGGATCCATTTTTGCTGGCTGCGGGAGATCTACTGTATCTACTTCATATCATTAACACTTTCCATACAAATTACTTAGCACCACTAAATGATCTTTGGCTCTGTATTTTCTAAAAGGAGCTGTACTGGGAGGTGGGGAGGGGGTGGAAACAAGGGACAGTACTTGGAGGTGGGTAGGGGCTGAGACAAGAGGTGACTCAAAGTGGGGAGTTCCTGCACCTATTCTCTGAGAAAAAATGCCCTGGTTGAAACTATATGTAACATGTTCCCTGTTAGCAAATGAACACTACAGCATACCTAACTGGTTCCTTGCACTGCTCCTCCCTCTCCCGGTCTGAGTTCTGCTGTATACCAAGTACCTGCTGATACCAGCTCCCATCCAGGTACTTATACTGAATGCATTTCAATAAATACATTTTATGATGTTTTAATGAGTACTGAACTGCATTAATGCGTATCTTTAATATCTCACTGGAATTTAGCTTTAATAACATGTATTAAAGCAAGGATCTTTTTTGTAATTACTAGTTCTGTACAAGGCCTCTTGCACACAGGCAGCTGAGCCTGTTCAATGTAAATGCCAGTGTTTCCCCCCTACCTGAATAGCCCAGGTACAGCGTGCAGCCTCCCATTGACATGATTAGCTGTGCTCTGCTGTGCTCGGGTATAGGCCAGTGCTACAGTGCTTTGAAAAAGTATTCATACCCCTTGAAATTGTCCACACTTTGTCATGTTACAACCAAAAATGTAAATGTATTTTATTGGGGTTTGATGTGATAGACCAACACAAAGTGGCACATAATTGTAAAGTGGAAGGAAAATGGTTTTCAGCTGTAAATGTGAAAAGTGTGGCGTGCATTTGTATTCAGCCCCCTGGAGTCAATACTTTGTAGAACCGCCTTTCACTGTAATTACAGCTGCAAGTGTTTTTGGGGATGTCTCTACCAGCTTTGCACATCTAGAGAGTGACATTTGTGCCCATTCTTCTTTGCAAAATAGCTCAAGCTCTGTCAGATTGGATGGAGAGCATATGTGAACAGCAATTTTCAAGTCTTGCCACAGATTCTCAATTGGATTTAGGTCTGGACTTTGACTGGGTTATTCTAAGACATGACTATGCTTTGATCTAAACATTCCATTGTAGCTCTGGCTGTATGTTTAGGGTTGTTGTCCTGCTGGAAGGTGAACCTCCCCCCCAGTCTCAACAAGTTTTCTTCTAAAATGTCCCTGTATTTGGCTCCATCCATCTTCCCATCAACTCTGACCAGCTTCCCTGTCCCGGCTGAAGAAAAGCAACCCCACAACCTGATGCTGCCACCACCATGTTTCATGGTGGGGATGGTGTGTCTATGGTGATGTGCAGTGTTAGTTTTCCGCCACACATTGCTTTTAGGCCAAAGAGTTTAATTTTGGTCTCATCTGACCAGAGCACCTTCTTCCACGTTTGCGGTGTCCCCCACATGGCTTCTTGTAAACTGCAAATGAGACTTCTTATGGTTTTCTTTCAACAATTACTTTCTTCTTGACACTCTTCCATAAAGGTCATATTTGTGGCGTGCACGACTAATAGTTGTCCTGTGGACAGATCCTCCCACCTGAGCTGTGGATCTCTGCAGCTCCTCCAGAGTTACCATGGGCACCTTGGCTGCTTCTCTGACTAAGGCTGCATTCACACTTGAGGGTTGTGTAGCTTGAAGCTCCAAAAAAGCTCAAACTGAAAAAATCAATTGGACCTCTATGGTGCATGTTCACATCTGATCGTGCAAACAGACACCATAGAGAACATATGATTTTTTTAAGTTTGAGCATTTTTGGAGCTTCGAGCTACAAAACGCTTGTGTGTATGCAGCCTAATGCTCTCCTTGTCCGGCCTGTCAGTTTAGGTGGATGGCCATGTTTTGGTAGGTTTGCAGCTGTACCATACGCTTTCCATTTACAGATGATGGATTAAACAGTGCTCTGTGAAATGTTCAAAGCTTGGGATTTTTTTTTATAACATAACCCTCCTTTAAACTACTCCACAACTTTATCCCTGACCTGTCTGGTGTGTTCCTTGGCCTTCATGATGCTGTTTACTGACTAATGTTCTAACAAACCTCTAAGGGCTTCACAGAACAGCTATATTTATACTGAGATTAAATTACACACATGTGGACTCTATTTACTAATTAGGTAATTTCTGAAGGCAATTGATTCCACCAGATTTTAGTTAGGGGTATCAGCAAAAAGGGGGCTAAATATAAATGCACGCCACACTTTTCAGATATTTGTAAACACATTTTGAAAACCATTTATCATTTTCCTCTTTTTCACAATTATGTTCCACTTTGTGTTGGTCTTTCACATAAAGTCCCAATAAAATACATTTACAATGTACTGTGCGCCAAGGATATTGTCAATAGCCCTTCATACGTAGCGCGTAGGGGCTGTTGTAAACTTGTTGAATGTTCATGGAGTCATGGTTGTTCCTCTTCCACCCCCTTCCACCCCTGTCTGACCCCCTCCAAATTTCCCCCTATTTCTTTAATGCACTTGGGAGACATTGCTATGATTGGCTGATACCATAGTGTGATCTGTTGTTAACTTTTATTCACCTGTTTCCGTTAGAAATGTATAGGCATTAATACCTTGACCCTCCATTTTATTATGTCCTACTGTCACTTTAATGCCTAGTATACATTAACAATGTCTCCTTGTTTGTGTCATTCCGGTTTATTGTTAATAAAATTGTTTGAACAAGAAAATACATTTACAATTTTGGTTGTAACATGACAAAATGTGGAAGCTTTCAAGGGGTATGAATACTTTTTCAAGAGGCACTGCATGTATAGTCTCTGCTGGTCTACTTTCAAAATAATAAATCATTGGTGCTACAGGCCAGCATATTTACACTTCCAGGTGTCTAAGATATAGCTATAGCAGACTACTCAACGTCTTCTTAGCCTAGTAACACAGGAGGTCAATACAGTCATGGCTGCATAATGTTTTCTCCAGGCAGACTAGGGAATTGGAATCCTGCAGGGGAATGTCTTTGTAAATTATCAGTGCAACACAAGTATAGGGTATGGAAAGAGTAGAACATGTTCATTTTTTGCATACACCCATATGCTATACTCATGCCTTTGGGAGGTTGTAGTGGACCGGGGAAAAGTTTACAGCATTTCCGCTGCACAGGTTCAAAAGAAAGGGCCCTCGTGTTAGAATGAGGTATAGAACAAAACCATATTTCATACTTGTGTTTGTTTCACCTGGTGACAGTGGACATGAGTTTTGGGGTGTTGGAGAAAAGGGTCAAGGTACTTCATAAATGGGTTAATTTTGCTCCTATGTGGATGGATAAGAGGATGTACAAGAGTGATAAGATCTCCACTCCCCTATACCTGAGGCCTGTCAATGGAAGGTGATCCTATTTTTTCCCCCATTACTCCACTGTTCTTGTTTAAAGAAGGTCTAGCTTTGCCACCTCTAAAGACCTCACTGAGGCCAAGAGTTGGGCATCTAGTACCACATGTACAGCGCAGTGTAGGATGTAGCGGCCCCAGTTCTAGTGTGGTGATGTCAAAGGGTGCTATTAAGTTCTCATGGTGTCTTCCTCATTCCAAGGCTCTTAGTGGAGTAAGCTGTTCTCCATTCAGGTTATGAATACCCGCCTGCTACTATTTTGTACTGCTGAGTACTCACAGCATGTATTACATTCATTGCTACTGCAGCAAGTATGACTTCATCCCCACCTCACATCCTTCTAAACCTGAACAGACAGCATGGAAAATCATGCTTCATGTGTAATATTTTTTGACATGGTGATCATTTTGACAGGGTTGCTTCAGTACCACTCCTTCAGTAATTTGCTGCTTTGGTATCTGCCATTTGCATTCCATCCATAGGAAGGGAGAGGAAAATAAAAAAAATGTAATACCAAATTTACAAAATGTTCCAATCTTGTTAGACTATGACAGTTGCATGGCACCCCCACCAAGAATGATGTGCAGGGATGTGGAGCACCCCTATTTGTTTGTGCATTCTATCTAGTATGTGAACAAAGGAATCTAGGTAGGATTTCCAAAAAATATGCATGACATACAATTCTGCTCAACAAAAATACTATTATATAAATCAAAACTGGAAATACAAGAAACAAAATGTAGTGGAGGGGGGATGGATGGGGTAAATGATCCTTGTTTGCTTGCCCGTGTCCCTTTTGTCTCACTTGCAAAGATGGAATAGCTACCTATTCCACTCCCAGTGCATCCCCCACCCTTCACCCACCAAAGGTCTAATTAAATTCAGCACAGACAAAGCACAGCTGCACATCTTGAATCTGACAATGAAGGGCAGGCCTGCTACTGAACATAAGGAGCCCAGGAGACTGTCTGCAGAGCATTGCACTGCACCCACTGCCAATCAGTGCACCAAGCCCTGAAAATCAGGAGACCGTGTGTACATGTATCAAAGTCTGGGGTTAAATCAAATATACAACACATCACGGGAAGAAATATTTCTTTGCAAGATTTTTTTATTTTTTTCAAGAACGCTCTACATTCCTCTAAAATTCACATGACACTGACATGCAGAAAATGAATATATAAAATAGACAAATTCCAAAACCCTCAGTGTGACAGTGCTAATTAATGCAGCAAATGCATAAAAAATGTGATCATGTTGAATATTGAGGATGGTAGGAATGCTTGATCAATGGTATGGAAGCCTTCCCCATGTATTGTTGGGTGGTGCAGATAGGACCACCCCCTACCAGCTGTGTCACCCTTTCCCTTTGATGTAAGAATCTTTGCAATAAAAACACATTACTACTATATACTACTAGGCATTACTACCTGTGTACATGAAGGCTATGTAAACAGACGTGGATGTAGTAAATGACAATGTAAAAAAAACACATTGGATGTGCATGCAGGCATCATGTTCACATGCACAAGACATGGATGTCTAGCTAACAATAAGGCATTGGCTGATGCCAGAGAAAAGCAGGCACCTGCTCGTGTCAGATTATACTGAACTATAATCCTCATACAGTCAGGTCAATTTCACCTTCTCAGGATAATCCTGCACAGGGGGACCTTGCTGATCGTCTGAGCATTGTATGAAATCCGACGATCTGATGATGACAATGTGGTGTGATCATGGAGTGATCACATCTCCTATGATAATGACACATGAAATGACAACACATGCAATCCACTGATCATCACATCCTATGTACTGATCACCACTCTAGACACACACATAAGATGATAGGAAGAGATGCATGGACTCACTGTTATCCTAGGAATGTTCTTCTTGCCCTGGTAAGACATGATTTCTCTGCACCAGATCCCCTCTGCAGCCTGCTCCCTTTGTCTCTGCTCCCTGTAGCTGTTTTACAGCAGATCAGGTAAAAGGATTTTGTTTTCTTATTTTTTTTTTTGCTTAGCTGCCTTAGACAATAGTAAATCCCTTTTTGCAGTGCCAGCTGGGACTCTGAAAAGAGAGAGAGAGAGCTGATCCGGACTCCTCCCCTCTTTACTAGTCCTTGCTAGGCACTGGCCTCACCCACTGCTCACTTCTGCGTCTGCACTGAGCTGCTTCTCACAGCAGGGGGCGCTGCGTACACTGCAGATCTGCACACACTGAAGGAAGAAAGCTTTTCTCTTATGTTGTGTTCTTGGAGAGAGATGAGAGCAGGGGAGATCGGGGGAATCATCACATCATCGGGTACTGGGGCTACAAAACTGGCCATCAGGGGGAAGGAATGCTGAGGACAAAAATGGCCGATGCCAAATACAGTGCCTTCAGATCCCCCTGTATTACTAGCAATCACCTGATCTCATGTACATGTCAACCATAACTGATGCCATCTAACTTGATAAAGCACTGTATACTATAAACGACTGTCATTTTTAAAAATAAAATTATAATTTCACCTTTTGTAATGATTTATTGCAGCTCAGTGCTGCTGATCACCCTCAGCCCCTTTGCAGCCACTTCCTGTCTACATACACTAACGCAGGGCCGCGCCTGGGGCGGATACCACCTTAGATGGCTATTTCTACCCCAACCAACCCCCTACTTCTGTTACTGGTTGCCAGGATGCTGGTGGACCTGGCCACACAGCGTCATTAGTTGCTAGGACACAGGCACCTTTGGTTGTTAGGACACAGGACATCCATACAAAGGGCTGAACACGCTCGGAGGATGGTATGTTCACTATATATGCTCTGGCCTCGCTGCTATCCCCCACCATGCCTAAATGAGTGCCCCCTATGGCAGCCAACACAACTGGCCTTGTACGTGGCATAACTCTGCACTCCAGTGATGGTTGCATGGCATCTCTCAGGTCAGGGCAGCTTTCCTGATGGTGACAACAGTGGACAATATCTTCACAGAATTCATTATACTGGTCACACTCCAATCACGCTGTGGGCTGAGATGCAAGGGGGGTTCCATTAAGAATGAATGTCAGCCTTGCACATCTCACAAGAGATTCAGCTGCAGGAGGTTGCAGTCTAATGGTCTTATAATGGCCACTTTTAGTCCTGGTTCACACACTGATGCAGTGTGGGAAATGCAGCGAATACTGTGCGTTTCCCGCAATGCATTGCCATCATGTCCATGCGATCTGGTGCGGGTGTCAAAGTTAAATTAAGACCCTGAAACAGATTGCAAAACACACTGCAATTACCAGCATTCACATCACATGGGTGTGAACGCCCATGCAATACGAATCAGGTGTGGGAAAAACAAGGGTCCTGCACCTTTCTGGCACGGATGCGATGCAAATTGCACAGCTCAGACATCGTATGTGATTTGCACAGGAATGCGATGCGGTTTTTGTGCGAATCACATGCAATGTGCCGCACTGCATCAGTATGAACCAGGGCTTAGTGTCCATTAGGAGCCTGTGTAAGGCCTTGTTCACACTAGTTCAGGCAGTGCAGCCTGCATTTGTTTAGACATGGCAGCCCACTCATTTAAATGGGCTGCTGTGCTGCGTGTCCTGCACAAAAAAGGTGCATGCACCTTCTCAAAAACACATCTGCAGGGAAATCGCATGGTCTTTTTACCCATGCAGTTTCCCTGTGCTTCACACACCTGCGATCATGCTGTGGGTTGAGATGCATGGGGGAATGAATGGCAGCTCCACGTGTCCTACCACCGCAGTGCAATTTGGCTACGGGTGGTTGCGGGTGCAGGAACAGGTGCCATTACTGCACCCGCAACCAGCCTGTGGGCTACGGTGAACCCAGGGTAACTGGCTGTCATCACAGAAGCAACATTGGGAGATGGGAATAGAACAAGAGGAAGCCCCTGAATATAGCAGGTTCCCTGGGTATTATTTTAATGAAAGCTGCAGATTTTAAAAAACCCGTTCCCACTTCTGCTCTGACTGCCTAGGAGATTGGAGCAGAAGTTCACCTCTTCCTGAGGCCTCTTGGGATACATCACAGGTCCCAAGAGACTTCAGGACCATTCACAAGGCATAGCACAACTCACGCATGTGCACTGGGTGGCCGGCTGTGAAGCTACAAGAAGTCACAGTCAGCTGCCTACAGCTAAGATGCCAACACGGGGGATTGATAAGCTATATAAAAACTGACTCGAGTGAGCACATCGCTAGATCCCTGGACAGGTGAGTGGCTGTTTTTTTAAAAGTCAGCAGCTACAGTTTTTGTAGTTGCTGGCTTTTAATTTTCACACAGAGGACTGAAGAACTGCTTTATAGTAAAAAAAACAAAAACGTTCAAATGCACCCATCAGCAGAAGATCCTCTCCCCTCTCTCTCTTCTCACAGGACAAGGGGTGGCACAAGGCCTAGTAGCTCCATGTGTGTCTATGGATACACACAGCCCAGCTTGGAATTGAGCCAGCACGTCTGCCTCATAGCAAGCAGTTTGCTATGGTAGAATACCGAGCAGCTAAATATGACATGTTTGTTATTTTAAACAAATGTTAAGCTTTACAATCACTGTAAATTACATGTGAAATCTGATTTGAAATTGAACTAATTGGGTATGCAACCTATTTGCAGTGTGAGCCACATTCACTCTTCCTGGTGATCAGGGCTTTTTTTTCCTAGAGAATAGGTGCAGGAACTTAACCATGCCTCCCCCACCCAAAAAAAAAACAACCCCCCTCCACACATCCGTCAAGCTGCATCAAATAGTAGGTATGGACAAACTTTCACTAACAGTGTGCAGAGTTCAGAGGTACAGTACATACAGAGTACAGAGTTCAAGGGTACAGTACATACAGAGTTCAGGGGTACATTACAGAGTGCAGAGTTCACGTGTACACTATGTACAGAGTGCAGAGTTCAAGCGTACGTTACAGAGTTTAGTGTTCACGTGTACACTATGTACAGAATGCAGAGTTCAGGGGTACAGTACATACAGAGTTCAGGGGTACAGTACATACAGAGTACAGAGTTCAGGGGTACGTTACAGAGTGCAGAGTTCACATGTACACTATGTACAGAGTGCAGAGTTCAAGCATACGTTACAGAGTTTAGAGTTCACGTGTACACTATGTACAGAATGCAGAGTTCAGGGGTACAGTACATACAGAGTTCAGGGGTACAGTACATACAGAGTACAGAGTTCAGGGGTACGTTACAGAGTGCAGAGTTCACATGTACACTATGTACAGAGTGCAAAGTTCAAGCGTACGTTACAGACTGCAGCATTCACGTGTACACTATGTACAGAACGCAGAGTTCAGGGGTACAGTACATACAGAGTGCAGAGTTTAGGGGTACACTACATACAAAGTGCAGGGTTCAGGATATACCACGTACAGAGTGCAGAGTTCCGGGGTGCACTAAGTACAGACTGCAGAGTTCAGGGGTACAATACATATAGTGTGCTTAGTTCAGGGGTGCACTATGCACATATTACAGAGTTCAGGGTTGTGTTATACACAGACTGCAGAGTTCAGAGGTGCACTACATACAGAGTGTAGAATTCAGGGGTGTGCTGCTACACACAGAGTGCAAAGTTCAGCTCTCTTCCACAGCTGCTTACCTCTGCATCCCCCATTGACATCTCACTTTCACCCCTCTTTATGCAACCCTTCCACCACCCTCATATTCTCCCCCACTCCTTTAAAGCTCTACCATATTCCACGTATCTTACTTTTGTTGCCATATTAAGCTGAACCATCCAGTAGGCTCTATTACCTCCTCATATTCTGTAGGTGGCTCCGCCTCTCACTTGCAGGGAGATGAATCATTGAGGGCATCAGTATCCAGACACCAGAGGAAAAAAGAGAGATCACGGGGTGCAGCCTATCATGTGACCCCCTCCTGCCCATGACTGCACAGCACCCTTGGCACCTGCATCTCCCTTGTCCCTGTCCTGCACTTAGTGGGACCTGCTAAGAAGATCTGATCTGTGGAAGCCGTTAGAAGAAAAGCTGGCACTTGTAAACACAGAAGCTGAACTTCTGTGCTTACAAGTGATGGTGGTGAACAGAGAGCAGAGGGCCTGAGCCAGAGGTGGTGGAACTGAGTTCCACCAAGTTCCAGCTGAAAAAAAGCCCTGCTGGTGACACATGTTAGGGTAGACATAAATGACCTTCATCTCTAAAGAAGCCTTCCACCTTTTAGTGAATGAGGTCCTGCACCTCTTGTATGATCACTATTTCCCTAACAGCTTTCAGCTGTCACTATTTATATACATCCCATATAGCTAGTCGCTACATTCGCTACATTCTAGTATAACATTTCTTGTAGTTCAAAGTGTGGGATGCTGAAAAAACAAACACACATATTCACTTCCATGATGCAGCATCGGTCTGATGCTACAGCTGGCCCTCATCAGCTCTAAATCAAGAACTGAGTGATCAAAGACTGCTGATTTCTGAGTTCTCGGATCCGCTCTGAGCACAGAGTGGCGACTGTCAGTCACCAGCTCTCTGCTCTGCCTGTTTACTAGAGCGCTGGGCTGTGCAGGGGAGGGAACAGTCGGTCAGGCATTCAGGTGGATCCAGACAATATGGTCAGGCAGGGCTGTCTTTAATATTGATTGGACTCTGGGCAAACATATTCTTGCCACCCCCCCATGAAATTTCACTCTCCACCTGCTCTGAAACATACAATAAATAGAAGCTAAACTCAAAATCAGTTTACTCCAGCAGACCGGGCAGCGATTGCAATTGATTGCCGGAGGGTACAGCATATCATTACCGCTCACTGACTGGTTGATAGAGGTTACAGCACACATTACTGCTCACTGATTGGTTGCTAGAGGTTTCAGCACATCATTGCCAAAATCATATTTAAATCTGCTTTAAGTAATGTCTGAGGCTTTTAAAAACAAAAAGCGACTTAAACGTTTAATTTTTTTAACATTGCGCTGTTTATCTCCTCCTGCCTCTCTCCAGCACTGCACCCTGGGACCCTGGGAGGGGAGATACCGTGCAGTGCAATGAGCACTGATTGGCTGCTCCTCAGGAAAGGGAAATGTCGGGCTTATCCTTTATCCCTTTCGTTGCCAGAGCTGTTTTTGCATTTTTTGCACACATTTAAAAAATAATTTAAGGCCTGAAGATGACACAAAACCCCCAATCAGGGGCGGACTGACCATTTGGAAACTCGGGCACTGCCTGAGGGCCCGGGGTCAGTAGGGGGCCCCATGAGATGCCCCTGGTACCTATTTCATAGGCTTTTTTGAGTTTGGGCAAGGACACAGGTGTCCCATGATCCCCTATTGCCCGGGGGCCCCATGAGTTGTCAGTCCGCCCCTGCCCCCAACTTTATATATTTTCTGAAATCAGAGATCCTAGAAAACCCTAATAAAATAAAAAAAAAAACAGTTCTCTGTGAATGAGAAAACTATAAGTCTCGACAGCATTAGCAGGCGTCAGCTTGTAGTTTTCTATTAACTACTGACAGGTCTGCAGGAGATCTGCATGGCACCAGTGATCTGCAGGTCACTGGTGCAATGCTTTACAGGCTCCCAAAACAAAAAATAATAAATGCACATTTTTTTTTAACCTGCAAAAAAGTGCATTTATTATTTTTTGTTAAAAGGTGAGCTTATCCTTTAAATGGTCAAAACATAAAACTATATTTTCATAGGCACACTGAATTTCAATTATATCTAGGCTACTCCTGTTAATGTGAATGATCTTCAAGTTTGTAAGCTCACTTTGTGAAGATTCCCAAACATTAACTTTCTTGAATTCTGTGACATGCACAGTATTCACTATGTCCTGTGAGACGGCACTGTTGTGTCACACATTTCACAGAGCCTTTCTGAACTACAGAGGTGCTGAGATAAGTTGTTTCAGGAGGTCGAGTCAGTACAGACATCGCTGCTTTCAGGCAGCAAGGTACAGTGAAGGAAATAAGTATTTGATCCCCTGCTGATTTTGAATGTTTGCCCACTCACAAAAAAATTATCAATCTAAAAAATCGAATGGTAGATGTGTTGTAACACTGAGAGACAGAATAGCAACAAAAAATTCAAAAGAAATGCATGTCTAACAAATTATGCACTGATTTGCATGTTCATGAGGGAAATTAGTATTTGATCCCCTATCATTCAGCAGAATTTATGGCTACCAGGTGTCTTTCATACAGGTAACAAGCTGAGATTAGAAGCAGTCTCTTAAAGGGAGTGCTGCAAATTTCATTTTGTTACCTGTATAAAAGACACCTGTCCACAGAAGCAATCAATCAGATTCCAAACTCTCCACCATGGCAAAGACCAAAGAGCTGTCCAAGGATGTCAGGGACAACATTGTAGATCTACACAAGGTTGGATTGGGCTACCAAACTATCGCCAAGCAGCTTGGTGAGAAGGTGACAACAGTTGGTGCAATCATTCGCAAATGGAAGAAACGCAAAAATGTCAGTCTCCCTAGGTCTGGTGCACCATGCAAGATCTCACCTCGTGGAGTGTCAATGATCATGAGAACAGCGAGGAATCATCCCAGAACTACACGTGAGGATCTTGTCAATGATCTCCAGGCAGCTGGGATCACAGTCACCAAGAAAACAATTGGTAACACACTACGCCGACAAGGATTGAAATTCCGCAGTGCTCGCAAGGTCCCTCTGCTCAAGAAAGCACATGTCCAGGCCCGTCTGAAGTTTGCCACTGAACAACTAAATGATGCAGAGGAGGACTGGTTGAAAGTGTTGTGGTCAGATGAGACCAAAATCGAGCTCTTTGGCATCAACTCAACTTGCTGTGTTTGGAGGGGGAGGAATGCTGCCTATGACTCCAAGAACACCATCCCAACTGTCAAACATGATGGTGGAAACATTCTGCTTTGGGGGTGTTTTTCTGCTAAGGGGACAGGACAACTGCACTGCATCAAAGGGACAATGGACGGGGCAATGTACCATCAAATCTTGGGGGAGAACCTTCTTCCCTCAGCCAGAGCATTGAAAATCGGTCGTGGATGGGTTTTCCAGCATGACAATGACCCAAAACACATGGCCAAGGCAACAAAGGAGTAGCTCAAGAAGAAGCACATTAAGATCCTGGAGTGGCCTAGCCAGTCTCCAGTCCATAATCCGATTGAAAATCTGTGGAGGGAGCTGAAAGTTCGAGTTGCCAAACGTCAGCCACCAAATCTTAATGACTTGGAGAGGATCTGCCAAGAGGAGTGGGCCAAAATCCCTCCTGAGATGTGTACAAACCCGGTGGCCAACTACAGGAAACGTCTGACCTCTGTGATTGCCAACAAGGGATTTGCCACTAAGTATTAAATCATGTTTTTGTGAAGGGGATCAAACACATATTTCCCTCATGAACATGCAGATCAGTGCATAATTTGTTAGACATGCATTTCTTTTGAATTTTTTGTTGCTATTCTGTCTCTTAATGTTACAATACACCTACCATTCGATTTTTAGACTGATCATTTCTTTGTGAGTGGGCAAACATTCAGAATCAGCAGGGGATCAAATACTTATTTCCTTCACTGTACCTTGGGCAGGGCCATCTTTAATGCGGTGCAAAAGGGGCAGCTGCCCTGGGCCCAGTCATTGTTGTGGGGCCAAAAGCAGCTGCACCTTGAGGCTGCACTGTTGCCCGCTGGAATCAGAGTTCTGCCATCTCCAGCACTAGTTACTTGCTGGCTGCTCACTACTGTCACTTGTAAATACAGAATTGCTGCTTCTGTATTTACAAGTGACAGAACACCACTCCTGGTGGGCGTTCAGAACCCTCCCTGCTCTACTTATTGATCTCTATAGAAGAGCAGAGGAGGGAGGGGACGGTGAAACTACACAGACAGAAGCTCCTTCTAAAACCAGCATTGCACGGACATGCTTGCTTGTAAGTTGTAGCTGTTCTTCTGCAGCTCCACTCTCTGATTTTTTCTAGGTGGTGGGAGAGGATTTTGGGCAGGAGAAACGCTCTGTACTGAAAGAAGGGGTGGGAAGCGAGCTCTGAACTGGAATCTGGGGTGAGAGCTTTGTACTTGGGGGGAGGGACGGGACTGAAGAACTTGTATGTACACAGCACATGCCTCAATCCTGGACATAGCGCACCCCTCAGCCTTGCCCCCCAGACATAGCACATATGCACATAAACTCTCAAACCTGACATCTGCACATATGCACGTAGAGCACCCTTCCACAGTGCCATCTGCACATAGAGCACCCCTCAACCGTGCCATCTGGACATAGCGCACCCCTCAGCCCTGATATCTGCACATAGAGCACCCATCAACGCTGCACTCTGTATGTAGTGCATAACTCAACCCTGCACACCGTACATAGCGCGCCCCTCAAGCCTGTACTCTGTACATAGCACACTCCTAAAACCTGTACTCTGTATCTAGTGTACTCCTGAACTCCTGCTATGTATCAATGCATCACTGTTAGTGCTGTTTGGCCACATCCACAATTTGATGCAGCGGTAATGATGTGAAGTAGCCTCTAGCAACCAATCAGTGAACAGTAATGATCTTCTGTAATCTCTAGCAACCAATCAGTGAGCAATAATGATGTGCAGTAATCTTTAGAAACCAATTAGTTAGCAGTAATGATGTCGGGTAACCTCTAGGAAGTAATCAGTGAGCGATAATGATGTTCTGTAACCTCCTGCAACCAATCAATGAGCGGTAAGGATGTGCAGTAACCTCTCACAACCAATCAGTGAACAATAATGATATGTAGTAATGTTTAGCAACCAATCAGCAAGCAGAAATTATGTGTAGTACCCTCTAGTGACCAATCAGTGACCGGTAATAATGTTTAGTAATCTCTAGCAACCAGTCAGCAAGCATACATGATGTGTTGTAACCTCTAGCAACTAATCAGTGAACAGTATTGATATGCTGTAACCTCTAGCAACCAATCGCAATCACTGCCTGATCTGCTGAAGTAAACTGATTTTGAGTTTAGCTACTATTTATTGTATGTCTTAGAGTGTGTGTGTTTGTATGTCGGGGGGGGGGGGGGGCAAGAAAATGTTAGCTCAGGGCCCAATCAATATTAAAGGTGCCCCTGACCAGGGGATGTTTAGTCCTTAGAAAGAATGCAAGGAATCCAGCAAGTTGTGGAAAGAGATGGCCTTCAGACAGACAGAAGTCACAACATGGAGATATTTCACGTAACATTATAATCGATGGTTAAAAATAATGTTTGTATTTTTATTACAATGTTGACATTATAAAATGATAGTGTATGCTTTGTACTAGAGATTTCCTTTAAGGGTTCATGCACACTGGGCTTAAAAAAATACCAGTTCTGTTGGTAGAAAAATGTTCATATAGGGTGTTTTTGTACAGGTGTTTGAGCTTTTAGGAATGTTTAGCATTTTTTCTGCCAGTAAACTCCTCTCAAAAATGCAAACCAGAAGGGTTTTTTTCCTGCCTCTAAACACTGAGCTTAAAGTGTTACTAAACCCACAACAGTAAAATCAGTCTGTATATGCAGTAAAGCGTGCTTGTTATACTCACTGTGGAACTTAAGGGATAATCCCCTGCACTGCGTAAAAAGGCTGTTTGATCCTGACTTCTCTGATCCTCCCCTTCTTCCAGTGTCCCCCTCTTATGTACTGATAAGACATATTATGTGGAGTCACTCTGCACATGCTCAGTTTGTATTGCTAGAGAGGTATTTTGTTTTCTTGGGAAAGTGCAAGTGATCAGCACAAGGCCAATCAGCACTGTCCACACAGAGGTCAGGGGTTCTCCATGCTTCTAGAGCAAAATAAAAACTTCTCCTACAAGCTTTAACATGTACTTGGCTGGACACTGATAGAAGTCACAAGACTGCTCTAACTGTTGGTGAGGAAGGGTATTTAGCAGTTTAGATTTACTAAAATAATTCCACTTCCATATTCTGTGTACTGTGGGAGACCAGATATAGTGAATGCAGAGCCTTGGGTTTAGTAACACTTTAAAACATGCCTCTAAATGTCTTAATGTGTATGGACACATAGTATAACAAAGAGCTGCTTCTACAGGCCTAGTATGTATGGACGCTAAATAACAAATCCGATTAACAAATAGATGCCAGAGCAGTAAAAAGGGGAAGTGAAATTCAGTTCCAAAAAAGATATAGTCCTTCCAAATGAGAGTTAGTTGGGAGCTACTGTATAGCCTCATCTGTCCAAAAAACATATTGGATAGTTCTTCTGTCTATAGTCATTTCAACTTTGTGGATCATATTATATATCCAAACTAGATTGTCTGAGTTACCAAAGGAGTGATATAACAGAAATTCTAAGTCTTAAAAATGGAGTAGGGTTTCAATAAACACAGTAGGGGCAAGTCACTAAGGGATTGTTTACACATGCTGTGGAGGGTGGGGGATTAAAAAAGGAAATTGAGCTGTGGTTTTTATGCCTCCTGGCTGCCCACCTTAACATACCACAGCAGCCAGATGAAGTTGTACGCATGCCACAGCCGCAATTCTTTGCTTTATAGGCAAATATTATATCCTTGGACGCATTCGATAGTAGGTAGTGCTACAGCCCCGAGCCAAATGCCAGGCCAGCAGTTGCTGTGCGGTATTCCCATTTGAAAACCCTGTTTGGCTGGAAAAAAATTCAGGAGGTTGCAGTATTGCCTGCAAATTCCTGTTAGCCCCTTGTGTAGTGCTTTTACATGTGCATAGAAAGCGCTCAGCTTCTATCTTCAACTTATTCAGTTAAATTGGTTGTAAACCCTTACATATGCCCAGTGAACTGATTGGCTTCTGGCGATACACAGAGATGAAAAAATCCTCCTACATACGTTGTACCTAATTATTTTCAGCCTTTTTCCTGTACATCCTTGCAAAACTCAGAGATGGAAATCATTTTTCACAGACTCACAAAGCAGGGGGCGGGGAGCTGCAGTTACACACTGAAAAAGAGCTCTGAGAGCTGATTGGAGGGAAGGGACACTCCTCCCTTCACGCAGCTCACAGGAACAGAGGCTGTCAATCAGCTTGAGATCCCTCCCTTGTCACCTTTTTATCTCTTGGTGTCAGGAAAACTTGTCAGAAGTGACTAAGTGGGATCTAAACCGAGATAAATGACAGTGCTTTGGAGAGAGGCAAGTAAACACTATATAAATATTTGTTTTGTTCTGATTCCATGACTGAGGTTTACAACCACGTTAATGTGGTTGTATAGTATAGTGTGTATTAGCTTGAATCCAAAACACCAAGTGTGGTTCTTCTCTGATCTCTGATATCTGCATGAGTCACTGATAGAAGCCTAAAGCTGGGTACACACGGGCTGCAAATTGGCGGTAAACAGTCGGCCAATGTGTATAGATCCCTGTAGAAACGGACATGTTGGAAAACGCTGATCATTGTGTTCTGGCTGGGGGAAGTCCTTGTTAGAATACAAAGACTTAGTGGGGGAGATCGCTGCACAAACATTGCTTGCGTTAGTACGGCGATCTGTAAGTTTTTTTTTGTTCAGCCCACTGGGTTGAAGAAAAATACATTTATAGTGTGTACCCTGCATAATGCTACATTTGCATAGGTGACTAGCACCAGTGCAAATTACAGCATAAGGCGTCTGCTGATTCCTGCAGCTGTTTTATCCACCTGAGAGTGGCTAGCTTTGGCCACCAAGCCCTGTACATTTCAATGACAGGTCAACGATAGCCACAATTATCCATGGCTGTTCGCCCAACCAGCAATTGCCTGTGGTGATTGCTGCTGGAAGCGCACAAACTACATTGAGAAATGATCATTGTGGGTAATCGCTGGCTGAGCAAACAGACATGGATAGCTGTGGCTGCCACAGACCTGTCATTGAAGTGTACAGGGCTTGGTGGCCACAGCTAACTCTCAGTTGGCTTAAACAGCAGCCGGAAGCTGCAGATTCCTACCGCTGTCATTTGCAAAAACACTAGATGGCCATGTAGCCTAAGCAGACACCTCAGCCTCCTGGTCGACGCCCCCACTCCCAGCACACAGCAGTTTACTCAAATTCAAATGTGCTCTATGAGCCTGTTAGAGGTGGGGAGGGTCCCTTCCCTACACTCAGCTTTCACGTGTGCTCTAGCTGTGCAGTGTGTGTGACATCACATCCCCTCCCCATGCTTTTTGCTTCTGAGAGATGCTGTGCTAAAAGTGTGCTTTGGAAGACTGAAGAGGAGAGAGAGTGACAGATAAACACGTACAACTTATGTAGGATGATTTGTCTCATCTCTATGTATCATCTCAGGCTTGTCACTTCACTGAGTACATGTAAGCGTTTACAACCACTCTAAGCTTTAAAATTGAAAGCTAGAAGCTGACTGGTTACCATGCATAGTTGCTCCATCTTAGTCCTCCTCAGAGCATTTTTGCTTAGGGTTACAGGTAAGCTACAATATTGCTGGATTATTAACATACTGTAATGTGGGAAAACAATCAGCTGAATTTCTCTTTATACCCTGCTCAAAAAAGTAAAGGAACACTTTTTAATCAGAGTATAGCATCAAGTCACTTAAACTCCTGAGATATTGGTCTGGTCAGTTAAGTAACAGAGGGGGTTGTTAATCAGTTTCGGCTGCTTTGGTGTTAATGAAACTACCAAAAGGTGCACTAGATGGGCAACAATGAGATGACCCCAAAACAGGAATGGCACATCAATACATGCCATTGCCAGAAGGTTTGCTGTGTCTCCCCGCACAGTCTCAAAAGCATGGAGGAGATTCCAGGAGACAGGCAGTTACTCTAGGAGAGCTGGACAGGGCCACAGAAGGTCCTTAACCAATCAGCAGGACCAGTATCTGCTCCTTTGTGCAAGGGAGGAACAGAATGAGCAGTGGCAGAGCCCTACAAAATGACCTCTAGCAGGCCACTGGTGTGAATGTTTGACCAAACAATCAGAAACAGACTTCATGAGGGTGGCCTGAGGGCCCAACATCCTCTAGTGGGCCCTGTGCTCACTTCCTGGCACCATAGAGCTCGATCGGCATTTACTATTGAACACCAGAATTGGAGGTCCACCACTGGTGCCCTGTGCTTTTCACTGATGAGAGTAGGTTCACCCTGAGTGCATGTGACAGACGTGAAAGGGTCTGGAGAAGCCGTGGAGAATGTTATACTGCCTGTAACATCGTTCATCCATTTGGTGGTGGGTCAGTGATGGTCCGGGGAGGCATATCCATGGTGGGATGCACAGACCTCAACAGGCTAGACCAGCAATGGGCAAACTACGGCCCGCGGGACCTTTTAATCCGGCCCGCGGAGCGTGATACATTGGCTGTCAGGATGTGTGTAGGCGGGGCAGCGTGACGAACGTGAGGGGAGCTAGGCTCCTCTCACAGTCCGCCCTGAAGACCGGAACGGCGCGGGATACATTGGCTGTCAGGATGTGTGTAGGCGGGGCAGCGTGACGAACGTGAGGGGAGCTAGGCTCCTCTCACAGTCCGCCCTGAAGACCGGAATGGCGCGGGAACACGGCGAGAGGAACGCGCGGAGCAAAGGTAAGTAAATTGACACAGGGGGGGACTTGGCTTACTACTTGGGGGGGAATAGTACTATGGGGGATGAATTAATATGGGGAATGAATTACTATGGGGGGATGAATTACTATATGGGGGATGAATTACTATATGGGGGATGAATTACTATGGGGGATGAATTACTATATGGGGGATGAATTACTATGGGGGATGAATTACTATATGGGGGATGAATTACTATGGGGGATGAATTACTATATGGGGGATTAAATACTATGCTTACTATGGGGGAATATTACTATACTTACCATGGATGACACATACACATCATTCATCTACTCTTGGTCCGGCCCCCGGGTCCAATATATGAACCCATTGCGGCCCTCAAGTCAAAAAGTTTGCCCACCCCTGGGCTAGACAATGGCACCCTGACTGCCATTAGGTATCAGGATGAAATCCTTGGACCCATTGTCAGACCCTAAGCTGGTGCAGTGGGTCCTGAGTTCATCCCGGTGCATGACAATGCCCGACCTCATATGGCAAGAGTATGCAGGCAGTTTCTGGAGGATGAAGGAATCGATACCATCAAATGGCCCCCATGCTCAACTGACTTAAATCCAATAGAACACCTCTGGGATATCATGTTTTGGTCTATCCGACTCCACCAAGTTGCACCTCAGACTGTCCAGGAGCTCAGTGATGCCCTGGTCCAGATCTGGGATGAAATACCCCAGGACACCATCTGTCGTCTTATTAAGAGCATGCCCTGACATTGTCAGGCATGCATACAAGCACATGGGGGCTATACAAACTACTGAGTACCATTTTGAGTTGCTGCAATGAAACTTCAGCAAAATGGACTAGCCTGCTGCATCATTTTTCACAGATTTTTGAGGTGTCTTTGAATCTAGTCCTGTGTAGGTTGATAACTTTCATTTCCATCAAACAATAAAGTGTTCCTAACACATTACCCAGTCTATATCAGTATAGATATCCAGCATGAGAGTTTTCCCCTTTGAAATCTGATGTGTTTTCAAAGTGTTCCTTTAACTTATTGAACAGTGTGTATAGCATGAACCAAACTGCCTCTGACAATGATCAACTAGAGATCAGTGACTGGTATATAGCAGTAGCTCCCAAACATCTTCATAGGATTTCTCTGATTTCTATCTTGCCAACAACTGCAAGTAAGGACTAGTTGATATGTTCACATTAATGTGTGGTATTCATGTGTTTCATGGGGTAGTTCAGTTATTTTGCAGGAATTGCCAACACACAGCAATGCACATTTAACGGACGTGCAGCGTCTTTTCTTTTACAACGCAGCACACAACACACCTTCAGCTTGTTCTATTAAGCTTTGGCAAGAAAACCTGGAAGTTGATTGGTTTCTATGCAGAGCTGCACCAGATTTTGCACTTTCCAGTTTTAGTAAATAACCCTCTGTGTGTTGCAGTAACATGCTTTAAAGTGAAACTACACTCAGTAAATACTTTTGCTGCTACAATGCAATGTTTGCAAGATTCCTCGCTGGAGCCTCATCTTCCCCCAAGCCTCTTCTGGGTGCAGGATCTTAGACCATGTTGAGTGGCTAACCAGGGAATGATGCAAGTTGTGCGCATGCAATCAGGAGTTCATTCATTCTGGTGTACGCACAGCTCAGTGTACATTCTAAGGCAGATGTAGGGTTGCCACCTCATCCCTTTAAACCCGAACACATATTCATTACACAGGTTCTGTGGCTTATTAAGGTGGTAATTAAACTCACCTAGTGCCTTATCTGAATTAAATTAGCCTCGGAACCTGTGTAATGAATATGTGTTCGGGTTTAAAGGGAGGAGGTGGCAAGCCTAGGCTGATGACACATGGCTGATTCTGCCACTAGCGAAAAATCATCCGCAACAAGAATACTAATGCAGGCCATACATGGTTCGAATTCCGAACAATTTTTCGTCCAAAAATCGAAAACATTATTCACTCAGTAATCCGATGGTGCCATCAATGATTTAGAAAATCAGCCGACCAAGTCATAAAGTTCACCTCATATAACAGGCAAAACTTCCGTTCCTTCCAGGTCATGGCTCATGCGCATATGCTTTTCAGAAAAACGATCGTACGATTTGACCATCATTGAGTTGAAAATCGGTCGTTTTTCACAAATTTTTCAACATGCCCGATCACCAAAAAGGTGTGGAACCACGAAAATTGGCTGGTGCCCATGACCCCCAACAGAGCGAAAATCGGCCGATTATTCTTAGGTCTGATTTTCGGACGAAAAATTGGTTTGAATTTCGACCCATGTATGACCGGCCTAAGAGCAAGTTTAAACTGGGAATTGCTGCACTGCAACTGTAGTGCGTTTTCAATGCGGTACAGAAAGGCGCATGGAACATGGATTTCCTGCATCATGTTCTAGTGTGAATGGGCGCTCAAAGGTCTGCTTGTGCACCCCTATGGGATACATCACGCTGCTTCGGCTACAGAGGAAGCTGTTCCATAGGGACAAACAGGCATCCTCTTAGCGATGCTGCTGCTGGCAGATTCGATAAATTGTCAGTGGCAGTCAGATTAGGAACTAGCAAGTAATTTTGTTCTATCACAGAAGGAATGTAGCAATAAATAGCTGCCTGCTCACAATTTGTACTGTAGTTTTAGTTCCACTTTAAGAAGCATGTTTTGTTTCATGTCACTATGGTGACTTGTGAACAGGTCCTAAGAGCACAGATTATTTCTTTGCTGGCCTGACTGCATAACCCGTTCACTTTTGTGAGGCAGCTTTGCATGTCATGAGCCAAAATTTCCATTTTTTTCCACATACATGAACACTCTCTAGAGACCTCAAAGAGCAAGCCATACCCCTCCTCCAAACAATCCATTTCCTGACAGCAAATTGTTAATGTCCCTTGAAACTCTTGCAAATGTTAGTGGAAAAAACACTTATTTATAAAGCAGTGAATACGACTTTCACCAAACATCTACTGGTGGTGAATCAGTAAAGAAACAAGAAAGGAAACAGCGCCTGATAACCCTCATGGAAGAAAAATATATTTGAAATATATTTTAAAAATATTTGTCCCCAAATATATTGCCATATATTTGAAATGCTACAATTTTGGCCATACTTAATATATATATATATATATATATATATATATACACACTGTATGTTGAAATGCGTTTTTATTACAAAATATCTGGTAAATATTTTTACATTTCAAATATACTGTATGTCTTTAAATATACAAATCTACATTTTTGGAATGCATTTACAAATATATGTAAAAATATATGTTAAAATATCTGAAGAATATAATTAAAACATATATATTTTTAAAAATATGTTTTTTTTTTAATATTTTCTTCAGATTTTTTTAACAAAAAATTATTTTAACATATATTTTTACATAAATTTGTAAATGCATTCCAAAAATGTAGATTTGTATTTTTAAAGACATACAGTACATTTGAAATGTATTTTTAAAAATATTTTTCATATATTTTGTAATAAAAACGCATTTCAACATACAGTGTGTGTGTATATATATATATATATATATATATATATATATAATTTATTGAAATATATTTTGAAATATATTGAATATGGCCAAAAGTGTAGCATTTCAAATACAGTCATGGCCGAAATTGTTGGCACCCTTGATATTTCTCCAGGAAATCATGTATTTCTCACGAAACGTATTGCATTAACACATGTTTTGCTATACACATGTTTATTCCCTTTGTGTGTATTGGGACAAAACAAAAAAAGGGAGGAAAGAAAGCAAATTCGACATAATGTCACACAAACCTCCAAAAATGGGCTGGACAAAAGTATTGGCACCCTTTCACAACTGCGGATAAATAAGAATGTTACAAGCATGTGATGCTCCTGTAAACTCACCTGGGGCAAGTAACAGGTGTGGGCAATATAGAAATCACACCTGAAAGCAGATAAAAAGGAGAGACGTTCACTTAACCTTTGCATTGTGTGTCTGTCTGTGCCACACTAAGCATGGACAACAGAAAGAGGAGACGAGAACTGTCTGAGGACCTGAGAACCAAAATTGTGGCAAAATATCAACAATCTCAAGGTTACAAGTCCATCTCCAGAGAACTAGATTTGCCTTTGTCCACAGTGCGCAACATTATCAAGAAGTTTGCAACCCATGGCACTGTAGCTAATCTCCCTGGTCGTGGACGGATGAGGAAAATTGATGAAAGATTGCAACGCAGAATAGTCCGGATGGTGGATAAGCAGCCCCAAACATGTTCCAAAGACATTCAAGCTGTCCTGCAGGCTCAGGGAGCATCAGTGTCAGCGCGAACTATCCGTCGACATTTAAATGAAATGAAACGCTATGGCAGGAGACCCAGGAGGACCCCACTGCTGACACAGAGACATAAAAAAGCAAGACTACAGTTTGCCAAAATGTACTTGAGTAAGCCAAAAGCCTTCTGGGAAAACGTCTTGTGGACAGATGAGACCAAGATAGAGCTTTTCGGTAAAGCACATCATTCTACTGTTTACCGAAAACGGAATGAGGCCTACAAAGAACAAAACACAGTACCTACGGTAAAATATGGTGGAGGTTCAATGATGTTTTGGGGTTGTTTTGCTGCCTCTGGCACTGGGTGCCTTGACTGTGTGCAAGGCATCATGAAATCTGAGGATTACCAAAGGATTTTGGGTCGCACTGTAGGGCCCAGTGTCAGAAAGCTGGGTTTGCGTCCAAGATCCTGGGTCTTCCAGCAGGACAATGACCCCAAACATACGTCAAAAAGCACTCAGAAATGGATGGCAAAGAAGCGCTGGAGAGTTCTGAAGTGGCCAGCAATGAGCCCAGATCTAAATCCCATTGAACACCTGTGGAGAGATCTTAAAATTGCTGTTGGGAAAAGGTGTCCTTCCAATAAGAGAGACCTGGAGCTGTTTGCAAAGGAAGAGTGGTCCAAAATTCCGGGTGAGAGGTGTCAGAAGCTTATTGATGGTTATAGGAAGCGACTGATTTCAGTTATGTTTTCCAAAGGGTGTGCAACCAAATATTAAGTTAAGGGTGCCAATACTTTTGTCCAGCCCATTTTTGGGGTTTTGTGTGACATTATGTCATATTTGCTTTTCTGCCTCTGTTTTATATTTGTTCCAATACATACAAAGGGAATAAACATGTGTATAGCAAAACATGTGTTAATGCAATACCTTTTTTGTGTGAAATACTTGATTTTCAGGAAAAATATCAAGGGTGCCAACAATTTCGGCCATGACTGTATATGTCAATATATTTGGGAAGAATATTTTTAAAATATATTTCAAATATATTTTTCTTCCATATGGGAAGGCACTCTATTAAAACCAAAAAAATGGCCACTCGCAGCTGTACACTAAAAACAGCCGCATCTGTGATATGCTGGGACGCTGATGTTAACATCTGCACATGGGAGAATGCGAGCGTGTGCTCTATGTGTCTATCATGGAGGAGGAAACTGGCTGTGAGTATCCAGGATAGTGATGGAACACAGTGTGGGACGCAGCGCTGCAGAGTGACATCACCGGGGGGAGGAGAGTGATACATTTCTGAGCATGCACAATGCCGAATCCACACATGTGCGGTCCTTTCTCAAGCTTATTGGTAGAGTGTACATAAACTTGAAGATAAAGTTCACACAAATTGAAATTTTGATCTACGTGTAGTCCTCTCTGTTTAATAGAAGTCGATTGTTAGATCAGCTTCCTGTGAACAGTCCTGATGGAAAACTAGCATTCGATCAGCCACCACAGCCACTGATCAATGTATTCTGACAGGGGAGGAGTCCCTGCTGTCAGACTACAATAGCACAACAGGGGTGATCCTTGCATCCATAACACTTGTGTAGATGCAGTCCATGCAAGATTCTGTGGGGTTTTGTTTCATTTAGCTTGCTGGTTGAATGAAAAAGAAACCTCACAGTGTATACTCAGGTAAAGGTAAAAATATTTTTTGCCTTAAAGTGGATGTAAAGGCACAATGTTTTTTAACCTTCATGCAGTCTATGCATGATGGTAAAAAAGCCTTCTGTGTGCAGCATCCCCCCCAGTCCCCCCTAATACTCAACTAAGCAACCTCTTGATCCAGCGATGTGGAGTCTTGGTTATCCCAGGAATCCATCTTCTCATTGGCTGAGATAGCAGCAGGAGCCAATGAGAAGAGAGAGGGGGGGGGGAGCTGAGTCTCGGCTCTGTGTGTGAATGGACTAACAGAGCAGCGGCTGGGGAGTGCATATGCTCAGGTGCCCCCATAGCACTTTGCTTGAAGTAGGGGCACCTGACAGGAGGGAGCGGCCAGGAGTGCCAGTGGTGGACCTGAGAAGAGGAGGATCCGGGCTGCTCTGTGCAAAACCACTGCACACAGCAGGTAAGTATAGACATGTTTGTTATTTTTTTTGTAATGTAAGCCTTTAGAATCACTTTAGTACAAAACATTTTCTATTTCTGTGCACAGCTGCATCTATTCTCCCCTCTCTTCCTCTTCACACTGGCCAATGGCTCCTGCAGCTGTCAATCAAATGCAGTGAGTAGGAAGTGGGGGGCTTAATAGACACACAGCTAGGGGATGGAGTGGACACCATGGGGTTTATTTACTAAAGCTGGAGAGTCCAAAATCAGAAAATCAGACTCCCTTCTGCATAGAAACCAATCAGCTTCTAACCTCAGCTTGTTCAATGAAGCTTTGGCAATGAAACCTGGAAGCTGATTGGTTTCTATGCAGAAGGGAGTCTGATTTTGGACTCTTCAGCTTTAGTAAATAAACCCCCATGTGTCCCCATAGCAAACGGCTTGCTATGGGAACACACGAAGAAGAGGAGGAGCCAAGCAGGGGACCTGAGAAGAGGAGGATCGGGGACAATCTGTGCAATACCAGTGCATTGAGCAGGTGAGTATAACATGTTTGTTATTTTAATAAAAAACATTTTGACTTTAGTAACACTTTGAGTTTACTTCTGAATACACATTTCTCTTTATAAACATGGACCATATGGACCAGATATTCTTCAAAATGCTCCTTTGAAAAGCCAGTTTGTAGAAGGGTCACGACACTGTACTGCCCACAGTGGAAAAGTGCCTTTATGAAGACAGTGAGGGCTTGTTCACATGGGTGATAGTCCTCACTGCCCCTCTGAAAAGCAATCTGCAGCAGAACGTCTATCAAAGGGTGGTTGATAGGTGTCTGGGAGGCTATGTCGGCTCCTCACTGCCTGTTTAAACCCTCAAAAGGCTGAACCACTGCACTGCAACTACATGCATTGCACGCAGTTGCAAGTCGGTTGCGCCAATGGTCATGCTTGCTGGCAGTACTGCACCAAATGCGACTGGGGGTTTAATTTTTACACAGTCATGAAGGAAGGCATCATGGGCACTGCACATGTACAGCTTTCATCGGCCCATCCTTGCACGTCCTTAAAGTATTACTAAACCCACAACAGTAAAATCAGTCTGTATATGCAGTAAAGCATGCTTGTTATAGTCACTGTGGAACTTACGGGGTTAATCCTCTGCATTGTGTAAAAAGGCTGTTTGATTCTGACTTCTCTGATCCTCTCCTTCTTCTGCTGTCCCCATTCCATCTGCTGATAGAACAGAGTCTTGGGGGCAAGCTGCACATGCTCAGTTTGGTGTGTATCGCTAGAACCTTTATTTTTCTTGGGAGAGTGCATGTGATCAATCAGTGCTGTCCAGACAGAGGGTCAGGGGTCCTGCAGCCTCATAGGACAATCAGGGGAGAATGAAAACTTCTACAAGCTTTAACCAGTGCTCTGCCGGACACTGATAGAAGTCACAAGACTGCTCTAACTGCTGATGAGAAAAGGTATTTAGCAGTTTATATTTACTACAATAATTGCATTTCCATGTTGTGTGTACTGTGGGAGACCAGATATAGTGAATGAAGGGTCATGGATTTAGTAACACTTTAAGTTACACTGATTGGCAGTTTTTCATGAGATCCAGTGCCTAACACTTTAAGGTGGACATTTGGGGGGTGGTCAGACCACTGCTCAACCCTGAAAAAGCCGAACCACTGCAACATAACTGCATACATTGCAAATGACTGGAGCACTGGCCATTCACGTCAGTGGTTCATTTTTGCTGACAATACTGTACCAACTGCGATAGGGGGTTTAATATTTTTTACACAGCTGCAAAGCAAAGCATCAAGGGCACAGCACGTGCACAGCCCTGAGTGGTTGCACGTCCTTTAGGTTGGCGTTTGGAGGGCAGTAAGACTGCAGCTCAACCACCTGATTTTACTATCCCCTGGGCACACGTCTACACAATCCCAGTGTGTTTTGTGAGACACGTGGGCAATACTCAGGAAAAGTATAATTGTATGCGTGAATGGAGTACAACTTTTTACACTCTCAATAAATAAGAAAATTTAAAAAAATGTAAACCACCCAGCAAAAAACCCCACCAGCTTAGGCACCTTTCAGTTTGGACAGACTCTATTCTGATCAGCAGGGGATTCGCTCACAGATCTTTGGCTGGTTCGAGTAGAGCGAGTAGATGACATATTCATATCTGCTCATTTAGATACTGAGTGGACACGGACAGAGCTGCTCTGCTCTCTGGGTGTCTAGGAGTAAAGAGACTCCACAATCCTGACCACCCTCCAATCTGATCTGCCTAAACAGGTGCCCTTCTGTTTTTTTTTTAGCGGACTGGATCTGACCCGGAGGTAAGTGGGTGTAAACAGTAGTGAAGAACAAAAACAGAGCGCACACACAGGCATGCGTTTATAGGGGTGAATGGACCATCCAATCAGATCCACCAGAGAAACTGAGAGGCGGACCTGATCAGATCACCGGTGTGAAAGAGACCTTACATGCTAAAACAAAGTGTTTTGCCCTGTGGCTAGTTTGATCTGGCCCTAGGAATAGTAATGATAGTGAGGCAGATGTCCAGAACCTGTTGAGCACCAGGTACAAACAAGAGATTTTTTTTTTTTTCATGCAGTTATAGTATGGGAATTTAAAAAAAACAAAGTCCATGCCTTTAATTTTTTTCTTTTTGCGTATTTTTGTAAGTTGTATAATTGCCAATAGTTTTGATTCACCTACTTTTTTTTGTCTAACACTAGTTTTATAAATCTTTCCTAGCAGACGCTGCCAACACGCGCTGACGCTGGCACAAATGAGTTTCAATACAACAGACAGCTATCAGTTGGTTGCATATGGATAGACTGGAATGGCACTTCCTATACATTAACAGAAGAACTGTCTACCTCCATTACATTTCATAAACATCCACATAGAAACACTTTATACCTTTTAGCCTCAGCTCATAAAAAAGGAGTGATTCAATGAAGAGTGATTTAAGATCAAGGGTTACAGTTTTCCACTACAGCATTTTCAGTCCACGGTTAGAAATCAAACTACTTAAACATAAACTATGAGCTGCCAATGAAAAAATGGCAGTTGCTTCGGAGCCTGTTGAAAGGCAGTGTTAAATCACAGCCACCACATTACACTATTCACCATCAGCCTTTGTCCCTCAAGCAAAGTAGCATGCTGCCTATTAATGAAGTTGTAGTTAAGCTTCTGGGACCCCAGCCAACACAGAAGACATCTCCATGGTTTTCAAAACATTATGGGTAGAGTCATACCTACTTGGACTGCCTGCATCGATAGTCATGAAAAATGGATCACTTTCAATGCTAAAATCAAAGAACGTGGCTAGAAAACTAGCCATACAAGTCCAATAAACTAAAAAGCATGGACAGGTATTAGATCTAGTTTTTTAATGAAGTGTATTGTCCTTCTATTAATGAATATTAAATATGAATCCACCATTTTGGCCAGCATTTGATGCTGTCCCTGGCAATGATGTTTATGGGGATGAAATATTAATGTACAAAGACTGGAGCATCAACACAGAACTTCTGCTTCTGTATGCTATAGTCTGCCTTCATTTTAACACCACTCACCAAGTGCTTGGTTCTATTCATTTGGCTTAACAGAATTTGTATATGGCTAGTACTAGGTGTTCAACAGATGCCTCCTCATTTAATATGGTCAGAATAAACAATGAATATTCTATACTTTTATTTCAAGGCAGCATTTTTAAAGGCTATCCTACACACTTTGCTAAAAAGGGTAGTTATTAACAGAGCTCAATAACTGAATCTAAATTCAGAGCCCAGAGCCATGGCAGTATCTCAGCATTTCCGAGACTTGGAGAAGGCTAACAGCAATAAAAGGTATTTTTTGAGTTAAGAATACATACTTAAATAGATCTTTTAAAATAGAGTTTGGTGTTCCAATTTAAAACACTTTGCTGTAATGCAGCTTTACCGCAACACACCGCAGTGGAAAAACAAACTCAATCTCATGATGGAAAAGACAGCCCAAAGACCATTCAGGTGTGCTGCATGCACATACTGTATACCTACTAGAAACATGCTGACATGAAGAGAGAGTAGAGGGATGAGCTCATTTGTGTATTGTTGCCCTTTAACTCGCCATTCACAGGCTGTGGCAAGAAGACATCCTAGCTGTATTGCAGTGGACAAAGGTCAGGTCCCAAGCTCAGTTCTGCTGTCCATTTGGGCAGTGCAAATCTCAGGCTTGCATAGATAGAAATATAAATCCTTTGGAAGGTAAAATTACTCCTATACATTCCAACTGTATTTAGCTTTTTTGCCTAGGGTTCAGTTTTAGGGGTGTATTTATTAAAAAAACCCTGCTATTTGTCCTGTGAAACTGCATGTACATTTTGTTCTATGCGAATATGGGCACAATTGAATGTTAGTAAGCTATTTTTACTCCAGATCAAAGGTTATTCATTCATTAAAAAATGGAATTGTTTTGAAAATATTGCAATTATTGCATCATTGTCACTAGAATGAACTGATTCTCACAGTAAATAAGTATTTATTTCTTATGAACATGATCTGGTGGCTATAATGCAGTATTTTCCTGATTCACTCTATTCTCTAGGACTTAGTAAGATCCAACCTAGAGAGAAACTAGCCTCAATACATTTAATTTTTCCCTATTTGCACAGAACAAGTGTATATACCATTTCACAGAACAAATAGCTCTGTAAATATTTTCTGATATTTTACATATAAAATGTTTAGTAAGTATTGTCCTATGCTGGTTACTGTAGCAAACGTGCACACACAAGATGGATGTGAACCTCCATTTTGGCAAAGGATCTTCCATCTTGTATCATTTCTACTCCCAAATCAGCTTTCCTCATCCCCCCTTCCTCTCTGTTGAGTGACATGTGGTCTGTTTGACGCAGATCACAGGCAGCAAACTCATTGGGAGGGCGTCATGGTTATAAATCCCACACTATCTGGTGCCCCTATGTTTGCGAGACTCTTGCTGGCGAAGGTATCATAAAACCATAAACCAAGCCCTAACTGAGCTTCAAAGACATTCCAGGTAGTCGTAAAACAGACTTGCATTTAAAAACTCACTTTTCCATATAATTTTATATCTTCAAATAAGACATAATTACATAAACATGGAGCACATATTCGGACGGCTCACTTTAATACAATTCACCTTATATATTACACCCCCTAGCTGGCATATACAGGAGAGCAGAAAATTATATCTCCTTAACCATCCAAGCAGGTATGTCATATTTCATATCTAACCGTTCAGCAGATGCGTCTGCATATTACTCTACTAGTGGCCAGGCTGCTAAATGCACCGAGAATAGGTTATGAACCATGACATCAACTGCGAGAGTTTTTGGTTATAGCTCGGGTCTCCGCCCCAACACCCCTCCCCAAATGAGGCGATTGGCTCCCTGCTTTAAGGAGACACCCTGCTGAGTTCCTATAAAAAGCTGAGCTGAGTTAAGTTAAGTTGAAGAAGCTCCCTTTTAACATCGGAACTAACTTTGGGAGATAAGGCATCCTTTTGGCTCTGAAACCTGATCTGCTTAAACCAGGATGTTTGGCAAGTACTTTACCTCCCTAAATTGCTTTCTGTTATCTCTTTGCTGTGTTATTGCCCTTTGTATTTATATATATATATATATATTGGCTACATCTTTTCTGTAAATATTTTTATTGCACCTTTTTGACCGTTTAGTAATAAATCTTACTTTCTGAAAGTGTTGAACTGTTTCTAAAGCTCTTTAATGCAAACTAAGAATCCCTGCCTCTGAAGAGCGCTATTATGTGTGTGTTTTAAACTTCTGTATATCTCTGCCTGTGGTGACAGTGGTATACCGACGCTTATGCAAACATCATAGTGTTATTGCTGATATTGCCGTGTTTCCTCTTTCTCTATACAAAAAGGAGGTGGTGGCAGTGTGAAGGGTTAATTGAGTAGTTAACCTGACCCAGTAACAATTGCTCCCAGGTTGCAAATACACAGGTCCGGAGTGCAGCTGGGTATGGCATTGTTACGCACGTGACAGTGCGGTTTTAGATTGGCTAGTCCTTCGGTCACAAGTTTAGTGAGAAGGGCTAGGGTTTGACGCCGCGATCATCACAGTTACCTCACAGTATCTCAAGTATCCCTTGATGTTCATATCTTTCTGACCATGTTACATGCAACACTGATATTTAGGGTGTGGAATGAACAATGGTCAGCATGCACAATTGAGTATAGCCCCCCCCCTTTTTATAGGACCTTGGGATTCTTCGCAGTTGAGGGATTTGTAGTTCTCAATAGAGTACAAATGTGGTGACATTGCATTTGTAGTCCATTGATACTTCCTCCAGCTCCAAAGCTTAAACTGTTACTAAACCCAGGATCCTGCATTCACTATATCTGGTTTCTCACAGTACACAGAACATGTAAATGCAATTAATTTAGTAAAAATAAACTGCTAAATACCTTTTTTCATCACCAATTATAGCTGTCTTGTGACTTCTATCAGTGTTCAGCAGAGCACTGGTTAAAGCTTGTAGGAGTTTTCTTTCTGCTCTAGGAGGATGCAAACCCCTGACCTCTGCCTGCACAGTGCTGATTGGCCCTGTGCTCATCACATGCACCCTCCCAAGAAAGAAAAAAACCTCTCTAGCAATACACATCAAACTGAGCATGTGCAGAGTGTCATGTCTCCACACATACGTCTTATCAGGAGATAAGAGGGGGACACTGGAAGAAGGGGAGGATCAGAGGTGTCAGAATCAAACAGCATTTTTACACAATGCAGTAGATTAACCCTTTAGGTTCCACATTGAGTATAACAAGCATGCTTTACTGCATATACAGACTGATTTTACTGTGGTGGGTTTAGTAACATTTTAAGATCTGAACTTTGATATGGACCAGTCTGCGGGAGCCAGAACAGTGATCACTGGAACCACTACACTGACTGCGGATACAACTTTTGCAGCCTCCAATGCATAAAAAAACTAAATTGCACATTTTTTTATTTTTGCAAAATGGGTTCATGCATCATTTTATTTTTTTTAAAGGATGGAATTCTCCTTTAACTTGTAAGAATATTGTGGGAATATTTACCACTGGTTAGCATTCTGTGGTGTATACTACTGCTCTTTCCGATACTATTTCCACATATTTTAAAGATGTTTAATGTTTCAGTTAGTTCCATTTTAAATGACTGAAATATCACAGCCTTCATCTACATATGTTTACATTACAGCCATTTCATTTAAACTAAATTTGAAGGTTCCAAGTCAAGATATCTGATTTATGGCATTTATTACTGAATTAAGGCTTACACTGTTTATTTGTTGATATGACTATAATTCTTTTTTAATGAGCAATTTTTTAACATTTCCCACAGATTTTCCTGCATGACTTACACTTTATATGCCTTATGGCTCCAATTATTCCCATTTTTAATAATAAAATAAGCAAATATGGCTAAATATTTCCGAATGGATCACAGCTTCGATGTGGCTCTAGCTGAATACAAGTTATGTTTTCTTGGCTCATCTGGTTAACGGAGCTGCCAACTGGCCTTTTGTATGAGAATTTTATCCCCTGCTTATAATAAAGCCTAAAGCATTTAGTGTATACAAGAGCACAACATTAATTATCTTTGGTATGTAAAACTAAGGTACAAAAAAGATACATACAAGCCGCAAATATGCAATGGTTTACTCTGACCTTTCAGTGGCATGTCAGCACTAATTGGCACATGGGATATACACTAACGAGAATTAGGCCGAGCTTAAAGAATATTACTCTAGTTTATCTCTTGTAATTTTTCATACATGTGTAACTAGCAAAGCAATTGGTAAGGATTTCATCAAACTGTTTAAATAAATGCCAACAAAGCCTAGTGCACATCAGAAACATTTACGCAAAGTATTGGACCTGGTGGTAGTCCAGCAATAGTCATCTTATGGGGTGTTCATTTGTTACTTGGCTCACTTAATTTAAAGTGGAACTCCATGCTCAGAGGAAATGCGTATACATTTGTTCTTAAAGGATAAGTTCACCTTTCAACAAAAAATAATAAACTGACATTCTATTGCAGGTAAAAAAATATGCATTTATTATTTTTTGTTGTAGGAGCCTGGAAGGCATTGCAGTAGCAATCAGAAGATCATTGGTGCCATGCAGGACTCCTGCAGATCTGTCAGTGAATCTGCTTGCTCGTACCTTATACGGGCAAGCTGATGCTAACTAACAGGAAGAATCAATTAACTAGAATGGGCTCACAGCGCCATGTTGTTCATTGAAAACTACAAGTACTTGTAGCTTCTCATTCACAGAACACTGTGAATTAGTGACACTGGTGGGCGGAGCCCGAGCCGGATGTGGTTTTTTTAAAATTGTGACATCTAGCGCAGGGAGAAGATTATTTGCTAGCTGTCAAAGTGGGGGATTGGGGGATGCAACATATCTTTTAACACCGGAAGTCTGGTGGTTTTTTTAGAGCAAATAGAATCTCTATAGATTCCCTAACTAATTTATAGTTTCCAAGGATTTTGTTTTGTTAAGTCCTGGTATGGGACCCAGAAATTGGAGGCTTGGAGAGTTTTTGGGTGGGAATAAGCCTCCAACCCTGAATTATTATTATACAGTGTTTATATAGTGCCAAAAAGTTTGCTCAGCGCTGTAGAATATAGTGGGGGACAGTACATGAGACACTACAGTAACAAAACAATATATGAGAGGTTCGAGGGCCCTGCTCTTTCGAGCTTACAATCTAGGATATGGCTAGTTTGATCCTGAAAGGATTTACCCACCTGCAAGAGAGGGCTGAAAAGGGCAGAAAGCAGTCATCAAATGCCTGTGAGGTGTTGAGCAGAACAGTTGTGATAGGGTTGTGACTGTCTAGCTACTGAAATATTACCTGGGCTCATGTGCTGAGGGAAACCCTAAACCCTGGTGTGGGACCAGTTTATATTGGCACTGAGTCATAGCTTTGTTTTCTGTATAACAGAGTTTTGGACTGTTTTTGTTTGGTACTTCACCATAATATCACAATATATAATTTTATATATATATATACAGTATATATATATATATATATATATACATACACACACTATATTCCCAAACATATTGGGACACCCCTCCAAATCATTGGATTCAGGTGTTCCAATCACCTCCATGGCCACAGATGTATAAAATCAAGCACCTAGGCATGCAGACTGCTTCTACAAACATTTTAGAAAGAATGGGTCGCTCTCAGGAGCTCAGTGAATTCAAGCATGGTACCATGATAGGTTGCTACCTGTGCAATAAGTCAATCCATGAAATTTTCTTGCTACCAAATATTCCGCGGTCAACTGTTAATGGTATTTTAACAAAGTGGAAGCAACTGGGAACAACACCAACTCAGCCACGAAGTAGCAGGTCATGCAAAATGACAGCGGGGTCAGCGCGTGCTGAAGCACACAGTGCACAGAAGTCACCAACTGTCTGCAGAGTCAATAGCTAAAGACCTCCATACTTCAAGTGGCCTTCAGATTAGCACGACAACAGTTCATAGAGAGCTTCATGGAATGGGTTTCTATGGCCGAGCAGCTGTATCCAAGCCTTACATCACCAAGTGCAATGCAAAGTGTTGGATGCAATAGTGTAAATCACGCCACCACTGGACTCTAGAGCAGTGGAGATGTGTTCTCTGGAGTGATGAATCACGCTTCTCTGTCTGGTAATCCAATGGACGTGTCTGGGTTTGGCAGTTGCCAAGAGAATTGTACTTGCCTGACTGCATTGTGCCAAGTGTGAAGTTTGCTGGAGGGGGGATTATGGTGTGGGGTTCCTTTTCAGGGGTTGGGCTTGGCCCCTTAGTTCCAGTGAAAGGAACTCTTAAGGCATCAGCATATTAAGACATTTTGGACAATTTCATGCTCCCAACGTTGAGGGAACAGTTTGAGGATGGCCCCTTCCTGTTCCAACATGACTGCACACCAGTGCACAAAGCAAGGTCCATAAAGACATGGATGAGCGAGTTTGGGGTGGAGGAACTTTACTGGCCTGCACAGAGTCCTTACCTTAACTCGACAGAACACCTTTGTGATAAATTAGAGTGGAGACTGCGAGCCAGGCCTTCTCGTACGACATTAGTGCCTGACCTCATAAATGCTCTTCTGGAAGAATGGTCAAACATTCCCATAGACAGACTCCTAAAC
Organism: Staurois parvus; assembly: GCF_062004578.1. Taxonomy (NCBI): domain Eukaryota; kingdom Metazoa; phylum Chordata; class Amphibia; order Anura; family Ranidae; genus Staurois; species Staurois parvus. The sequence goes on along the minus strand of NW_028317929.1, from coordinate 5,611,942 downwards.
CTTGTGGACAGCCTTCCTAGAAGAGTTGAAGCTGTTATAACTCCAAAGGGTGGGCCAACTCAATACTGAACCCTATGGGCTAAGACTGGGATGCCATTAAAGTTCATGTGCATGTAATGGCAGATGTCCCAATACTTTTGTCAATATAGTGTGTGTATATATATATATATATATATATATATATATATATAGACACACATGCCCACCCCTTAGAAATATATACAGTAAGGTCCATATATATTTGGACACAGGCACAATTTTCATACTTTTCGCTCTGTATGCCACCAGAATAAATTAAAACGAAACAATACAAATGAATTTGAAGTGCAGATTTTCAGCTTTAATTCAAGGCGTTAAACATAAATATCAAGTACAAATTTAAGGAACTGCAACTCTTTTTATACACAGTCCCTCCATTCTCAAATGTAATTGGACAAATTAATATAGTCATGTTCATTTGTAATATTTTGTTGAGAATCCTTTACTGGCAATGACTGCCTGAAGTCTGGAACCCATGGACATTACCAAAGACTGGGTTTCCTCCTTTCTGATGCTTTACCAGGCTCCAACTGCAGCTGTCTTCAGTTGTTCTTTGTGGGTCTTTCTGCCTTTAGTTTTACCTTCAGCAAGTGAAATGCATGCTCAATTGGGTTGAGATCAGGTGATTGACTTGGCCATTGCAGAATATTCCACTTATTTTCCTTCAAATGCTCCTGAGTTGCTTTTGCAGTGTGTTTTGGATCATTGTCCATCTGTACTGTGAAGCGCCGTCCAATCAACTTTGCTGCATTTGGCTGAATCTGGGCTGACAGTATATCTCTAAACACTGCAGAATTCATCCAGCTGCTTCTGTCTTCTGTCACATCATTAATAAACACCAATGACCAAGTGCCACTGGAAGCCATGCATACCCATGCCATTACACTGCCTCCACCATGTTTTATAGATGATGTTGTGTGCTTTGGATCATGAGCTGTTCCAAGCCTTCTCCACGCTTTTTTCTTCCCATCATTCTGGTACAGATTAATCTTAGGTTCATCCATCCAAAGAATGCTTTTTCAGAACTGGTGTGGCTTTTTTAGATGTTTTTCGGCAAAGTCTAATCCTGGCTTTTCTATTTTTCAGGCTTATGAATGGTTTGCACCTTGTGGTGAACCCTCTGTATTTGCTCTTGTGAAGTCTTCTCTTGATTGTAAACTTTGACAATGATGCGCCCACCTCCTGGAGAGTATCCTTCACTTGTCTGGATGTTGTGAATGGGTTTTTCTTTACCATAGAGAGGATCCTGCGATCATCCACCACTGTTATCTTCCGTGGACATCCATGCCTTTTATGTTGCTGAGCTCAACAGTGCATTATTCTTTCCTCAGAATGCACCAAACTGTTGATTTGGCCACTCCTAATGTTGCTGCTATCTCTCTGATGGATTTGTTTAGTTTTTGAAACCTTACAATGGCCTGTTTCACTTGCATGGACAGCTCCTTTGAATGCATGATGTAGGTTCACAGCAATAGATTCCAAATGCAAATACCACACTTAGAATCAACTCCAGACCTTTTACCTGCTTAATTGATGAATAAATAATAAAGGAGTAGCCCACACCTGGCCATGAAACAGCTTTTGATTTAATTGTTCAATTACTTTTGGTCCCTTGAAAAAGGGGAGATGGCTACTCTTAAGAGCTGTAATTCCTAAACCCCTCCTCCAATTTGTATGTACATACCCTCAAATTAATCCTGAGAGTGTGCACTTTCAGCCCATATCCATTACATACAGTCAGGTCCATAAATATTGGGACATCAACACAATTCTACCATTTTTGGCTCTATACACCACCACAATGGTGTTGAAATGAACCAAACAAGATGTGCTTTAACTGCAGACTGTCAGCTTTAATTTGAGGGTATTTACATCCAAATCAGGTGAACGGTGTAGGAATTACAACAGTTTGTATATGTGCCTCCCACTTGGTAAGGGACCAAAAGTAATGGGACAATTGGCTTCTCAGCTGTTCCATGGCCAGGTGTGTGTTATTTCCTCATTATCCCAATTACAATGAGCAGATAAAAGGTCCAGAGTTCATTTCAAGTGTGCTATTTGCATTTGGAATCTGTTGCTGTCAACTCTCAAGATGAGATCCAAAGAGCTGTCACTATCAGTGAAGCAAGCCATCATTAAGCTGAAAAAACAAAACAAACCCATCAGAGAGATAGAAAAAACATTAGGCATGGCTAAAACAACTGTTTGGAACATTCTTTAAAAAAAAAGGAACGCACCGGTGAGCTCAACAACACCAAAAGACCCAGAAGACCATGGAAAACAACTGTGGTGGATGACCGAAGAATTCTTTCCCTGGTGAAGAAAACACCCTTCACAACAGTTGGCCAGATCAAGAACACTCTCCAGGAGGTAGGTGTATGTGTGTCAAAGTCAACAATCAAGAGAAGACTTCACCAAAGTGAATACAGAGGGTTCACCACAAGATGTAAACCATTGGTGAGCCTCAAAAACAGGAAGGCCAGATTAGAGTTTGCCAAACGACATCTAAAAAAGCCTTTACAGTTCTGGAACAACATCCTATGGACAGATGAGACCAAGATCAACTTGTACCAGAGTGATGGGAAGAGAAGAGTATGGAGAAGGAAAGGAACTGCTCATGATCCTAAGCATACCACCTCATCAGTGAAGCATGGTGGTGGTAGTGTCATGGCGTGGGCATGTATGGCTGCCAAAAGAACTGGTTCTCTTGTATTTATTGATGATGTGACTGCTGACAAAAGCAGCAGGATGAATTCTGAAGTGTTTCGGGCAATATTATCTGCTCATATTCAACCAAATGCTTCAGAACTCATTGGACGCCACTTCACAGTGCAGATGGACAATGACCCAAAGCATACTGCAAAAGCAACCAAAGAGTTTTTTAAGGGAAAGAAGTGGAATGTTATGCAATGGCCAAGTCAATCACCTGACCTGAATCCTATTGAGCATGAATTTCACTTGCTGAAGACAAAACTGAAGAGAAAATGCCCCAAGAACAAGCAGGAACTGAAGACAGTTGCAGTAGAGGCCTGGTAGAACATCACCAGGGATGAAACCCAGCGTCTGGTGATGTCTATGCGTTCCAGACTTCAGGCTGTAATTGACTGCAAAGGATTTGCAACCAAGAATTAAAAAGTGAAAGTTTGATTTATGATTATTATTCTGTCCCATTACTTTTGGTCCCTTAACAAGTGGGAGGCATATATGCAAACTGTTGTAATTCCTACACCGTTCACCTGATTTGCATGTAAATACCCTCAAATTAAAGCTGACAGTCTGCAGTTAAAGCACATCTTGTTCATTTCATTTCAAATCCACTGTGGTGCTGTATACAGCCACAAATGTTAGAATTGTGTTGATGTCCCAATATTTATGGACCTGACTGTAACTATAGCTTGAATATGTTTTAGTAAATTCCTGAAAAAAACTAAAATTGTGCCTGTGTCCAAATATATATGGACCTAACTGTATATTTTATATTTTGCAGACCAGAAGAAGGAAGGATCAGGCTGTGACTGCCTTTCCAGGTAAGAAATTTGATCTTCAGTTTAGATTTATGTTTTAATTTGTTATTAGGGGTTTTATCTTTTTTAAAAGGGTCTAGAGATTAATTTTAGTTAAGTGAACCTATGCAGGAGAAACGTAGAAGCTGCCGCTGCTTACTTATTATAACATTTTTCAAATGCTAGTTGACTGACTTATGCTTACCCTCTGGCATCAATACTTTGAGTCACTAACCCAGAAAAAGTATGCAGATCTAGACTGCTGACTCTGACTCCCAGGATGCATACTTGCTGGGGATCAATGACTCAGAAAGTATTACATCCAGAGGGTCAGTACAGCATGCATGAAAAATACATTTTCAGGAGTTCAGCAATAGCAGCCCACATACTGTATTTTTCTTAGGAAATGCTTACTTTAACAATCTGTGAACAACGAAACTGCATAATTAAAAATAACATAGCTCTATGTACATTGTTGACTTTTGAAATAGGCTTACTATGATACTTTGTTTCAGGCAGAATTTTCACATAATGCTCATCTTTGGGAAATGTTAGGATCTTACCATGTTGGCTGCCATGTTTGTTTCTATAGCGGTCTCAACTGCCTCTGGGACAGCAGCAGGGATAATCCAGGGGGCTCAGGAAGGGAAGCTGATGCTTGTTGGTTTACCACTGCACCATCTATCTGGTATGCACTCTTTGTGCTCTGCTGCTCGAGACACTGTACACCTTGCATTGAAGCAGGCACTCCTCTTCACCCAGACCAGGACCTCCAGACAAACGAGTACTTCTGGGGCCACTTATAGAAGCAATGTATGATACTGACACACAGACTTGCATCCAGGAGTCAGAGATCAGTCCTTGAGATTTGGTTTCGTGATTTTATTATGGGGATTTGAAATGGGATAGGGTTAGGGATGTACAAGATGCCCAATGGAACCGATGAACTGAAGACAACTTCCTGGAACTATTTACAATCCTCCACTGCAACACAGTCTCTGTTGGAGAGCTAGCCAGTGTCTCCTAGTGTACCACCCCAGCTGTGTGGAGGTATCCCTGAGCAGGGGATCCGATGCCTGTCATTTGCACGCAGACTTGCATCCAGGAGTCAGAGATCAGTCCTTGAGCTTTGGTTTCATGATTTTATTACGTGTATTTGAACTGGGATAGGGTTATCCCTGAGCAGGGGATCCGATGCTTGTCCTCTTAAAAGATTAGACAGTCCAGTAGGTGGCGAATCTGGTTTCCCACCAGAGTGCTCCTTCCCCTATCTGGTTCAGGGGGTGCAGGTCTACTCACTCAGCCCTTCTCCTGTGCGGCTGGTGTGTTGGAGGCTGCTACCAGGTCTTCTAGCTAGGCAGCTCCTTCCCAGCCACACAGGTGGTCCTCTCTCAGGGGGCCAGTAAAGTCCCAAGTTTTCCACCTTCCCAGCTTCACTGCCTGTAGATGAGCCCCTCTCTCCATCTGGGCCCCCTCTAAGGCTCCTGCCTTCAGCCTCACATCTTCCACCCAATCTCTCTCTCCCCCAACTGAGCAGGGTCTCTCTCAAGCCAGCTACTCCTCAGATCCACCCACTGCTTTTAGATCTTTCTCCAAAGTTCTAGAGCAGGGGGAAATTCCAGAGGGGCTGGCCTGCTGACCAAAGTTTGACCCCTGCTATCTATCACACCCAGGATGCTACTCAGCCTTCCTAAAGAACAATCAGGCTCTTAGCTCTCCCTAGCCGACTAAGAGGGTGCTACACATGTGAAATCCCTACAGAAATAGACATTCTCAGCTGGCACCCCAATGGTACATTATGAACTTTGTGCCATAGACCACTACAAATACTGGCAATGTAGCAGGTGTTTATTGTAGCATTTATGGGCCATATGTAGCAGATCCTGTGGTCTCTGTAGCCCTTATTTTCTGTTTCCTTTGTACGTTTGTATGTGTTGTTTGCTATACTGGCATTATACTTTATGGACGACTCGTGTGGAAGGACAGAGAATGCATGCTGCAACTAGTAATGGGCCGAACACCCCCGTGTTTGGTTCGTGGTTGAACATTCGAACCTAATGAACGTTCAACCACGAACTTCAAATTCAATGCAAGTCTATGGGACTCGAACTTGTAAATTCAAAAGTGCCCATTTTGAAGGCTTATATGCAAGTTATTGAACATAAAAGGGGTATGGGGACTCAGGTACTGCCATGAGGGACATGAATCAGTGAAAAAAAACCATTTAAAAAAGTACTGTTTAAGGTGCAGTCATTTTTCAATGCCTAACCACTTCACAACCCCACTATAGCCGAATAACGTCCTCCCAGAACGCACCCTCCTATGGACACAGCTGATTACATGATGAGGTAAAAGGCCAATCACAGCCGCCTTTTACCACATGATCAGTTGTGTCCAATGACACAGCGGATCACTGAGTAAATACAGTTTCCGGTTATCGGCAGCATTTCCCTCACGCTGTCACAGTGTGAGGAAAGTACTGCCGATAACCAGCAAATGTCACAGAGAACATCTGCACTGATCACCAGGGCACTAATCAGTGCCCAGCAGTGCCACCCACCAGTGCCCAGCAGTGCCTCCCACCAGTGCCCATTAGTGCTGCCTATCCGTGCCACCTCATCAGTACCCATCAGTGCCACCTATCAGTGCAGCCTCATCAACTCACATCAGCAAAGGAGAAAAATTACCTGTTTGCTAAATTTTATAACAGAAACAAAGAAATACTTTTTTTTTTCAAATTTTTTGCTCTTTTTTTGTTTATAGTGCAAAAAGTAAAACACCCAGTGGTGCTTAAATATCATCAAAAGAAAGCTCTATTTGTGTGAAAAAATCATAAAAATTTCATATGGGTACAGAGCTGCATGACCACGCAATTGTCATTCAAAATGTGAGAGCGCTGAAAGCTGAAAATTGGCCTGGGCACGAAGGGGGTATAAGTGTCGGTAGGCAAGTGGTTAAAGTAAAAAAAAATAAAAATAGAAAAATTCCCGTGGGGGGGGTCCGGTCCCCTTGAACTACCTGCAAAGTTGCACATTTGTACAATATATAGAACCTGCTGCCAGGACTGACATTTGTTTTAAAAAAATTACATTAAAACAAACAAATAAAAACCACCCTCTACCTCTACCCATTCACTAAAGGGTTAAATCAGTAAAAAATAAAGAGACTGGTCTTTTGAAACATTTATTTAACTGATGTCCTTTAATTTAAAAAAAAAAAGCCAAACAATGGTTCCATTGTTGTAGTCTATCGTCAATCACAGCGTCCAGCGTTGTCATGACTCGCAGAAATAAAAAAAACACAGACGCGGACCTGTCCGCACCTACCGAACCCTCCCCATAATATGACAGGTCTGAAATTTGCCAGTCACATGTAAACAAATAGGCGTGACTAGCGGTGACATCACCACCGACATCACCGCTAGCTCCTCCTAATTGTTCAATCTGATCAGCAACTGTCAGACCTGTTATATTGCAGCGAGTGCTTGGTGGGTGTGGACGGGTTGGCGAGCGTTGGTTGGTTAAAAACTTATTTTGGCGACTCGGTGTCGTCAGGACAATGCTAGATGCTGTGACTGATGATGGATTACAACGATGGAACCAATTTTGTTTTTGCTTTTTTGGCTTTTTCCTAATTAAAGGACTGGTCAAAAACCGTTGTTTTGTTTTTTGTTCAATTAAAGGAATTTTTCAAAAGTCTAGAGTCTTTCTTTTTTTTAATTTAACCCTATAGTGAATGGGTAGAAGTACAAGTACACCTTACTCATTCACAAGGGGGGGGGGGCAGCATCAGGGTGCCCCCTTATTTGAAGAGGTACCCTGATTCTAATGAGTCCCCCTGCCCACAGACCCCCAAAACCACCGGGCTGGGGTTGTTGAGTGTCACTGTCCCAATGCCGAGGGCGCGTAGCCTGGTTTACCGCAGGGAGGGGGGGCATTCAATCGACCCCCCCGTCCTGTCCTGCCAGGCCTGTGCTCAGATCAAGGGTCTTTTAGGAATTTAGGGAGGACCCCACACTTTTTTCCCCCCATTTTTGGGGGGGGGGGACCTGGTAGGCTTTTAGGAGGAACCCCACACACTTTTTTAAAAAAATTTCCTACTGTTGGGTCCCTCCTAACCTTCCTATCAGACCTAAGGAGCCTGGTATGGATGGGGGGGGACCAAGCTATTTTTTTTTTTTTGCTTTATTTTTATTTGTGTTTTTTAATATTATTTTTTGTCTGTCTTCAGCAGTGTCTCGCAACACACTGCATAAGGATGCAGTGTAAGCAGCCTTATATAGTGTGGGGCATGGACTTAGCTGGGAGCCATGATTGGCCAAAGTAACCGTGACTTTGACCAATCATGGCTCTCACAGTGCATAGTGCTGTGATTGGCCAAAGCATTGCACCTAACCTGTGGTCAAGTGCATTGCTTTGGCCAATCATGGCTCTCACATGATTGCCGAACGCCCTTACCATTCATATGTTCCAAAAATACACGAACGGCCGATAATCGAGTTGAACTTATTTTCAACTCGAACATCGAGCCCAACATTAGTTGCAACCATTAAATATATTTGGGTGTGGTATTTTTAGCCCCCTTACTCTGCTGTCTGTTCCACCCCCATTATTAGGTCCATTGATTTTCAAAGTTCCCAGGAATGATAACGCTGTTCTACAAGGATGGCTCTTGATTTCAGCCATCTGTGGCCAGATTAGAAGACTAGAAGTCCCCACATATCCAGAATTAAAATATTTATTCAGGGTGACCATAATATTTAATACAACCTTCACTTTTGTCCTAACTCTTTATTAAACTCTTGTTTGCGGTCATTCCTACAATTCTCCCAGGTATTCCAAATTGGCTGCAGTGCACCACCACACATTCACATCTGTGCATTGCCATGTATTATAGGACAGTTGCATTTGGATTTACTTTATATAAATGTTAGGACACCATTGAGAATGAACAGAAATACATATATACTGTGCATTACTGTAGTAAGGTCCATTAAAAACACAGGTTTCACCAGGTGTTACTGGGAGTTCCAAGGTGTGGAGCCAACCCAAACCTTGGACTGGACATAAGGAGAGAGGGGGAGGGAGACGGGGTTGAGTTACTGCTTTGACTTACTCACTTGTTCATGTAAATGTCACCTTGAGCTATAGAGCTCTGTAAACAATGGCCAAGTTACCAAAATTGCACACTTTTCAACTGTCTCACATTTGGTAGGACAGTCCCGCTTTTTTGCTAGGCATCCTGTCTCAACTGCGTTCCAAGCAGTGTCCCAGAAATGAATGCGTCCACATACATGGCCATAAATGACAGGCGACATAATATATAGAGCAGGACCTCCCATCTCTCTGCATACTGTGTAGCCCGGGACCCCCACATAGGCTTGCAGTGCAGGCATTTTAGTGATGAGTACCATTCTGCGCTGCACCACTTTGGACTACTCTGTAGCTTGGGATTTCCCCTCTCCACCTCCAGCGTGCAGTACAGCAAGGGAGTAGTGTGGTGCATAATTCCTGGGCACTCCTTGGCTTCTGAATAGACGCTGAGGAGTGCATTGCAGGGCAATCACATTTGGGCAGGCTCAACCCCGCCAGGTTCGCCCTCAGCTTGTCCGGATGCCTAACCTGTTACTCACCAGAATCGGAAAGAAGATGGGGAGAATGATAATGGCACAGGGGTGCTGGGAAGGGTGTGGGGGTTAACTGGAGGCATAGGTGTGTTGGCGGGGGGAAGGGGGGGTGCAAGTAGAGGTGTGCTGGGGGGGGGGGAGGGGAATAATAGCAGAGGTGTGCTGGAGGGAGTGAGGGAGATGGAAGCAGATATATGCTGGGGGGAGGGGGGATGGAAGAAGAGGTGTACTGTGCTGGGGATGGAGGGTTGAAGGCATATTTGTGCTGAAGAAGGGAGAGGGGGGAATGGATGCAGAGGTGTGTTTGAGGGGGCAGCACTACAGGCAGAGGCATGCGGTGGGGAGGGGCATTGGCAACCAAGATGTGCTGGGGGGGATCAAAACATGGGTATGCTGGGGGAGAAGGATTTGGAGGTGGAGATATGCTGGGTGGAGGAAATAGAGGCAGAGGTTTGATGAGGGGAACTGGAGACACGGGTGTGCTGGGGGAGGCACTGGAGACAGAAGTTTCCTGGGCATGGGGACATTGGAGGCAGAGGTGTGCTGGGGATGGGGGCATTGGAGGCAGAGGTGTACTGGGGGGGGCAATGATGACAGAGATATGTTGGGTGGGCAAATTGGATCCAGAGGTGGGTCGAGGGAGGGGAGAATTGGAGGCAGTGATCACCTGGAGGGGGGGGGGGGAATTGGAGGCCCAAGTGTGTTGGGGGTCGAGGGAATTGGAGACAGAGGTGTACGGGGGGGGATGGAAACAGAGGTGTGCTAGGGGATACAGAGATTTGATGGGGTGGGGGGGTCACTGGAGGCAGGGACATGCTTAGGGGGCATCTGTGAATGGAATCTCATGAGTCACAATATTTTCTCCCCCATTCCCAGACCATGTTTCAGGCAGGAGAAGCAATGGAAGGTCCTCATCAGGAGGCAGAGGTGTCTTGGGGGTCATTGGAGGCAGGGATGTGCTGGGGGTGCATTAGTGGCATAGGATCACTGGGGGAGGCATAGGAGGAAGAAGTGTTTTTGGAGGGGACACTGTAGGCAAAGGCACTGGAGGAAGAGGTATTTGAGTCTTTGGAGACAGAGGTATTCTGGAGGAGCCATTGGAGGCAAAGTTGCACTTGGGGGGGCATTGGAGGCAAAGGTGTGCTGGGTGAGACATTGGAGGCAGAGGTGTTCTGGGGCAGTAATTGGAGGCAGAGGCATTCTGGGAGAGGCATTGAAGGTAGATATGTGCTAAGGGAGGCACTGGAGGCAGAGGTCTGCTGGGGAGGCATTAGAAGCAGAGTAGTGCTTGGGTAAATCATTGGAATAAGAGGTCTGCTGGGGGCACCTTAGTGGCAGAGTAGTGCTGGGGGGGTACAGAAATCAGATGGAGGAAAGGGGGAGGCATCGGTGGAGGAAGTGTGCTGCAGGCATCTCTAAATAGAGGAGAGTTTCACAAAAGACCCAAAGCTATTCACTTCTGAAGCAGAAGTTCAGAAACAAGATAAAATGGGGCATCCGTGCACAGATTTCTCCAGGATTCAGTTGCTTCAGATATCCTTTACTGAAGCTATCATTTTTTTTTTTTAGCAAAACTTTAGCTTTAACGATATGCCTGTTTTAGAAGCACATCCGCTTTAAATAATTGCCCCGCCCCTAATTAAAGTTCATTCTCTGCCCATAGTGACTGAATGGATGAACAGCAAAAAAATGTCCGTGAATTTTTAAAAAAATGTTGGCAACTATGCAGGTGGTAAAGAAAAGCAATACATGGGAAAAGAGACTAAAGTTCCACTTGCTGACTGGATATCAGGGCTAAGCCATAGGGGAATGTTTAATCTTTAAAAATCACTCCCTACACAAGTAGTATGTAGTGGCAATCAATCTCACATGATTATACGAGGGGTATTCACGTCAAACTGGGACTTTTAATTCTACAGGTATTAAAAGGATTGCTAGTGTGGTGCTACACGCAGTAGTAAGTGGCAAGTATGTCCTAATACGGATAGGTTGCGCACATGTCACAGGCCAGTTCAGAGACCAATAATCAAGATGGCAGACAACAGTGTTAGTTTGTGCATGGAACAGAGTGTGGTGATGGAAGTGTCTTGTGAACGAACGCGTAAAATACTAGCCTACAGTCATTCCTGTGAACATTCAGCATATGGAACACCTGATCCTGGATAATCGATGCATAACCTGTTGAGAAATTGCACAAGAGACCAATCTTTCTGTGGGAACGGTGAACACAATTATTCACAAACATTAGCATTTTCAAAAAGTTAGCGCACGCTAACTTTTAGGTATCAAGACAGCTTTCTACTTTTGACAGGCACAGAAGTGATGTGCATCTGTGGAAAAAATGGCCTGATTTGATCACTAAGGGCGTCCTGTTTCTCCAGGACAAACACAAGCTCATACTGCTCACTGCACTAGGTGCACATCACAACAACTCAGCTGGGAGGCATTGCCACATCCCCCTTACAGCCTGGACCTCACGCTTAGTGATTTCCACCTCTTTGGACCCCTAAAAGAGTTCCTCGGAGGCAGGGGTGGACTGACAACTCATGGGGCCCCCGGGCAATAGGGGATCATGGGGCCCCTGTGTCCTTGCCCAAACTCAAAAAAGCCTATGAAAAAGGTACCAGGGGCATCTCATGGGGCCCCCTACTGACCCCGGGCCCTCAGGCAGTACCCAAGTTTCCAAATGGTCAGTCCGCCCCTGCTCGGAGGTCAGCATTTCAGCACTGATGACGAAGTGAAGCAATCTGTCCTAGGATGGTTCAGGAGTACTGACAATTCTTTCTATGCTGAAGCTTTCCAGACATTAGTTAAATGCTGGGATGTGTATAACTGTAACATGGGAGTATGTAAAAAAAATACATGCAGTTTCCACTCGAAGTTTGCTCCCCCAGCAGCCAGAACTCTCCTCTGTTCTCCAGTGCTCCTCCGCAGATGTGGGTAGATCCTCGCCTTTCTGCACTGTACATGTTAATGTTGGATTTAACCCTGAGTTCAGCTTTAATATGCATCTTTTTATTACTTAACATATTTTAAAAAAAGAAAAAAAAACAAGAAAAATGCATTATTTAGTCCTGATGATAACATATAAACATAGACATATGTACAAACCCTCAGAACCTTAGATATCTCTCTGCAGTATGCATATTTCTTTGTGTAGACTATAACACTGTCACATTTTCCCACTGTATTTTCAGATTACATCAAGGAATCTATGAGGCTGCCTCTATGGATTTGGATATATGGAATTAGCTCTTGGTTTTGTAGAACTCTGAGTGAACAGCTTTAACACTGCTTTAGTAAGTAGAGATGAGGGAATGGATTCAAAATTCACTAAAACTTTGCCAGATGTGATTCTGCCCAGGCAAACAACTCACAATTCTCCAACAGCCCTGGACAGACATGTTCCCATTTGTCCAGTTCACAATAAAACAAATCATGAATCTAGGTAATTTAAATTAAATCTATGTGAATCAGGTACACTGAGCCCTGGTTCACACCAGTGCTGCTTTAAAGTTGCGCAAAGTCGCGTGACTTTGAAGCCACCTACTCAGTGCGACTTAATTTCGCCTTGCTGATACACTGTGCTGTACTTCATTTAACAGATGTCAATGCAAGTTGCAATGAAGTTGCACACAAATAGTGTAGGAACCTTTTTCAAAGTTGCTGAGACTTGATTTGCACTGCTTTGACTGGTTCCCCTGCCGGTAATGGGGTACGACTTGTCATGCGACCAGGGGCGGACTGACCATTTGGAAACTCGGGCACTGCCCGAGGGCCCGGGGTCAGTAGGGGGCCCCATGAGATGCCCCTGGTACCTTTTTCATAGGCTTTTTTGAGTTTGGGCAAGGACACAGGGGCCCCATGATCCCCTATTGCCTGGGGGCCCCATGAGTTTATCAGTCCGCCCCTGCATGCGACTCTCATATAGTCTTCATGTTACATAGTTTGTACATCTAAAGCTGATTGTACAAAGACTGTAATGAGTATGTTGACACTAAACTAAGGATTTTTTTTTTTAAATTCTACTATAATAACATTTCCTTCTATGAAATATATTCAGTTTCGTTCAAACACGCACATATTTTGAGCTCGACAACTCCATCTGCTGGTAGGAAACTCTGCAAATGAGGAGTCATTTCAGATGTCAAAAATGTGCACAAAATGTCAGTATTTAACATTCAAGTCAGATATTTTACCAGGTGTAGGACACCTACTCTGTCCTTCCTTGCATTGATTTTATTATAATGCATCATCCAATGCATGACACGTTACAGACAACATAATTCCAGGCCTCTAACAGGACACTGTTATCCAGACATACAAGGATGATTTGCCAAAAATACTCTCTGCCCTTAGAAGCTCTGCATAGTTTCCCTCTGAAATGCACTCCAGGGTTTTGCTTGTGAAAACAATAGGAAGGGCTGACAGATGTAGAGCCTGAAGCCAAGAAAACACTTGCATTATTCCGATATGCTGCTTAGAATTCAACCTACAGACTCTCTGCTCTTCACAGAAAACACATTAACAGACACAGGCCTAAATGATTATTAAGCACACCAAAGTGCAGACCTCATTCAAAAAGCAGAACTTTACTGGTGGCTGCAAATGATATATGCAATGCTTTGTTTAAATATTCATATTCATTACGGTATCTTACTGGATTTTCAGTTTACCAAATGCCTCATTCAAGAGAGCACAACAATACTTGTCTAGGTTTAGGTCCATTATTTTCCAGCAGGCCTCACTTCATAAATTTGGTATACAGTACTGTGTATACAGTATATATATGCACTAACAGCCTACATAGGAAGTTGACCCTATGATCACCCCACATGTTAACCCCTTCCTGCCCAGTGCCATTAGTACAGTGTCAGTGCTTTTTATTAGCACTGATCACTGTATTGGTGTCACTGGGGATGTCAGTGACACCAAGTCAGTTCCCCCAGTGTCAGAATGCCCGCCGCATTCTGCTATAAGTCGCTGATCACCGCCATTACTAGTAAAAAAGAAACAAAGTTCCATTATATACAGTTAGGTTCATATATATTTGGACACAGGCACAATTTTAGTTTTTTTCAGGTATTTACCAAAACATATTCAAGCTATAGTAATATAATGGATACAGGCTGACAGTGCACACTCTCAGGTTTAATTTGAGGGTATGTAAACAGCTTTTGATTCAATTGTTCAATTACTTTTGGTCCCTTGAAAAGGGGGGGATGACTACTCTTAAGAGCTGTAATTCCTAAACCCTTCCCCCAATTAGGATGTACATACCCTCAAATTAAACCTGAGTGTGCACTTTCAGCCCATATCTGTTATATAACTATAGCTTGAATATGTTTTGGTAAATACCTGAAAAAAAACTAAAATTGTGCCTGTGTCCAAATATATATGGACCTAACTGTATACCACCATTTGTATACCACCATTATAACTTTCACGTAAACCAATTAATTTACACAATTGAGATTTTTTTCTATTAAAGACATGTAGCACAATACATTTTGGCCTAAATTTATGACACAATTTGATTTTTAAAATTTTTTTACTGGACCTGTTTACTAGCCAATGTAAAAAATACTGTTTTTTTTACACAAAATTGTCGGTATTTTTTTGTTTATTGCACAAAAAATAAAAAATGCACAAGCGATCAGATACCACCTAATGAAAGCTCTATTTGTGGGAAAAAAAGGACATAAATTTTTTATTTGGGTGCAGCATTGCATGACAATTGTCAGTTAACCACTTCCCAACCGTGCTATAGTCGAAGGACGGCTACAGCGCGGTTGTCTACTTCTGGGAGGACAGCCATGGACTCCCAGAACATGCCCAGAACATGCCCCCTGCGCACCCCCATGGGTGTGCACCCGGCGCCGCCAGTGATCGCTGTGTCCTATGGACACAACTGATCATGTGATGCGGTAAAAGGCCAATCACAGCAGCCTTTTATCACATGATCATCTGTGTCCAATGACACAGCAGATCACTGGGTAAATTCAGTTGCCGGTTATCAGCTGCACTTTCCTCATGCTGTCACAGCGTGAGGAAAGTACTGCCAAGAACCAGCAATTGTCAGCGAAGGGATTGGCACTGATCATCAGGGCACTGATGATCAGTGCCCAGCAGTGCTACCCACCTGTGCCCATCAGTGTCACCCACCTGTGCCCTGCAGTGCCCCCCATCAATGCCGCCCAGCAGTGCAGCCAGTCAGTGCCACCCATCACTGCCCATCAGTGCCGCCTATCAGTGCTCATCAGGGCTACCCATCAGTGCCGCATATCAGTGCCCATCAGTGCCACCTATCAGTGCAGCATCATCAGTGCCAGCTCATCAGTGCCGCCTATCAATGCTGCCTATCAGTGCCCATCAGTGCTGCCTACCCATGCCACCTCATCAGTGCCCATCAGTGCTGCCTATCAGTGACCATTAGTGCTGCCTATCAGTGAAGCATCATCATTGCCGCCTATCAATGCTGCCTATCAGCGCTCATCCATGCCACCTCATCAGTGTCCATCAGTGCTACCTATCAGTGACCATTAGTGCTGCCTATCATTGAAGCATCAGCAAAATTACCTGTTTACAAAATTTTATAATAGAAACAAAGAAAAACTTTTTTTTTTTTAATTTTTTGGTCTTCGCAAAAAATAAAATACTCAGCAGTGATTAACTACCACCAAAAGAAAGCTCTATTTGTGTGAGAAAAAAATGATACATATTTAATATAGGTACAGTGTTGCATGACCGTGCAATTGCCTTTCAAAGTGCGACATCGCTGAAAGCTGAAAATTGGCCTGGGCGGGGGGAGTGCCCAGTAGGCAAGTGGTTAAAGTAATGCAGCGCCCTATCACAAAAAATGGCCTGGTCAGGAAGGTAATTCCTCTGGAGGGCAAGTGGTTAAACTGATGGTAAACACTAATTTTTTTTTAATAACAGGTTTATATTTACCGGCTCTGTGCAGTGGAACCCTTTTCAGGTATCCCGCCAGTGCTGCTGGCTCCCCCTCTTCTTGGTGGTACCCCATAGGAAAACGCTTCCTATGGGGGCCACCTGAGTGCTCACTCCCAAGCCCTGCTGTCTGTGACTGTAGACACGGACATCGGGACTTGGCCCCACCTTCGCTCCCTTGTCACTGGCTTTGATTTATAGGAGGACCTGATGGCTCCCGCTGCCTCAGCAAAGCCTGTGAGACCAGGAAGACAGGAAGTGGGAGGAGAGAAGAGATGCAGACAGTCACAATCGAATCAAGATCGGATCGAATGTGGGCTCCGTGAAGTATAAGGATGGGGGGAGGGGCAATTATCATGTTTGAAATGTTTTACCTTCATGCAAGGAATGTATTACGTTAAATAATGTTTAGGTTTCAGAACCACTTTAATGCATTCCTTGCATGAAGACATCAATATCGCCCCTTTACCTCACCCTTCCGTTTATTTACCTGAGCCCTCATTTGATTCACGAATTGCCCGGGACAGTCCCGAAAATCTGACAGATGTCCCGCTCAGAGCTTTTCCAGGAAGAATCCGGAACAGTAGGCTCAGTCGCGGACAACTGAGACTCTTGCCGGTTCATTGTATGGCAAATGGTTGCTGCATCAGGGTAATAATAGAGACACACTCACAGAGAGATCCCCCTGCTTCCCCTTCTGCCTCCATTGGTCAGTCCTGAGTGAGGGGAGTGGTTACCAGGGCCAGTCAGTTGTGGAAGCAGTTCTGTACACCAGTTCTGCTGTCCAATCACCACTCACCTTTCATCCATAAATGCCATCAGACTGCAGCAAAGGGCCTATTGGTTGTTTGCAACCCCAGGGGCTGATTGGTACAGATGAACATATACAGTGTATGCTTGCCATGCTGCCCTAAAAGTCCTGTATAGACTGTCCAGGTGTTACATGGATCTGAGTGGAGGCTGACTGAGTGCACTGAGCACTTATGCCATCCATACATGAGTCAAAATTCGACCTAAGAATAATCGTTCCATTTTTGCTCAGTTAGTGGATCAATGCCACCGGTCGATTTTTGTGGTTCCTCCCCTTTTCAGTGATCGGGCATGTTGGAAGATTTGTGAAAAATGACCAATTTTTGACTCAATGATGGTCAAATCATACAATCATTTTTCCGAAAAGAATATGCGCATGAGCCGTGACCTGGAAGGAACAGAAGTTTCACCTGTTATATGGGGTGAACTTTATGACTTGGTCGGCCGATTTTATATATCATTGATGGCACCATCGGATTACTGAGTGAACGTTTTCGATTTTCGTACAAAAAATCATTCGGAATTCGACCCATGTATGGCTTGCATTACTCTAATAACCATACCCCCTTTAAGCCACACCCAACATACCCACTTTTTGCTGTAGGGCGTTTTTTAATTACTCCTCCTTATAGAACCACGCCCATATAAAAATGATTGCCCCACCCCTAATTAACACGATGTTCCACCTACAGTGGCTTTCTTGACACACAGGAAAAAAAGTGTCCCTAAAAAATTTTTGAAATGTTGCCCACTATGAGACACTGCATTTCCGGTGATATGATCAGGTGTTTCTCTAGCACTGTATTATATTATATACGGTCTCCGCTGGGCTACTTTTATAGAATAACAATAAATCCTTGGTGCTACAGGCCAGCATATTTAAACTTATAGGTCTCTGAGGCTTCATTCACATCTGAGCATAGCATTTTTTCAACCTTTTTAGTGGGATTTTACTGCGATTTTTGTGTGTTTTAGCCGTTTTTGAGCTTTGGCATTTTTGTATTAGCCAAGAGAGAAAAAAATCACCTATTGCATAATGTTGCTAGGTTTTTCTATCTTTTTAGTTTTTCCATCAGCTTTTAATTTTTTTATTAATATTATTATTATTATTCATTTATTATTATTTTGTTTTTTTGTTAGGGTAAGGGGTTAGAGTTAAGGTTAGGATTGGAGGTTAGTATTTTATTTATTATTTATTATTATTTATAGTATTTTATTTATGATTTTCTTTTTTTTCTTTCTATTTGTTTATTTTTTTGTTAGGGTTAGGGTGATATTATTATTATTATTATTATTATTATTAATAATAATAATAATAATAATAATAATAAATAAACATAAAATAAATGCACAAATATATTAAACCAAGTTTTGTAATATTACATGAATAATAATTAACCCATAAACCCAAAAGGGGAATTTTGCTTTAAGCTGTTGTCCCCTGCTGCCCATTAACGATTGGCACCTTTGGGGAGCGGGTATCCGAATTTGACAGGTACCCGCTCCCACATCCACTGCGATCGCCTAGACGTTGTCCTCCCCCCTCCCTTCCCATAGTCTTCTGGGCCTTCTGACAGGTCCCAGAAGACTACAGGTCCATTCACAAAGCGCAGCACTTCTCAGGCATGTGCAGTGGGCACCCGGCTGTGAAGCCACTAGCTTTCACAGCCGGGTGCCCAGGGGTGTATTTAGCACAAGGCATTTGCCTAGGGTGGCATTTTTCAGGGGGGCAGCAGCATTATTCGGGGGGGGCAGCGCTGTCCCCTGAAAGAAAGAATGGAAGAAGGGACACACGCAGCACGGGGACCAGGTGGGATCTGAGAGAGGCTGCAGGCTGCTTGATGGTGTATGCAGAGCCCGACTCTTGTTCTCGGGGATGTCCAGAGCTGTGAAGGTGAGTGTCTTATCTCTTGCCAGGATGGGGTGGGGGGGTTGCCCGGTAGTAGTGGAAGGCTCTTTTGGGTGGGGCTGGGCTGTTGTTGGTCAATGTCCGTGGGGGGCAATGTTTGTGTTGCCTAGGGCAGCATGAAACCTAAATACACCGCTGGTGCCGGCACCGGGGAGAAATGATGGCTGGTGAGGACACCGCTGGACCGAGAGACAGGTAAGTGTCTGTATTTTAAAAGTCAACAGCTACAGCTTTTGTAGCTGCTGACTTTTATTTTATTTTTTTTTGCAGCTAGAACTCTGTTTTAACCCCCTAAAACCTAAAAAAAAGTAATGAAATAATAATTTATTTTTATTCTTATAATTATTATTATTGTATTTTTTTGTTCGGGTGTTTATTATTATTATTATTATTATTATTATCATTATTAATAATAATAATGATAATAATAATAATAATAATTTATTTCATTTTTTAAGGTTAGGGGTTAATTATTTATTTATCATGATTTTTTTTATTTATTTGTGTATTTATTTGATTTATTTTATTTATTCCTATATTATTACTTTTTATTTATTTTTTTCCATTGTTTAATTTGAGCAGAAAATTGTGCAAATTGCGCGTTAAAACGTGCGAAAGTGTGCAAAACGCGCCAATTGCGCATTTCTATTCTTTACTATGAGAATAAAAACACACCAAAAATGTGCAAATCTGCCCACTTTAAGCTACAAAAGTAGCTACAAAACTTTTTTGAGCTTCAGGCATTCTGCTTCAGGCGACTTGGAGTGGAGATGTGAACCATCTCCATAGAGTAAAATTGATTTTTTTTTCCCCCTGAGGGTTTTGGAGCTTCGAGCTACAAAACGCTCAGGTGTGAATGCAGCCTAAGGTGTAGCCCCAGCTATAGCAGACTACTCAACGCCTTCTTAGCCTAGTAATACAGGAGGTCAATACAGTCATGGCTGCATAATGTTTTCTCCAGGCAGACTAGGGGATTGGAATCCTGCAGGGGAATTTCTTTGTAAATTACAGTGCTTTTACAATGTATATTTGTGGAGCTCCCATAAAAACACCAAGTGTAGGTCTCTACAGAATATCATTTGTGACTGTTGGGATGGAAAGGAGAACTTACAATTTGCATACATTTAGAGGTTTGGCATCAGTATGCATGGATTAATACTTAAAGCGGAGTTGACTTTTAATATTGGGGCATTTACCTGTCCAGGGATCCAGTGGTGTCCTCACTCCAAGCCGATTCTGAAATCAGCTGCTGAGTGCTGGCGCCACCGATTCGATTTCCACACAGCCGGTTTCCTATTGCGCATGCGTGAATCGTGCTGTGCTTTGTGAATGGGCTTCTTGAGTTTCCCAGAGGGCTGTGTCAAACTGAGATGGAAGTGGGAGTGGGTACCTGTCAAAACCAGGTACCCACTCCCCCCCGAAATGGTGCTAAATGTGGCAGCGTAGGGGGGAAGAAGGCAGATAAGCAGAGCTTCACCTTTTGGATGGAGCTCCTCTTTAAAGTGTTACTAAACCCACAACAGTAAAATCAGTCTGGATATGCAGTAAAGCATGATTGTTAAACTCACTATGGAACTTAAGGGGTTAATCATCCGCATTGTGTAAAAATTATGTTTGATCCCATCTTCCCTGATCCTCCCTTTCTTCTACTGTCCCCAATCCATCTGCTGATAGAGCAGAGCCTGTGGGGGAGGGTGATGTGTGTGGGGGGTGCGGGCTGCACATGCTCAGTTTGATGTGTATTCCTAAAGAGTTTTATTTTTCTGGGGAGAGTGCATGTGATCAGCTCAGGGCCAATCAGTGCTGTGTACACAAAGGGTCAGGGGCTATGCAGCCTCATAGGATAGTCAGATCAGAATGAAAACTCCTCTCGCAAGCTTTAACTAGTGCTTTGCTGGACACTGATAAAAGCCATAAGAATGCTATATACTGCTGATGAGAAAAGGTATTTAGCAGTTTATATTTACTAAAATAATTGCATTTCCATGTAGTGTGTACTGTGGGAGACGAGATACTGTATAGTGAATGCAGGATCCTGGGTGTAGTAACATTTTAAGTTACACTGATTGGCAGTTTTTCAATAGATCCAGTTCCTATGGGATTTACTGTTATGATGATTCAATGATTGACCTCAACATAAGATTGTAACTTTCTGGATTTTAAACCTGTTGCTTTAACATCTATTGCCCCAGAACAGTGCTCGCTTCCGTGTGCCTGTGGCAAGCATGTATGCCCACACTGACTCACTAATTGTATCCAGGACCTTGATTGGTAGTGAAGGATTGGGGGGAGAAGGTATATTGAGAAGGTAACGCCAGCAGGGATATTTTTTTAAGCCTACAACACCATTGGCTGCCACTGGAGGAAGACTTCACTGAAATCTAGCGGGATACAAAATAAAATCTGTTGCACTCTAAGGGCTCATTTACACTTGCTTGAATTTCAACACACATAAAAATGCCTACTGCTTTTGTATGTGTTTTTAATGCTTTGGTGATGCTTCTGTGAAGGTTTAATGAAGCTTGGCAAATGTCCTGTGTATACTGATTATCTATTTTTTTTAAAGGAGCCCAGTAGAACCCCAGCTTAGTATTACTCCCACTCAGCAGATCCCCAGTTCATTAGTACCCCTTTTCAGAAGATCCCCAGCTCATTAGTACTCTTGTTCAGCAGATCCTCAGCTTATTAGTACCCTCATTCAGCAGATCCCTTGCTCAGTAGTACCCCCAGCTCTGCTCATGCCCCACTCAATAATACCCCCAGCTTTGCTGATCCACCACTCAGTAGTAACCCCAGCTCTGCTGATCTCCCGTTCAATAGTAACACTCCAGCTCTGCTGATCCCACAATCAGTAGTAACCTCCAGCCCCGCTGATCCTCAGGTTTGCTGATCCACCTCTCTCTCATTCCTGCTCACCTCCCACCATATTGCTCCAATGCTGCGCACCACATGACATCTGCTGGTTTCTCCTGCTTTGGTTCCCCAGCTCTTCTGATTCTCTGCTGCTCAGTCCTCTCCCTCCGGTCCCTATTCACCATCAGCTACAGCGTTTCCATGTTGCACACCAAATGTGCCATCTTCAAGTTGCTCCACTCCAATTTGGACCCCACTCACCTTCCTACTGCTCCACACTGCACACTATAGAGACTTTGAAGATGCTTTGAAGCACCAAGAAAGCAGAATGAGGTATATTTTTTGCAGCAAAGCAAAGAAAGCACAACAGTTGAACAGGACTGTGAGGTAACCATTTTATTTAGTGAGAGGTGTTTTGATTGGCATCCAGAGTGCGTTAAAAAAGTGTGTCAAATGCCACAAGTACTGGTCACAGCAATCATGTGTCCAGTAGTAAAGATGGCTGCCATTCATACAGCCATTGAGAACTAATGTGATTGGTCACAGTGTTCACATGGTACTGGGCCAAGCACCACCACCCTGTACCATGTGATAACTGGAGCCAATCACAGCTTATCACAGTAGTTCTCAATTGCTACCAGGAAAGCAGCTGAGAACAGTCAAAAACAATTGCATAATAATATATATATATATATATATATATATACACACCACACACTATATTGCCAATCACCTCCATGGCCACAGGTGTATAAAATCAAGCACCTAGGCATGCAGACGGTTTCTACAAACATTTTTGAAAGAATGGGTCGCTCTCAGGAGCTCAGTGAATTTAAGCGTGGTACCGTGATAGGTTGCTACCTGTGCAATAAGTCCATCTGTGAAATTTCCTGCTCCTAAATATTCCACGGTCAACTGTTAGTCGTATTATAACAAAGTGGAAGCAACTGGGAACAACAGCAAATCAGCCACCAAGTGGTAAAATGACAGAGCGAGATTAGCGGATGCTGAAGGGCACAGTGCGCAGAAGTCGTCAACTGTCTGTAGAGTCAATAGCTAAGGACCTCCAAACTTTGTTTGTTGTTCTGATTACCACAACAACAATGCATAGAGAGCTTCATGGTATGGGTATGGGTTTCCATGGCCAAGCAGCTACATCCAAGCCTTACATCACCAAGTGCAAAGTGTTGGATGCAGTGGTGTAATGCACGCCGATGTCTGGTATATAATCAGTCCAGAAAGTGAAAAAGTCTCACATGTGGTATTGCCATACTCAGAAGGAGTAGCAAAATGTGTTTTGGGGCATAATTCTAAGTATGCCTATGCCATGTCTTATTTAATTAATTAATTAGATATCTAAAAAAAATTAATTTTCTTTCCTGAATATTTTAAATACTTTAAAAAGACTCACTATGTCTTTCAGAAAATACTTTTGAGTGTTTTCTTTTCAAAATAGGGTTTCTACCGTCCTGGTGTTCCAGGGCCTCCATAAATGTGTTAGTCAGGAAATTAGATGCTTAATTCATGCTCCTTGAAAGTTCAAAGGTGCTCCTTGGATTTTGGGCCACTCTATGCATCTAGGCTGAGAATAAGTCTAACACTGGATTATGCCTAAAATGGTAGTAATCTCGTGTTTTTTTTTTAATTTTACCTACAGGTAAGCTTACCTGTAGCTAAAATGAATATCTCCTAAATGTGCACGGTTTAGGAGATATTCTCTCTTTTTTAAAGCTGGTGCATGCGCTCTGAAGGAACGACATACCTTTCAGAGCTATGTGTCATAGCCTGAGACATCATTGCGGCCCGCCTGTCAGACAGCCGGAGCACGCGAACCCTTAAGGAAGGGTGAAGATGAAAGCCTCTGCAGCGGTGACAGCGGGCCGCTGGAGGGCTTCATTTTAAGGTAAGTTTTACATAATGTGCTAGTATGCAATGCATACTAGCACAATATGACATTACCTTGCAGAGGACTGGTTTTTTTTTCTTTCCTGCGGTTTACTACTGCTTTAATGAAAAGATTGTGAGTGTCCTGTGAGACAAACAAACCCTATTTGAAAAAATATTTACCCCATAGCTTACTTACCCACAGATCCTGAATGGATGGGACTGATTCCTGGGTTGGTGCGAACTGGGCTCGCAGACGGACTAGTCTTCTTTCTCTGATTAAACTCTTTCTTCCCTCCCTTTCTTCTTCCTCCCCCTTTTTGTTTTTCCCCTGTCCTTTCTTTCCCTTCCCTCTCCCCCCTTTTTTTTCTATTTTTACACTTTCTGTTCATGGCTGCCTTGATTGATTCAAGGTGTTGATCATTCTGATAGATGATTACGAATGTTTACTGGTAATGTGCCTTGATACTTACCTGCCAACTACAGCACTGCATTATTATGTTTTTTTCTAATGATCAATATTGATGGTGCCGTGGTCTCCATGGTTTGCAGTGGGGGGGTTTCAACAGTTTTCTATAGTTTTATCTATCCCACTGGGACCCAAGTGGGCAGGTGGCTTCATCTGGACTGGAAGGATTGGCCTGGTCACTTCATATGTTTTTCCTAATGTTATTTCACGGTGACCATACCTGATGTTTTATGAAATTTGGAATAGACCTTATTTTGTGACCAGAGTTCTAACTTTTGCTTCTTTAATTTAATTAGATTCTTCCCTGGAAGAGGTTAGGGCTCATCCCCAACCATGTCTTTATGCTTTTTGTATGCACTATTGTACTTATATGAAGGGTACTGTTTGAACCCCTGTGCACTCGTTATGATTTGTCCTTTCTGTTTGAAAAGAAAAATTCTAATAAAAACAATTGAAACAGAAAAAGTTTAACACATGTGGTTTCCCCATACTCAGGAAGTATAGCAGATTGTGTTTTGGGATAATTCTAAGCATGCCCATGCTGCATGGGAGAAATAACTTAAAATTACAACTTTGTGAAGAAAAAAAAACAAATTTGATTGACTCTCTTAAAGTAATGCTAAACACAATCTATCTAATTTACATTATCCCTTCTCTTTCTGTATGTGGACGATGGCACTGTATTTAGTTTAATTTGAAAAAAGTACCTTCTTTCCTATGTGTTATACAGCTGTAACTTATACCATATAGAAATATACAAAAAACTCAGCGCTCACAGTCTTGTGAAATGAAATAGCCCACAAATAAAAAGGAAATAAATTAATGTATAGTTCATGGAACAGTGTCTGTAAGGGCAAGTTCTATAGAAAGATGCTGCATCCTACCATGGAGATGTAGCAAGATGAATGGTTGAATATCTGGAAGGATGCCGATCCCACCGTGGAGATGTCATGAGATTGATGGATGAATGAATGCATGGATGAAACATGAGCAGGGGTCCATGGTCACGTCCATGACGGTGATGTTCCAACCGTGTCAGTAGGGGTGAGAAAAACTGGATGGATGGAAGGATGGATCACTGGGGGGATCAGTGAAATGGACAAATAATGGGCTCCATAGCTCCTCAGCAATGACAGATCAGGGAAAGATCCATAGCAGCATGCAGGAGAAACAAAGTAGCCAAGGGCATAGGAGTTAATAAAACATTGTAACAATTTATTTACAACCAATATCCACACTTACATTAAGGTTAGGATGTTGCAGCATGGATGTGGAGAAGAGGATGACAGCCTGGCATGATGGAACCAAAGGTCCCTACAGGTAGATACTGATCACGTGCAGAGCTAGACCTGCAGAAAAACAACCCGGTGGTGGTGATCACGGCCGTCCGTAACCACTTGACCTCCAAAGGATTTACCCTCCTTCCTGACCAGGCCATTTTTTGCGATACGGTGCTGCGTTATTTTAATTGATAATTGCGCGGTCATGCAACACTGCACCTAAATGAAATTTATGTCCTTTTTTCCCCACAAATAGAGCTTTCTTTTGGTGGTATTTGATAGCCTCTGCAGTTTTTATTTTTTTCACTATAAACAAAAAAAGACCAACAATTTTGAAAAAAATACCCAGTATTTTCTACTTTTTGCTAAAAAACATCAGTAAAAAAATTTTAAAAATCAGAGTTCATCACAAATTTAGGCCAAAATGTATTCTTCTACATGTCTGTGCTAAAAAAAATACCAATACATGTAAATTAATTGGTTTACGTGAACGTGTCTACACATGGCAGTATATATACTGGAATTTTAAAAAAAATGTCTATTCTAGAAAAGGCGGTGATCAGTGACTTATAGCGGGACTGCGGAGGGCATTTTGACACTGGGGGGAACTGACTGTCACTGACATCCCAATGTCAGTTAGATTTTGCATTCAGGTACAGTCCAGTGCAGAAAAAGTGCAGCATGTTCTATTTTTTTCTGGAACTGAAGCATGAAAGGTTTTAAAATATGTTCCCAGTTAGTGAAAATGAAAGAATGGATCAGTAGTTACTGCTCCATTTCTTCATTCTCCATTCATAAATTACTATGATTCCTCTCCTTCCTTTCTATTCCTTTTCTCTGGACTCTGTAGGAACGAGAGGAATCTCCAACAGTAGTATGATTACATTTGGGAGCACTGTGATTAGTCATCACAGCTATCACAGGATACAGAGCCCCTTAAATTGGCTCTGTACACTGCATCTGTGGAGCAAGTTGCCTGATGACAGCACTGTAGGAATTACTGCAGTCACTGTTTAAAAACATATGGCAGTACAAGAGTGGTTACTCAATGACAGTACCAAGAGAGGATCCTCCTTATGATTCATGTCTATAAATGTGCTGCTTCCAGCCTTTGAATGGGGCAGGAGGGCTGTTTGCGGACAAGCATGACCATGATGTGGAGATACAACACCTTGGTCAACTAGATGAGTATGGGCATGCAGCAGCAAGGCTCCAGACATATCCTAGGTGCAAGACAAGGGAATCTTACTAGGTTATCTGCCAGTTATGACTGGCTTACAGCCAGGCAGGACTGGTGCTCCTAGAGCCTGTATAACCTACTCTCTGCATCCTGTGTATATGCCTGTTTAGTGTTATTATTGTAGTATCTTCTTGACCTGTCCTGTGCCTCCAGGGTGATTGTCTGTAGTAAGTGGTACCATTGGGGTACTTGCCAGGTTTGTCCTATTCGTCTGGTGTATTAAATCATAACTAGGTGGTACAGCCTCATTCACATGGCCACTTTGGGCCATACGCTGACAAAACTGAGCATAAATCTCTAACTGGTTTGTAAGGTGTGACAGGCTGGTAAGCGCTGCGACTGTTCGCATATAAATGCACATCACCCTAGTTAAGTGCGATCCGGACAGATGAGTGACTCTGTACCCAGACAGTCTGCGCCCAGAGCCGCTCATCTGTTCCTAATTGCATGTAACACCTTGAATGCTCAAATGTCAATTTGGAAATTTTCAGCGTCTCATTAGACTGCACAAACTGAGTGACAGCTAATTGCAAACATTTCTGGAACCCACCAGTGATGTAAGCTCATTCTTGATGGTATATTGCCCAAAGCAGTTGTGTGACTAAGGCTGGGAGTTTTCCAGTGCACCACCTATCCTGTCCTATACTGCAGTATCCTCCTAATCTATCAGTAACAGCACTCAATTTTTAAAACTTTCTTGCCACTGTTTTTAAATTGACATTTGAAAATAACAAATGCAATGATTTGAAGCTTCAAGGAAAACGTTGGAGCAATAAAATTATTTTGGTATTGAAACTGTAGATTAACCAATATTGATCAATGCATCAGACCAAAGAGAGGGACAATTGAAGAAGAAAGGCAGTCTGGAGCTATTTAGTAGAACATAGGGTGTGTGTGCACTATTATTACCGTTAGGCTTTGTCCAGGACATACAGGGGCTGGACAAAAATATGGAAACACTACATGATTTGCAGGTGTGAAATTGACAAAATGTTTCACGTTGAAAGTAGAAGAAGTAGTGTATCATTATTTTCCTTTCGCTGTGTGATGAGACACTGCTAACAGGTGGGAAACTAACAGGTTTCGCTATTTACTGCATACACTGCTAATAATACACAGTAATGTCAGAGCTGAGCTTTAAAGAGGGCAAATTGTTGGTGCCTGCTTAGCTGGTCCCTTTGCGCTTGAAGTTACCAATTTGCGGTGTCGCGAGGTACAGTATCAAAGGCTATTATTATTATTATACAGTATTTATATAGCGCCAAAAGGTTTGCTCAGCGCTGTACATTATAGTGGGGGACAGAACATGAGACAATACAGTAACAAAACAGTACGTGAGGGGTTCGAGGGCCCTGCTCTTTCGAGCTTACAATCTAGGATCAAGGTTATGTTGGCATATACAGTTTCTGGAAAAACGTCATCTGATAGGCATAAGCGCGGTCAACATGTTCAACTGGCCAAAGGAGACAGAAGGACATTGCGCAGGATTGTGATCTGGAATAAGAAAACAACTGCTGCAAGAGTGACTGAAGAGCTCAGTTTCAGTCTTCCAAAGCCCATATCCACAAAAACTGTGGAAGGAACTCCATAAACAAAACATTCATGGGAGAGCTGCAATTGCCAAACAACTAGTGATCGATATTAATGCTCAGAAGATGAGAGAGTGGTGCATCACCAATAAGTCATGGACTAAAGATCAATGGAAGACTGTATTATGATCAGATGAATAGACCTTCACACTGGTCCCAACCACCGGATGTTTTTCCGTGTGGCAAACACTGTCCTAAGCCTACAGCCAGGACTGTCTTGTGCCAACAGTAAAGTATGGTGGCAGCGTTATCATGGTGTGGACAGCCATAACTTAGAATTCTGCAGACCCCATCATCACCTTGAAAGGTAGAGTCACTTCCAGCGACTGTGTACAAATTTTGAGCAACCATGTGCACCCCATTGTACAGACATTGTTTCCCGAAGAAACTGCCATTTACCAAGAGGATAATGCTCCGATTTATACAGATGGTATTGTCAAATCATGGTTTGATGAGCATGCAGACGAAGTCTCGCACATTCCCCAGTGTCACAGTTGTCGGTCCTCGATATCATAGAGCCATTCTGGTCAATTTTAGAGAACAAGGTTCAGGCTTATCTTCCACCTCCGTAATCTCTGCGAGAACTGAAATGATTTTTGCATGAACAGTGGTATCACATTCCATTATCTACCATCAAGGACTTATATGTGTTAATTCCCAGGAGAATTTAGGCCGTCTTGAATGCCAAAGGCAGTCCAAAACCATATTAGGTAACAATTTTGTTCTTTTACCTTGGGTATCCATAATTTTGTCCAACCCCCTGTAAGTAGCATATGTCAAGAAGTGAGGAGCAGGAAGGACACATTCTGAAAATTACCCTGACAGGTCAATTTGCCATCCACCACTACATTAAAAATTTACCGGCAGGACCTGAAGGAGAGCTGGGAAACACGTTTTAAGCTCATTCTGATGCATTAGCACATTTTTTATGCAGACCAATCTATTTACAAAGCTTTGTATAGCCACGCAATGCAACCTTAACACTTTTCCAGCAGTATGTGACCTTATTATGGATGGAATTGGCAGGTGGTATGAAAAAAATCTCTCTTATCCAGCTGAGTAATTCTACACTAAAGTGACTATTCAAGGGGCCTACAAAGGGATCCTATCCTGTGGTGGGCTAGTCTGGCGTTGTTGCCAACTCATCTTTGCAAAAGGAGATACATATAAGTTATATAAGGCTGTCTGACTGGGTGCAGCTGAGATGATAATCCAAGTCTACATCTTTGAATATCATCTGGTTTCAATCATGTGGCCTAGTCCCTTATTAAAGAGATGAGCTGCCAATCCTAAAATATGTCTCTTGTTAGGAAGACACTAGCACAGCATTGGTGTAGGGATCTAGGGGTGGGATGAAAACTTTGAACCAAAATGCTTTCCATAGCCAGTCCCCCGGTTACTATTCCCTCTTCACAAATGCGGTAAGGATTTGATTAAGGCAAACATGACACCTCGTTACAGTGAAAGAAATGTAAAGTATTGTATGAAAACCACAGACTGCAAACACAGCTTGTTCTTCTCCCTGAGCTTTCAATCATCCCTGGAAAGCCAGTCCGGATATGGAGTCCTCTCTCTCTGTGGGCTTGGAACAGGTTTTCATTACACATTAAGTTTTGGATGCTGTCTGTCTCCAGGAAAGGAGCTTGTGATGTGTTTATTTTCATTAGCTCTGTTTAGTGCCATCCACCCATAGCAACAGCTGTAGCTTATATAGGTCGCATGATATGGTGGGTTACCGCATCTCTGATAAGAACTGGGAGGGAGAACATGAGCGTTGCTGCATGATGGTTCTGGCTTGTGTTTTAATAGTAAGGCTTCTCTGTCATCACTTACAGAAAGCCTGATTTCCTTCTGAAAGCACTAGCTAATTGGTTGTCATGCTAATCCCCTGGCTTTGATAATTTATTCATGACCTGGAATAAATATGCAGCCAGTGAAATCCAGAATAGTGATGAGCACGGGCATACTTGGACTAAGATCTGAACCCACATGTTGGAGTTCACCAGGAAGCTGTCATCTGTACGAGCCAATCATTTGGGGCCAGGACATTCCTGCACATATACAAGGGGAATGTATACATGTATCTGCGGCACAGGGAATGTATCAGCCATAGATGACTGGCCCGTTCAGGTGGCTGCTTCCTGGTGGGCTTGCATGTGTGGGTTTGGATCCTAGTCTTAACATACCCAAGCTCTTCAATGAACTGCTTATTTGGTTTAGGTCTCAGTTCTAGGTCTAGAAATTCAGGAAGCATAGAGGCCACTAATTCAGCACAGGGCCGGATCTACGGGGGTGCTGGGGTGGGCTCTGCCCCCCCCCCAAATTTTAACTGTGTCCCCCCAGGTCCCTGAGAGTGCATGAGCCAGTCTGATGCAGACAGTTGATGTAGGGAGGCCGTCTGATGGGAACAATCCATGTAAGGGGGGCACTCTGATGGGGACAATCCATGTAAGGGGACCTCTGATGGGGACACCTAATTTAAGGGGGCATTGTGATGGGGGCAACTGGCCATATGTAAGGGTACACTCTGATAGAGACACCTGATGTAAGGCAATACTCTGATGGGGATAACTGATCATACGTAAGGGGGACTCTGATGGGGATTCTGATGTAAGGAGGTACTGTGATGGGGACACCTGATGTAAAGGGGCATTTTGACAGGGACCTTGATGTAAGGGGGCACTCTGATGGGGACACTCTGATGGGGACACCTGATCTAAGGGGGTACTCTAATGGGGACACCTGATGTAAGGGGGCACTCTAATAGGGACCTTGATGTAAGGGGGAGCTCTAATGGGGATATCTGATGTAAGGGGATACTCTGATGGGGGCACCTGATGTAAGGGGGCACTCTTATGGGGGCATCTGATGTAAGGGACTGATAAGAACCTGATATAAAGGGGTGCTCTGATGTAGATTCCTGATGTAAGAAGGGCACTCTGATGGG
This sequence comes from Staurois parvus, assembly GCF_062004578.1. NCBI lineage: Eukaryota > Metazoa > Chordata > Amphibia > Anura > Ranidae > Staurois > Staurois parvus. The sequence continues at coordinate 5,580,842 of NW_028317929.1, read as the reverse complement.
GACCTGGATATAAGGGAGCACAGGTTCTGCTGAATGTTCCTATTCTAACGGTAGCCAAATAGTGTTTCCCAGGATATGAAACTGTGACAGAATGTCTGTGACTCACACACAGTGTTGATATTCTACCTCCTGGTTTTATTTACTGCACCCCCAGATCAGATCAGGCTAGATCCAGCCTTGATTCAGCATAACAGTGAAGGAAAGGAACTAGCATTTCTAAAAGGAGATCAGCACTGGCAGCTCCCTTGCCTTTGTTGTGATAGATGTTGGAATGAGAAGCATGGTAACAGGTTCTGCTTTTGGAAGAAAAAAACACCACATCCAACATCCTACCAAAATGCCCCCTACGATAGTTTGAGAATCTATGATAAAAATATTATAATACTAGTAACCAGGATTGGAATATCCAGTCTCGTGGTGAGGGCAGGGAGAACCCATAGCAATAATGGTAATCTATGTGGCAAAGGGGGACTCCCATGATTCTTTATGGTCATTTCCCATTCTCACTTTGGCAGATACATTGCCATCTAATAATCAAGGTTTTGGCTAAAGTAAGAACGTAGAAATGGAATCCTGGGTTCATCTAAACTTTAATATTTAAATTATTGATGCTAATATAGGGGCAAAAAGTTAAAGTGGTTGTATACCCTTACATATACCCAGTGAAGTGACTGGCCTTAGGTGATACACAGAGGTGACACAAATCTACCTACATAGGTTTTACCATTTATTTACAGCCCCTCTCTACATTTGTTCAAAGTTCACAATTTACATAACATTTTTGAGCTTCCAAATGTAATCAGTAGGAATCTGAAGTCACACACCGCACAGCATAGAGCAGGGAGCTGCATGTAATCTGTGAACTGAGTGGAGGGAATGGCCACACCCCCTTCTACACAATCTTATTGGAAACATGCACAGCTGAGGCTGCCAAAGCACAGGCTGTGTGCTGGAGCTCCCCTCCCCCAACCCGATTACTTGGAGTCGGCACAGCCTGTCAAAAATCACTTTCCTCTCTCATGTAGATAGAGGAACGTAGAAGGAGACAGAAATCACACTCGGTACTTTGGATTGAGGCAAGAACACACTATAGAAGTATATGCTTTGTTCATGTTTCATGTCTGAGGTTTACAACCATTTTAATTACAAAGATACACCTATCCTCTATGGGTTATACCCTAGTAGAGATCCTTGTGCCATCCTTGTCTGAGGCAGCAGACAGAAATTACACTTGGTGCTTTTGGTTTGAGGCAACTACATATTTAATAAGGATATGCTTTATCCATTATTCATGTCAGAGGTTTACAGCAACTTTAATTAAAAAGGTGTTCCTATCATATATAATTTTTATCCTGGCAGAGATTCCTGTGTCATCTATATCCTAGGAGAACAATAACAATTAGGATTGGGTGTTGCACAGGTCATCCATAGACATGATGATTTTCTAGTCCGTTATCAGACAGATAAGGTACCTTAAAACTGCATAGACAGGTTTTTGTGCTCTGTATTACTCTTTGTATTAACAGTGGGATACACTGCAACTTTGTGATCTATGAAACAGGAGGACATTGCAGAAAACAGGTGATAACCTTTACCTCCATACAAGAAAGAAAGAAAAGGTATATGGGACTTTTAAGGTGCTCTCTCACCCTCAGAAAAAAATATTCATACACAGCTATTACATAAGACATATCACGTTTAATTACAAAATATTAAAACCAGAGAATGCAACCATAAAATCAGTGAATGGATGATATGTCATAGAACATTCAGCACAGTGAACCCCCAAATACCTTCCTAAGTCAAAAAGTTCTGTATAACATATATTATATATAGCATATTAGTTTAGATGGAGGAATAGAAATATGGTATCTCCCACCGCACCCCCCCCCCTTTCACACAGCACACAGGAACAGAGCTGAGGCTGTCAATCAGCTGGAGGTCCCTCCCCTGTCACCCTTTTCACTTGGTGTCAGGAAAACTTTTCAGAGGTGATTCATGCTGCTAGCAGAGGAACCAAGCAGCAGACAGAAATGGCACTTAGTACTTTGGATTGACACAAGAACACACTATAAAGGGATATTCTTTGTACATATTTCATGGCTGAGGTTTACAACCACTTTGAATGAGGAATCCCTACTGGATATATCTATGTAGCTCAAGGTCACCAAGGGGTCAAGCAGCCCGTATTTCTGTGAAATGTGGACTTTCTGTTTGGATCGAACCTACTGCCATTCTGCAATCCAAATGGTGAATTGGCAAGTGGTCCTTTGGAACATTTATTTAATAGGGCAGCACAGTGGCTAAATGGTTAGCAATTCTGCCTGACAAGGTTGTTGGACTGAATCCCAACCACAGCACCACCTGCCTGGAGTTTGCATGTTCTCCCTGTGCCTGTGTGGGTTTCCTCCGGGTACTCCAGTTTCCTCCCACACTCCAAAGACATACTGGTAGGGTAATTGGCTCCTGTCTGAATTGGCCCTAGTATGTGTATATATGAATGTAAGTTACGGACCTTAGATTGTATGCCCCTTGAGGGTTAGGGACTGATGTGAATGTACAATATACAGTTGTGTTCAAAATAACAGTCAGACATCACTAACAGTCAGACATCACAAAATAGCAATCAGACATCACTAGCCTGATCAATCACTGTTTTTGGTAGAAATGATATTTCTACATGGCAAATAATTTACTAGCAGGTGTAGGAGAGTATTAGAAATCCAACAGACCCAACAGTCATGACATGCATGCTGCTGATTCTGTGTAATTGAATCACTAATTGAAAGGGGCATGTTCAAAATAATAGCAGTGTGGAGTTCTATTAGTGAGGTCATTCATTTTTGAAAAACAGGTGGCAATTATTGCCCTTATTTAAGGTAGGAAGGCAGCAAATGTTGTACATGCTGGTTACAGTGCATTTTTCTCTGAAATTCAGAGGAAAATGGGTCGTTCCAGACATTGTTCAGAAGAACAGCGTACCTTGATTAAAAAGTTGATTGGAGAGGGGAAAACATATAAAGAAGTGCAGAGAATGATAGGCTGCTCAGCTAAAATGATCGCAAATGATTTAAAAATGGCAACCAAAATCTGAAAGACGTGGAAGAGAAAAACTACCATTTGAATGGATAGAAGAATAGCCAAAATGGCAAGGACTCAGCCAACAATCATCTCCAGGAAGATCAAAGAAGGTCTAAAGTTCCCTGTGAGTACTGTTACAATTAGAAGACGCCTATGTGAAGCCAAGCTATCTGCAAGAAGCCCCCGCAAAGTCCCACTGTTGACAAAAAGATGTGCTGAAGAGGTTACAATTTGCCAAAGAGCACATTGACTGGCCTAAAGAGAAATGGCGCAACATTTTGTGGACTGATGAAAGTAAGATTGTTCTTTTTGGGTCTAGTGGCCGGAGACAGTTTGTCAGATGACCCCCAAACACTGAATTCAAGCCACAGTACACTGTGAAGACAGTGAAGCATGGTTGCACAAGCATCATGATATGGGGATGTTTCTCATACTACGGTGTTGGGCCTATTTATCGCATACCAGGGATCATGGATCAGTTTGAATACATCAGAATACTTGAAGAGGTCATGCTGCCTTATGCTGAAGAGGAAATGCCCTTGAAATGGGTGTTCCAACAAGACAACGACCCCAAACACACCAGTAAACATGCAACATCTTGGTTCCAGACCAACAAGATTGACATTATGGAGTGGCCAGCCCAATCCCCGGATCCTAATCCAATAGAAAACTTGTGGGGTGACATCAAAAATGCAGTTTCTGAGGCAAAACCAAGAAATAGAGAAGAACTGTGGAATGTAGTCCAATCATCCTGGGCTGGAATACCTGTTCACAGGTGCCAGAAGTTGGTTGACTCCATACAACACAGATGTACAGCAGTTCTCAGAAACAGTGCTTATACAACTAAATATTCATTAAGTGATTCAAAGGAAAGCAAAATCTTCAAACATTTTTCAGTTTATATAGTGAATGTTTGAGTTTGTAAAGAAGAATACAAACACTGCTATTTTTTTTAACAATCTAATACTCACTTTTCTTCAATTTTTTTAGAGGAACAACACAAATTTGATATATTTTTCTTCATGTTTTGATTTGGAATAGAATGTGTAGTGTTCCCAATGCATTTGTGTGTATGGAAATAACAGCTATTAGAAGGATTTTGAGCTTTATTCACTTTTTTCAACACACTGCTATTATTTTGAGCATGACTGTATATGTGAAGCGCTGCATAAATTGACAGCACTATATAAGCACCTTTAATAATAAATAGCCCGTTGTATATGAATAAGTAAACTAGTACAAGACGAGACTAACATTAGCTGTGGGCAGATGGGTGTGCAAGCACTGCTTAATTGTCCAGGATGTTTTCTTTTAATCAGACAGGTAAACAGACATGCATTCGCAGGTTTTCCTGTGTTGTTTTTGGATGGAGACTGGAGTTGAAGTGAACCCAGACAGCTCAATTCCTGGCTTACATCAGGGAAACCTGGTTGGTTGTAATTATACAGTATATGCACCTAATCCATATTTTGTCCTGAATCTGTCAACTGTGGTTGTCCTGAAGTATCTGATAGAGGTCAGTAATATGAGGCTCATCTGTCAGTTAAAGAATGTTACCCTAACATTTCATATTTCTTATATGTGTCTGTTGCACCATGTACTTCTGTTGAAGAGTACCCTCTTCTCTTTGTATTGCTTCCTTTATGGGAAATACCTGGTGATCCTGCCAGTCCTCCTGCTTTCCTATTTTAAATTGACCACGCTAGGCATAGAAGCAAAAAGAAAAGGTATTTACATCTTTTAAATATTTATACAAATATTTTGCCTTTCATTTAATTTTTTCAAGGTGAGGGTTTACATATTCTTTAAGGTAATCATAATCTGGTGATCTTATTTCACATAGAATTAGAAATTCACATGTAGCGACAACCAGAACTTAAAGAGAAACTTCGCCCTTATAAAAATTACAACAAACGCACCTTGAGAAATGTCTAGTAATGCCATTCTGCAAATGGATATTTATCGAAAATTGCAGGGTTTTTAACACCTTCCCACCCAGCCTATAGCAGATTGATGGCCGGGCGGGACACTCGCCGTTGTGACTGGGCGTCATATGGCGTCCTGTCAAAACAAGCCACTCACGGGGCCGCGCAGCCGCGCGATCTGTCACTGGCTGTGTCCACGGGACACAGCCGATGACATATCACTACACCAGCCTGTTGCCAGTGTTATGTGACCACTGTGACCAATCACAGCAGACCACAGGTAAATTGTATACAATGGATGGCTTCCTGCCATACCATTCATTGTATACAATTATGTTGTCAAGGCAGTCACATGATATGGACAGAGCCAATCACAGCCCATCTGTATCATGTGATCAGCTTTGCCCAATCACAGCTAATCACTACAAATGACTAAATGAATCAGTTTCATTCAGTAACAATGATTGAATATCAATGAAATACATAGGTATTAGCACTCATAATGTGTTAAAAAAAATTTTTATAAAAAATAATAATTTGAAAAAAAATACAAATTAAATTATTATTACTTTCAACAGAGAAATGTAGCAGAATACATTTTGACATAAATTTATGAAGAAATGTTATTTGCAAAATTTTAGAAAAAAAACAAAGAAAAGTGCATTTTTTTTTTCAAAAGTTTCAGGTGTTTTTTGTTTTATTTAGCAAAAAATAAAAAACTCAGTGGTGATTAAATACCACCAAAAGAAAGCTCTATTTGTGTGAAAAAAACAATAAAAATTTTAGGTGGGCACGGTGTTGCATGACCACGCAATTGTCATTCAAAATTCACCAGCGCTGAAAGCTGAAAATTGGCCTTGGCAGGAAGGGGGTATAAGTACCGGTACTGAAGTAGTTACAGTGGTAATAAACTCTTTTTTGTACACTTTTACCTACAGGTAAGTTTATAATAAAGCTTACCTGTAGGTAAAATGAATATCTCCTAAACATGCACTGTTTAGCAGATATTTGCACTTTTTGAAAGCCAATGCATGCGCTCTGAAGGAATGGCATACCTTGTTTTTCTTTTCCTTCCTATTCTTCTCAAGGTGGCCATTTTTACTAAGGGTGGATGAGTCAATCTCCCTTTATTTCCTGAAACTCTGCCTAGAATTCTGGGTCTGCCTCCTGTTAGAGGAACTTCCCAAGATGCATCGGTAAGGCCAGGGATACATCACCTGTACCTCACTCTTCCAGGAAGTGGAAAAACAGTAACTGTAAGTAAAACAAACAAAAGGAACTTTAACTTACCCGTAATCTTGGAGCACAGTGGAGGACACAAGCTTAATATTCATAGACCTTGGGTTATAGTCTTGTACCTTCAGGTGACTGGATACTGGCAAATGTTTTTAGGGCTTGGCCCTTGGGTGTCCCCTTATCCCACTCCGTGAGACCTCACTGTTTTCCTTCGGGTGCTTTGAAACAGGGCAGAAGCAGGGAAGGACAATGACTTCATTGAGATGGAAGACTGACACCACCATAGGAAGAAAGAGTCTTGGAGGCAAAGTAGACTTATCTTTGTCAAGAATGAGGAATGGTTACCTACAAGAGAGGGCTGCTAACTCAGAGATACATATGACAGACATGATAGCCACTAAGTAGACTACTTTGCAGGAGAGACCACACAAGGGGATTTCCCTGAAGGGTTTACTAGGTGGTTTCTGCAGGACAGATAGAACCAAATTGAGATCCCAAAGAAGCACAAGGTGCTGTAAGGGATGCCTGACCTGAGACAGACCTTGAATAAAAACATTTTCAAAGGAGAGCGACGCAAGAAGTTTTTGGAAAAGAATACACAAGGTCAAAACAGGTCTTTTCAGAGTACTTGTATTTAAGGCCAAGTCGTAATTGTAAGAAAGCTGGAATGTGATGCAGAGAGTAATTTTATATGTTGAAATGCTTATATTCACACTAGGCTAAGAAGGATTTCCAGGTAGAATTGTAGAGTTTTCTGAAAGTGGCTTTTCTTGCTTTTAGCAAGGTAGGAATTACAAACTCAGAGAACTCTCTGTCCCTCAACACTTGGGTTTCAACAGTCATGCCATTAAACTCATTGCCTGAGAAACAGGATGGAATAGGGTCCCTGGGACAGCACGTCTGTTCTGATTACTTGAGGCCAGGGGTCATCTCCTGGCAGTCTTAATATTTCAGTGTACTAGGTTCTTCTGAGCCAGTTTGGTGCAATGAGAACCACCAGTTTGTTCTCTTCTTCGCTCACATTGGAAAAAAAGCATAGGTTAGATCAACTGTTCTCAAACAGGACCAACCATTGCTGGATCGAAATTCGGCCAGTCCCTGCTGAACCAACTGCTTTTCAAACCATCTATGGGCAGCAAAAATCAAGACTCTCTAGGAAAAAGATTAAATGCTTTGCATTTAATGAGAAAACATCTGTATCTTAGTACAAAGGTTTAAAGTTGGCCATATATGGATCAGTTGTTTTTGTTCACCCAGCGAGCTGAACTAAAAAAATGGAACCAAATCCCTCATCAGCACTTTTGAGGTGGATTGGGCAATCCTCCCTGCTGTGGTGCCCTGCTGTCAGAATACACAGATCAGCACTGCAGTCTATTGCCTACAGTGCTGATCAAGCAGCTTTTATCAGACAAGGAGGTAGAGCAGAAGTTGACTGCTAGATCAATTTCTGTTCAACTGTACTTGCCACACATGGATCAAAATAAGTCCAGTCCCTGCTGAACTGTCTGAAATTAGATCCATGTATGGCCAGCTTTAGTCAGTACCAGAATACAGGCAATCTCCTAAAAACTACCTCTGCGCTAGTACATATAATACAAGCTAAACTGCACAAAATCATTTGCAATGTTTCTATAAAGTATTGACTTTGATCAAGTAAAGTAAAATCTATATTGCATATTGTATTTCCTCCCATCCTGAAACTCAATTTCTTCATCAAACCTCAAGTTCAGTTTCAAGTACGAAAAAATCCCTTTGAATGATTTGCTTTGAATGAGCCAAAATGCTCATTGCACTACATTTAACAGAAAAAGAGTTCTTTAAGCTGGGCATTGACGGATCGAAATCTAGCCATTACAGCATTTTATGTATTTTTAAATACATAATATATAACTGGCTATTAGAATTTACAATTAATAACACTGCATATTACTAATCCAGGGAATATCTCATTACCTCATTATTTTAGGCAGTTAGAAAGGTATGATTTTAACTGCTGGAGAAAATTGGACCATGTTAACCTGACTTACTATGTAACTGAATTGAAAAAAGTAATTTCCCCTCTCAGTTTTGTAAAGTTTCATAAAGTCAACCACAACAGAAAGAAAATCAGGGCAATAGCCTCAGACTTCCCTGACCCGTTTTTGTCTTGGAAGCTTTCTAAATGCTTGTCTTTAAACAAAGCTTACATTCTTCCATAATTTACATAGATCTACTAGAAATAAAATAGAAGAATTGCAGTCTATATCACCGAAATGTACCTTCTTCGTTTGTGCCATCTTCTCCGTGTGTCCATATCAGTCATGTTCTCTTATATGACTTCTACCACAATGCAGGACATATTTGCTGTGGGTGCCACAGCCACAGGTTGTTAGGCATTGTATGCTACTGTGATAGAACCTGGTCTGTTGCTGTAATGTTGTCTTTTAACCCCTTGTTTGTACATGTTTAATATATTGCTATTGATGGTGATCATTAAGAACCGATTGTCATATCATACTACATTGTCTTGTTGCATACCTTAAGTAAGGAATCATATACTACAGACTAAGCGGAACCCTGGAGATAATCTAGTATACAAATTAAAAATGAGTTTCTAGGGACATCACATAGTTTAAAAATTTCACAAAAAACCTCTTTGTAACCGTAGCTCAGTATTATTCATTAAAAAAAATTGTTTTGGATTAATTTGTGAAGTAAATCATTTTGTTTCTTCATATTTGTTATGTTGGATTGATTTGTTTGCCAAATTTGTTTCATGTATTTGGATTTGTTTCGTGTATACGTTGTTCAGAAGTTATTTTGGAAGATTGCCAAAATTAATTTTTAACGTGTTAATTCGTTATTTTGAGAGATTAAAAATAACCCACGTGGAGAAATAGAATGAGATGATTGGACAATATTGACTGGAGTAACGAAAGGAGCAATGGAACAAAATAAATTTCAGATTAATTTGGTATATTATTATTTGGAGATTCTGATGGATCCACCTCCATCCAACCCAAACACAATAAGTAGGAATCATCATCTTATTTCACTTTTATACCTTACTGTATTCATTGCAATATGTCTCCATTTAATATACAGTGCATTTTTTTAACTGCAGCCTCATTAGTGCACATCAGTGAAGGAAAGAAATTACTTATTTACAAAATTTTATAACAGAAACTAAGAAAAAACTTTTTTTTCTCAGTATTTTCAGACTTTTTTAGTTTTTTTTTTAGAAAAAAAAACAGTGGTGATTAAATACCATCAAAAGAAAACTCTATCTGTCTCAAAAAAATTATAAAAATTGTGTTTGGGTACAGTGTTGCATGATCGCACAATTGTCATTCAAAGTGTGACAGTGCTGAAAGCTGAAAATTGTCCTGGGCAGGAAGGGGATAAAAGTGCCCAATAGGCAAGTGGTTAAATAATAAAAAATGGTTAATGCAAAATAAAAATGCAATTAATCCGAATCAATTCAGATTGTTTGTTATGTTGTTTTGTTATTTCGGATGCTTCAAACATTAACAAAAGGCCCAAAGTATCACATCATGTCATCTGAACAAAACAAATGAATATGAATTAATTCATTGTTTCCTTATAATTTATTTCAGATTCATTGTTACTATTGTGATTTGGAGATTCAGATACATCCAAATCAAAGAATAACAAAACTTTTGTCCGAATTTCAATTCACAATAAAACGAATCACACATGCCTATTATTCATTATTATAGAATGTGAAGGTAATTATTTCATATCCAGATATTCTTCCTGAATTCTCAGTGGTGGAACTACCAGGGTTGCAAAGTTTGCACTTGCAACCGGACCCTGGCATTCCGTCATTGGGGGGGCCCCCAAGATGGCCAGATGGTGCCTGGGTTCAGGCAGGCTCGGGGGCCTGGCCAGGCACACAGTGACATCTGTAGAAGGTAGGAGGAGAGGTCAGCACACACCATCTGCTAAGATTAGAATCCTGTACGCCTGCAATGCCACACTACAGACACCAGCCTGGAAGGGACATCTGTCCCTCAGTTCTCCATCTCCAGGTGCATGGACCCCTGCCAGTGCCATTTTGTTGAAGTCTGCCCATATACACAGAGGCGAGTTGGTCTTCAACAATATGACACCTAAAACCGCAAATATGGGACAAATGTTACTTGTGATAGAGAAGACAAACGATACTAAACAGGCAGGTGATAGGAAGAGGGGGAGTGGGAGCGCAGATAGAAGAGAGGAGGATGATGACTGCCCTGCACTTGAACAATGGAGGAGGTGAGGTCAGTGTGACATCTCCAGCCAGGCCACACAGAGTCTATGGGGGGGGGTCTATGGGGGGGGGGGTCCGTAGCATTACATCATGGTCAACAACATTCCCCTTTACATCAGGGTCTGCAGAGTTCTAATGGGGAAACTTGCGGACTCTCATGTAAAGGGAAATTCTGTGGACTTTGATGTAATGGAGAATACTGAGGATTCTGGTGTAAAGGGGATCTCTGATGTAAGGTGGACTCTGGTCACCAGAGGCCCTCCCCCTTACATCACAGTTTGCAGCATCTCCCTTTACATTGGAGTTCCCTTTTCATCACGATCTGCAGAGTTCTCCCTTACACTGTAAGGGGGAACCCTGCGGACTCTGATGTAAAGGGGAACTATGTGGACTCTGATGTAAAGGGGAATTCTGTGGACTCGGATGTAAGGGAGCATTTTGTGGACTGTGATGTAAGAGAGAACTTTGAGGACTGTGATGCAAATGGGAACTCTGATGAAAAGGGGAACTCTGCAGACCCTGATGTAAATGGGAACTCTGATGAAAAGGGGGACTCTGCAAACCCTGATGTAAAGGGGAACTCTGATGTAAAAGGGGAGTGCTACAGACCATGATGTAAGTGAGAACTCTGATGTAAAGGGGACCGCTTCAGACTGTGATAAAAAGGGGAATGCTGCGGACCATAATGTAAAGGGGAATGCTGCAGACCATAATGTGAGGGTGTGGCGGTCAGGGGAGGCCCTTCATGATTTCTTGTACCAGGGATCCTCTGAAGGTTCTAGTTACGCCTTTGTGAAGGATGGAGCTAGAGCGGACGTCACCATGCATGCGCGCACTCTCACGGCCATTTTAGAAGTGGGCACATGTGGTTTTTTGCCAACCAACAGCGCTGTTTAATGTCTTCATACATGTAAGTATAATACTTTGCGCTCAATAAAGCTTATTACGTTTTTTTACACTATTGGTAGCATTTTTGTTTTATACACATGTTCAATACACCTTGGATGTCCTAAACTCATGTGGAGTTTGGGAATGTTTACTTTTATCGATTTTGGAGGCTGCGGAGGAAGTTGGAGTGATTGCCACTGGATCATTCACATGCTGTATTAGACCATTCTATAACATGATGGTCAAATGCTTCTGGTAAACCTCCCTTGAGCACTGAGTGGGGTCATATGCACTGCACAATATTGTATTTGGACACATATACATAATCATCTACAACTGTATCCAAGGACAATTTACACTGAGTGGGATGATTTGCACTGCATGATATTGTATTTGGACACATATACAATCGTCCACAACTGTACCCAAGGACAATTTAAGGACAGTTCACCATGTTTTTATTACACTTGAATTTTAATATTTAAATTTATGTTTTACTCATGCACTTGGAGTTAGTATTCACGCTGTTAAGCGCTACTCTTTTATATCCACGCCTCTGTGAATGCTCATTATATTATGGGAACCTCCTTTGAAGCAGTCTGTTCTGATGTCATGAAAATAACTATACAAGTAAATCACATTTTTTTTTTCTGTGTTAATGTAAAATCAGCTCTGTATAATGTCCCAGGTGTAACAGGCTGTACAATTTACTTGTCAAAAAAAGTGTTTTTCAAAAACCATGCAGCACCAGATGTTGACAAGGGAGGAGTAAAAATGTCTCAAATACAAAACCAATTTTTCCCATTATTTAATTGAATGCACTGGACAATTCATTGCATCATACTGCTGCATACTGGCTGTGCTTGATTAAGTAGTTAGGAGGAGACAATGTAGCAGCAGGGTGGCCCCATGATCCCTTGGAACCTAGTCTAGTTATTCTTGTGATTCTGTCCCTGCCTATACAAAGTGCTAAAGGGGTATGACCGCATGTTACAGCTTTTATGCTCAATTAACCCTCCACAAACCGCTATAGAGTAGCAAATGTTTAGCAAAGTTAGAATTTTTTTAAACTCGGTTGTTCTTTCTTCACTTCAAGCTGGTGAACCACATCAGAGTCATTACTCTTCAATCCATGGCCAAATCACACTATAACAGGGAACTGCTAAATACATACAAGTACATCACATGTCTAAGTGGACATGCAAAGCTTGTTAGAACTGCATTAAGGCATAGAGCAGTGCGCAAACCGTTAACTGAAACAAAAGATATGCTCATACTAGGCACAATGGAAATCAGGTTCAGTCTTGCATGTGATCTAATACATGCTTTTTAGCATTTTTAGATGCAATGCAATGCAGTTTTGAGGAGCATTCATTTGACTAAAATGTTCCCAAAATGAATATAGTCTAATTGATATAAATTAATTGTACAACAAAACCTTAAGTCATTTATTTACCAATTTGGCTCTCTTCTTTGCAGGGTTGCTGTTAGAAACTCCGGGGCCCCATACAGCCAACCTGACAGGGCCCCCTCTAAAAAAAACCCAAAAAAACACATTTTACGATGCTTCAGTTATTAATGAACACAGTGAGTGCTCGCTACCAATCACTCATTGTGTTAGTTCAGGAAAGAAAGGGTATGGTAAATGTGACATATTTACTGGGCCCACCCCCCACTCTCCATTCTGAAGGATTCTATTGTGTGCTTGCAGCTGCCTGTGGGAAGCACAGGAGGGAAGCTGCCATCACTGCGGGGGGTGGGAGCACATGTGGGAGCTTGAGCAGCGGAGGGAAACATATGATGTACAGGGAGAGTGATGGGTGCAGCGGGGGGGGAGCAATTACTGGAACCGATCCCCTGTATGACTATCTCTGTAGCAGATGGGATGGAGAGGAGATGAAGCCATGTTTCAGCTGCTGCAAAAGAGCCATACAAGGGATCGGATCCAATAATTCCAAACCATGCTGATCAACATCCCTGCCCACATCCAATTCACCCAGCTGTCTGGGTCCCCCCTTCTGGTCTGGGCCCCGTACAGGAGGACTGGTGGTACCCCCTTATCCACAGCCCTGCTTCTTTGTATTGTACATTGTAGTACCACATTCTGGAATGATTTCTGCAACTGCTTGTTTTAATATTTTTAAAATCTTAAAGACAATGTACAAAAAAATTATTTGTAAATGTCGCTTTGGTGTAAATAACCCCTAGAAAATACATATGGTCACATCGTTATAGCATAAGAACCATCATATTTTTTCCATTGAGATGTTCATCCAACACTGTGTGCCATGGTGGCGTTTTATTGATGACGTGTTCGCGATCTAGTAAATATGAATGAATATAACTCTGATACAAAATTTACTGTTTTAATTGACAGGAAACAGGTGACATTTTTTTTTTTTTTTTGTGCAAGCATGACATTTACATATAGACATCTATACTAATCCAACAGACAAAAAAAAACAGTTATTGCAGTTTGATAGTTTCCATCCACCACTTGTGTTCAGATCCATTTAAAAAAAGTCCACTTTGTAGAGTAAGGCAGCCCAATCAGCAGGTTGAATAAAAAAACTGAATCCCTGATGGAGACGGGAAAATCCGGCGGTTCTGCAGAAGTCGATCAGTGGATCAGTAGATTACCTTCTATATAACTTCCCTACCCATACATGGATTGAAATTTGGCTGGCCCCTGCTGTACCAGACAAATTTCGATCCATGCAGGCAAGCTTGACTAGGTTTTTGTAGGTTTAAGTAATGCTGAAAAACATATGCAGAAGTTAACAGAAATCTTGGATAAATTAAAATAATATGGTTACCTATACCAATGGGTCAGAGGAGAAACTGAAGTTTCACCCCCAAAGTAGAAGGGTTTCTTCTTCTTTTTTTTATTATGAAAAGACACTGGTACTTGTTATCACAAGTATATCCAGATAATGCAGAGCTGTAGTTTGTACCTATAACAAGCAATTATATGCAATTGTACAACTGAGTCAGCCTCTAATGTTGAATAAATAGTAATTCCTCAGCACACCTTCCTATAAGTGAATAACCCACTCTAATTAACCCCTTCAGAAAAGGGACACTTTCACCCTTGAAAGTAAATACTATTATAACTAACCTTTTCTTCCACCTAACTGTCAAACTCATATAAGTCAAACCCTAATACAAATCACTCCTATTCCAACCCCAACACAAATAAATAAAATAAATGAATTAAAAAAAATCAAATAAGTAAAAAAATTTCCAAAATATATGTCCAATCAACAGTCCAAAGAAACTCTTTCTTAATCTCGTATTGAGCTTCCAATCCTCCTATCACTCTTCGTGAACCTCAAAAAAATAAAACTATAATAGTGTATTACCTTCTACAAATGGATAACTTAAACGTGTACAATATCCGTGCAAATAATAAACAAGTGCACTTTTACCTTGTGAAAAAGTCTGGAAGTGACAAAACGCGCCGGGACATGTGACGTCTGGCGCACTCACGCCGAAACCGGAAGTGTCGTCGCGGCCATTTTGAAATTTGGAAAACGTGTTTTCCTGAAGCAGGAAAACACTGAGGTTGCTCTGTGATATACAGGAGTGGATTTCTACATATCTGAATGGCTGTTTTCAACAAACTTTAATGTAAGAATCTTAATAAATGTCTTTATACTTTTATAGATATACCTTTTGAAGTCTCCTTTTTACCCTTATGAGGATTATGGAGGATTGGCCACTGGAATGATTGAAAGCTGGGAAGTGGTTATTAACTGACCAAGGACATCCTGATAAGCTTGTCATTACTTCCTGGGAGTAATTATATAATTGCACTAGTTGAAGGTGATCACGGATTGCTCACCGTATGAATTGGAGTGTTCATGAATTACTGTTTTAGTGTATAATTTTATATTTTTATTTATTTATTAATTTATATATGTTTTTTTTTTATTTTTCTTTGTGTGTGCTGTGTTTTTCCACTTTTTGTTGGAGTGTACACGATATGCTGTTTTGCATGATACACTTGTTTTTCACAGCTGAGCTAATTTATTTTGGTGCACTTGTTTATTATTTGCACAGATATTGTACAAGTTATCCATTTGTAGAAGGTAATACACTATTATAGTTTTATTTTTTTGAGGTTCACAAAGAGTGATAGGAGGATTGGAAGCTCCACACGGGATTAAGAAAGAGTTTCTTTTGGACTATTGATTGGACGTATATTTTGGACATATATTTTGGACATTTTTTTATTTATTTGATTTTTTTAAATTAATTTATTTTATTTATTTGTGTTGGGGTTGGAATAGGAGTGATTTGTATTTGGATTTGATTTATATGAGTTTGACAGTTAGGTGGAAGAAAAGGTTGGTTATATTAGCCTCTAATGTTCCCTCCACAGTCTGGTGCTCCGTTCACCGGCTCTCTGCTCACTGACGTCTCGGAAACTGAGAGATCAGCGGTATTTGATCGTTCAGCTCTCGATCTTAGAGGCAGTGGGGGACAGATGCAGCATTGGACCAATGCTGCATCCACCTAGGTGAGTATATATGTTTATTTTTTGTAATCCTTAAATTCTCTTTAAGGGCTAATTCACACTGTACACGGTGACAGACATTTTACCGCATAGTAAAATGTCTGTCACTGCAAGGAACACACAGGAAACGATTGTTCCTTATGTATCCTTATGTGTCCCGTCCACACTGCAATGCAGCCTACCACTGTGCTGCAGCATGCTGCGTTAAAAAGCGCACCGGGCTGAATTGCACTGCAATCTCAAGCAGTGCAGCGGTGGCATGAATGAAGTGTACATTTTGTACTTCAAATAAAGCTTGTACAAAAAAAAGGAGCAGTGCAACACACTGAATCATGTACCACACTGCCCCCTAGCAGCTGGAAATGCAGAGTAGCCAGAGTCCTGAATCGCTCCCACTGCTCTGCGATTTGGCAGATGAACAGTGTGAATTCGCCATTAAGAGAAAAGAGTTTGTTCACCCCAAAACTGGAAAAGTCTTTCTTTTTACAAATAATTATACATGACACATGTCTTGTTATTTAGGCATTGGTTTGCCTGTCTGAATGTATCTCTGTTGGTGAAACAACTCAAATTATAAAAGATCGCATAGTCCAGAAAAGACATTCAATCTGGAAAAGACAAGTGACATTGCCAGTACCTAAACCTACCTTTAATATGTTTAATTTTGAAACAGATTAGACATCTAGGGGAAACCGAAATTAAACAAATACAAAGAGGGAAGTATGGTGAATCAATAAAATATCCTTCTTGGAAAGGGTTAAATAGAGATTTTGATCTGTATTTATTTACATATGTGAATTATTTATGTATTATTTTATATTTATCATACATTGATGAAACGCCTGATTCAGTTTATTCAAAATTGTTTAATGAAAGTTTTTATGCAGCTGACACCTGTTAGAATAGATGGTTCTTGTATTTATTGTCAGAGACTACTGTATACAATGTTGTAGTAGAGGCGGATACAATTTTTCTCTGATTCATGACGTTTCCTCTAAGCCTTTACTATGTTTCATTTATGCCTTGTGTGATGTGATTCTGGTTGTGTAGACATTTAAAGGCATAGTCTTGTTTGCAATATAGACACACACAGGTGTCCATTTATGAACCAGCGGTAATAGATCGCTGCTCAGTTCTCCGGCATTCTCGGAGAACACAGTTCTGTGAATGCAGTTTATGAAGCAGTTCTCCAAACGAAGGGAGAACGGTCCCCAAACGCTGGAGAACGGTCTACAAACTCTGGAAAACGGCTCATTTTACTATAATCTCGCGAGATTACAGTAAAAGATCAGTTTACTAAGCAGAGGTAAATTATCTCTGCTTAGTTTGCGGTCCCTCTGATTCTCCAGCTCTGGGCTGGAGAATCTGGAGGGAGAACACAGATCTCCAGAGAAGGGCTGACATGATCTCCTGAGTGTCATAAACTGTGAATGACCAGAGAATAGCTGAGATCTGTTGAATCGCAGCTATTCTCTGTGGCATAAACGGACACCAAAGTGCCACCAGCTCACTCCTCACTGAATTTGATTGACAGCAGCAGGAGCCAATGTCTCCTGCTGCTGTCTCTGAGACAATGAGGAAAGAGAGAGAGTATTAATTCTTCTCTCTGGCACAACGCTGGATCGAGATCAGGCTTGGATAAGTATAAAGGGGGATGGGGGTTGCTGCACACAGAAGGTTTTTTACCTTAAAGCATAGAATGCATTAAGGTAAAAAAATCTTCTGCCTTTATGACTTCTTTAACTATGCTACTTCCCCCACAGCTGCTGTCTTACAGATGGTACACACAGACCAAAATTCGGCCTGTTCAGCAATAACCAGCCAAATTTTGGTCTGTGTGTAATGATGTCTGTTCAACAAAAGCTGGCCTAACAAGCGGCTTCTGTCGAACGGCCCTGCTGGAATGCCAGCATTCAATCAGCCCTTACAGCCAATGGCTGCAACACTGATCTGTTTATTCTGATGGTGGGCCCCCACTGTCAGAATATAATACAGAAGTGAGGGAGATGCCTGCATTCACATCGTTTGTGTAGATGCAGAGATCTGTCAGGTTTATTTTCACTGAGCCATACACTTTGTATGGCTCAAATTGCATCTGCACCAAAATGATGCAGGACCAGTGTCGGACTGACAACTCATAGGGCCCCTGGGCAATAGGGGATCATGGGGCCCCTGTGTCCTTGCCCACACTCAAAGCACACCCAAAAAAGCCTATAAAAAGGTACCAGGGGCATTTCATGGGGCCCCCTACTAACCCCGGGTCCTCGAGCTGTGTCCAAGTGCCTGAATGGTCAGTCCGCCCCTGTGCAGGACCCTTTTTTTCCACACCTGATTCTCATCACATGGGTGTCCACACTTATGCAATCTAATTTCTGTCAATTGCATTGCGCTTTGCAATCTGTTTTGGGGTGTCATTAATTTAACATTGACCCCTGCACCAGATCACAGGGATGCTATGCAACTGTAATGTGGTGCGGGAAATGCAGGATTCCCTGCGTTTCCCACATCACATTAGTGTGAACCAGGTCTTAGGGAGAATTCCCTTGTAAAGTAAACAACATATTTGCCTGTAGTAAACCAACCCCACTGTGTCCCCATAGGCTTAAACAGAGCTGTATATAAAGTCGCAATGTACTAAACTTTAGTTTAAAAAATCTATTCAATTCATGTGTATGGATTCTTAAAGCGGAGTTCCACCCAAAAGGGGACGTTCCACTTTAAAGACTGGTCCCCCACTCTCCATTAAGGATTGGCACCTTTGGGGAGTGTGGGGGGGGGGGGCGGGTACCCAAAATTGACAGGTACCCACTCCCACTGCGATTGCCTAGGCAATTGGAAGCGGAAGTTGTCCTCCCCCCCTCCCTCTCCGTAGTCTTCTACGACACATGACAGGTCCCAGAAGACTACAGAAATCTCAGGAGGCCTTATCTGAAAGTATATATGGGCAGCATAATACATAGTATGGAAAATCAATTGTTTTCAGAGCAAAATACAACAAACACACATGCTATTTAGGAGAATTAGAAGATTATAAGATTAATACCTTAAAAGAACAGCTGGCCTAGTAAGAACTGCACAAGTCTTGGAAAAGCTGGACCTCTTTTTATGTACTAGTGCCAGACAACATCTTGTGTCCTAGAGGAAATAGTCTTATCTTCTTATGATGACACGGCATGTATTATAGGCGCTGAAAACTTTAATACATTGTCCAACTCTGCTATATTTGATTCATTATTTAGCACACTATATAGAGACATTTTTTCACCACTCTCTTCATCCTTTATTTCAGCACAGTTGAGAATATACACTTACAGCCAACTCAACGCTTGTGGGGGGAACATGCTGGGAGGAAGCATCTTAAGTGACCATTTATACTGAACACAAAGGAATCAAACTGATCCCCGACAGTGAGGACAGATGTCAATTCCATTAATCCTCCGTGAAGTACAAGTCAGACTGCGTGGGGAAGTTCTTTAAGCCTCATTTATCAAAAAATGGGATTACTGAAAATCTGCATAACTACAAAAACATTATCTATCTATCTATCTATCTATCTATCTATCTATCTATCTATATATACAGTGGGGATCGAAAGTTTGGGCACCCCAGCTAAAAATGTGTATTAATGTGCATAAAGAAGCCAAGGAAAGATGGAAAAATCTCCAAAAGGCATCAAATTACAGATTAGACATTCTTATAATATGTCAACAAAAGTTAGATTTTAGTTCCATCATTTACACTTTCAAAATAACAGAAAACAAAAAAATGGCATCTGCAAAAGTTTGGGCACCCTGCAGAATTTATAGCATGCACTGCCCCCTTTGCAAAGCTGAGACCTGCCAGTGTCATGGATTGTTCTCAATCATCGTCTGGGAAGACCAGGTGATGTCAATCTCAAAGGTTTTAAATGCCCAGACTCATCTGACCTTGCCCCAACAATCAGCACCATGGGTTCTTCTAAGCAGTTGTCTAGAAAACTGAAACTGAAAATAGTTGACGCTCACAAAGCTGGAGAAGGCTATAAGAAGATAGCAAAGCGTTTTCAGATGTCAATATCCTCTGTTCGGAATGTAATTAAGAAATGGCAGTCATCAGGAACAGTGGAAGTTAAAGCAAGATCTGGAAGACCAAGAAAAATATCAGACAGAACAGCTCGCAGGATTGTGAGAAAAACAATTCAAAACCCACGTTTGACTGCAGGATCCCTCCAGAAAGATCTGGCAGATACTGGAGTTGTGGTACACTATTCCACTATAAAGAGATACTTGTACAAATATGGTCTTCATGGAAGAGTCATCAGAAGAAAACCTCTTCTACGTCCTCACCACAAAAATCTTCATTTGAACTTTGCAAATGAACATATAGACAAGCCTGATGCATTTTGGAAACAAGTTCTGTGGACCGATGAGGTTAAAATTGAACTTTTTGGCCGGAATGAGCAAAGGTACGTTTGGAGAAGAAGGGGCACAGAATTTAATGAAAAGAACCTCTGTCCAACTGTTAAGCATGGGGTTGGATCAATCATGCTTTTGGTTGTGTTGCAGCCAGTGGCACAGGGAACATCTCACGAGTAGAAGGAAAAATGGATTCAATAAAATTTCAGCAAATTTTGGATGGTAACTTGATGCCACCTGTGAAAAAGCTGGTTAAAGAGAGGATGGCTTCTACAAATGGATAATGATCCTAAACACACCTCGAAATCCACGGGGGATTACATCAAGAGGTGTAAACTGAAGGTTTTGCCATGGCCTTCACAATCTCCTGACCTCAACATAATTGAAAATCTATGGATAGACCTTAAAAGAGCAGT
Organism: Staurois parvus; assembly: GCF_062004578.1. Taxonomy (NCBI): domain Eukaryota; kingdom Metazoa; phylum Chordata; class Amphibia; order Anura; family Ranidae; genus Staurois; species Staurois parvus. The sequence goes on along the minus strand of NW_028317929.1, from coordinate 5,560,131 downwards.
GCATGACAGACAGCCCAGAAATCTCAAAGAACTGGAAGACTTTTGTAAGGAAGAATGGGCAAAGATACCTCAAACAAGAATTGAAAGACTTTTGGCTGGCTACAAAAAGCGTTTACAAGCTGTGATACTTGCCAAAGGGGGCAGTACAAGATATTAACTCTGCAGGGTGCCCAAACTTTTGCAGACGCCATTTTTTTGTTTTCTGTTATTTTGAAAGTGTAAATGATGGAAATAAAATCTAACTTTTGTTGACATATTATAAGAATGTCTAATCTGTAATTTGATGCCTTTTGGAGATTTTTCCATCTTTCCTTGGCTTCTTTATGCACATTAATACACATTTTTAGCTGGGGTGCCCAAACTTTCGATCCCCACTGTATAATATATATATACACACACTGTATATATATGATATTTTGATATCTTATAAATTCTGATTATAGAGGTCAATACCTCACTTAACTGGTTTACTAACCTGACTGACTTGCTAACCTATTTTTAATACACAAATATTTTTTTATGCTTGATTTCAAATCAGGATCTTTCTTCATATGTGTCTTTTGTTGTATTTACTGGATTTTTGGGATATCCTCTCTTTGCAACTAGAGATACCACAAAATTTTTTGAAAGCTCAGGAATCTAGTTTCCCAGTGAAAGTGGTGTACAGAATACAATCAGTTACATGGGGATATTAGTTTACAAGCCAAACTATGTTCTGTGTTTTCTGTGGATATATTGCTTGGTTCTTACAAATCAGACCTTATTTTATATATATATATATATATATATATATATATATATATATATATATATATATATGGACGTGGACATAGAAGTGCACATGTGCACTTGCACATTCAGACGCGCGCCTGTCGCTAATGCTGGCGCCCAGCAGGCTACTTAACAGACTGCAGTATTGTCTCATTGCTGTTTGGTCTACAGCTTCTGTTTGTTTCTGGATCCTGTGCCTGAGCTCTGATCCTGACCTGGCTTGTTCCTTACCTTGCCATTTTCTGCTACCTACCCTGACCCCTGCTTTTTTTTGGATTCTGCTTCTGCCTCCTGTTCTTGCCTGATTGATCCTCTGCTGCTGACTTGGCTTGTGACCTTACTACTCTGCTGTCTGTCATCTATGCCTGATCTGCCCAACCGTTACCGACTCGGCTCTTCTGGCCCTGCAGCTTGCTCATCCAGCTTGCCACAGCTCTTCAGTCCTGCAAGTCAACATCTGGAGCCTGCATCTTGCTGCACACCCACAGTCTGCTGCCAGCCAAATCTCCTGCCACCAGCTGGTCCTGCTGCTACATGTGCCTGCTGACTATTGCCACCATGCAGACTACTGGACTGATCACAGGCACTCATACCTCACCATGCTCCCATGGCTGCTGTTCTACTACCAGTGGCCCTCGAGCAGGAGCTGTACAAGAGGCCTTCCTCTTCACAAGTCTCACTATCAAGGTACTTGACATCTGTACTATACATGATGTCCACAGAGAGCCTGCAACCAATTGAGCAGCAAAGAGAAGAGGCTTTGAAGAACCAGTCTTTGAGTGTGGAGGAAGCCAGCAGGCCTGTGGAGTAAGGTAAGTATGTCACCTTATTTATCACTCCCAAAACAAAATAACCCATTCAGACTGAAGTAGTGGGGGAGTAAGAGTCCACTACATTGGTATATTTTACAGCAGCCTGGAGTTCGACTTTAAAGAAATGTTTAAGGAAAGGAAAACAGACAGTTAACATAGTTTTCTACATTGTCACAGCCCAGCAGCTACCTGATACTTTTGCATTTTTGCTTTTTTTGTACTACACACACGAAAAAAAAAAAAAAGAAAGAAAAGAAAAAGCTCACTGAAAGAAAGATTGAGTAGGAAATGATTTGTTCCAATTTTCTGGTATATGCGGGAGTATACTTATATTCCTTAATTGGCAACTCTTATAAACAATGGGTTAAGCTTATTGCTCATCACACAGCTGGTTCCAGTTTCATAGCAAGGTTTTTGAAGGGTGTGGCTCATGTGTCATGTTAAATCTTTAAATAACTTGATAAGTAAGAATCTTTGTTTTCTAGCAAAGATTTTGTACAGAATGAATGTACTTTAAATGTGTGCCTTATACATAGTACACATAACATAATACTCCCTACTTTTTGAGATGGGAATGAGGGACACCTATTAGCAAAAGTAAGTAGGCATAGGACACACCCCCTGCCACGCCCCCTTAAAGAAGAATTAAAGTAAAAAATAATTAGTTAAACCCACAAGTGCTTTTTTACCACTACTATTCCTTTATACTGGCTTTTGAAGTTTACAAATGCAGCAATTTATCTTCAGATAAAAAGATTAGTACCGTGAAACACTTTTTGAAAGATAAATAATGCATTTTATATACAACTACACTGCTGAAAAAAATTAAAGGAACACTTTTTAATCAGAGTATAGCATCAAGTCAATTAAACTCCTGGGATATTGATCTGGTCAGTTAAGTAGCAGAGGAGGTTGTTAATCAGTTTCAGCTGCTTTGGTGTTAATGAAATTAACATCAGGTGCACTAGAGACGACAATGAGACGACCCCCAAAACAGGAATGGTTTTACAGGTGGAGGCCACTGACATTTTTTTCCCCACTCATCTTTTCACTAGGTTTGCATTTGGCTAGGGTCACTGTCACTACTGGTAGCATGAGGCAATACCTGGACCCTACAGAGGTTACACAAGCAGTCCAACTCCTCCAGGATGGCACATCAATATGTGCCATTGCCAGAAGGTCTCAAGAGCATAGAGCAGATTCCAGGAGACAAGCAGTTACTCTAGGTGAGCTGGACAGGGACATAGAAGGTTCTTAACCCATCAGCAGGAATCTGCTCCTTTGTGCAAGGAGGAACAGGATGAGCACTGCCAGAGCCCTACAAAATGACCTCCAGCAGGTCACTGGTGTGAAAGTCTCTGACCAAACAATCATAAACAGACTTCATGAGCGTGGCCTGAGGGCCCAACATCCTCTAGTAGGCCCTGTGCTCACTACCCGGCACCACAGAACTTGATTGGCATTTGCCATTGAACACCAGAATTTAAGTCCACCACTGGCACCCTGTGCTTTTCACAGATGAGAGCAGGTTTACCCTGAGCGCATGTGACAAACATGAAAGGGTCTGGAGAAGCCTTGGAGAACATTATGCTGCCTGTAACATCGTTCAGCATGACTGTTTTGGTGGTGGGTCAGTGATGGTCTGGGGAGGCATATCCATGGTGGGACGCACAGACCTCTACAGGCTAGACAATGGTACCCTGGCTGCGTTAGGTATCGGGATGAAATCCTAGGACCCATTGTCAGACCCTACGCTGGTGCAGTGGATCCTGGGTTCCTCCTGGTGCACAACAATGCCTGGCTTCATGTGGCAAGAGTATGTAGGCAGTTCCTGGAGGACGAAGGAATTTATACCATTGAATGGCCCCCACACTCACCTGACCTAAACCCAATAGAACACCTCTGGGATATCACGTTTCGGTCTATCCGATGCCACCAGGTTGCACCTCAGACTGTCCAGAAGCTTAGTGATACCCTGGTCCAGATCTGGGAGGGAATGCCCCAGGACACCATCCATCATCTCAATAGGAGCATGCCCCGGCATTGTCAGGCATGCATACAAGCACATAGGGGCCATACAAACTACTGAGTACCATTTTGAGTTGCTGCAATGAAATTTCAGCAAAATGGACTAGCCTGCTGCATCAATTTTTCACTTTCATTTTCTTGGTGTCTTTCAATTGTCCTCTGTAGGTTGATCATTTTCATTTTCATCAAACGATGGGTCATCCTTACGTTCCTAACACATTACCCAGTCCATATCAGTATAGATATCCAGCAAGATATTTTTCCCCGTTGTGATCTAATGTGTTTTAAAAGTGTTCCTTTAATTTTTTTGAGTAGTGTATATAGATCAGACCAAAATGAGGGCAAATGAGGAGGAAAGAGGGACAGAGGGTCTTTGTTCTGAATGAGGGACAGTACCTTGAAATCAGGGACAGTTGGGAGCTATATGAAAGTAAATGGCTTTCCATTATGCTTTTAAAATAAGTATTTGCCCATTACTCTTTAAAAAAAAAAAAAACCTTTTAATGCGCTCATGTAAAGGCGTACTTTAGTACACAAAAAAGTATTAGTAAATAAAATGTACCTGTGTGCACAGTACATCATTTTTCTTGTAAGGTGCATTGTTTTAGGGTCCAACAACAGGAACGTTTGGGGCCACAACAATTACACACACAAACACCAGGTTATCACAAACACCAGATTAAACACAAGTAACCAGGTTATCAAAACAAAAGTGATATCTTTTATTTACAAAAGTTTCAGTGTCTCTCACACCAGAACGCGATTTGGGAAATCTGCATTCCATGCTTGTTTCCCGGACTGTGTTCAAAATGCACTGCAGTTGCGATCTGCAGCAGGTGTCAATGTTAGGATAACAACACCCCAAATGCAGTGTGTTTTTTAAAGTAGTGCATACACTAGTTTTGGTGCGATCCAGTGCGATTCCACCCATTTAAAATGAATGGGCTAAAATCACACCACACTGCTCCATATGTAAATCTAGCAGGAATGTACAGCGCATTTCTGTGCAATTCCTGGTGTGAGCTGGAACTACCAAGTGTTCAAAAAGCCCAGTGTTTACAGAGATCTATAGATCAAGGTAAAATGTATACAGGAACCAAGCAATGATTCATCCCTTATCAGATGGCTCTTCTGTTGTGCTGTCTCTTTAGCTAACCAATAATTCTTTGAGGATAACTTGTCATGTTTTAAATGTTTAGTTATAAAACAAAAATAATATACAATATATGATAAACAGTTTTGAAACATGAACATAAAAATAACATTGAATTGAGTTCAAAACTGCTATAGTTAATGTTAAATCATAGAAGCTTCAATGCCTTCAGTGGGCTTCATGTAGTGGACATTTATATGGAAAAGTGCATTTTGGACTCAAAATTACCAATGTTAACATTTAGGACCATTTCTGGACCTTAGTGACTGCAAATCACATAAAAAAATATAAAGTGCTTGATTGTTAAAATAATAAAACTAATATAGAGAGATGTGCATTTGCTAAAACAGAAATAAAGTCAGCAAATACTTATCGCTGTTCCAGTGACGTCCATGAGCTTGCGCACTAGCACTGACATCTTCTCCTTGGCTTCTTATAGGTGTGGGGTGTTTGGCCTTCTTGAAAAAAAGCAAACAGTACACCTGCCCAACCTTTTTATCAAATAATGAGATGCCAATGCACAGAAGGACCCCCACCTGTCCTTTAATTCAATATCATAAATGTAAATCCTGTACATAGTATTCTATTCCTATATACTTTATTGAAGATCGGACAAATCCATTGCAAAGAACATAGTCTATTAATGTGTGTCAGTCTGCTTTCGGCCTTAAAGCATAAGGTCACTTTAAAAAAAAAAATTAAATGTACATTTTTTTGCAGGTAAAAAAAATGTGCATTTATTTTTTTTTGGGTCTGTAAAGCATTGTACCAGTGATCAGCAGATTGCTGGTGCCATGCAGGTTTTCAGAAAGCTGCCAGTTTAATCTGTGTGCTCTTACCTCGTATGAGCAGAGTTTTACACTGACAGGAAGAATGAATGAACTACCACAGTGCTCCACAGCATCATGGTAGTTCATTGAAAACAACAAGCCAACATCCACATAGCATGTTGGTACTTGTAACTCATTCATTCACATGAATGAATGACGAGGCCGTGGGGGCAGAGCCCCGCACAGCCATGCTGATTTTAACAACTAACAACTAGTATGGGGAACTTGGGCAGCGGTTGCAGCAGTGGGAACATGTTGCACCCCTAAAATGGGTGTAACATGTAACATTTTCCCAAAGGTGAATTTATCCTTTAATCATAGCCCTCTTGATTGGCTTATGCAGAATGATGTAACATCTGCGCATGCTTAAAGGAGTTAAAGATGTATTTCAGATATGGTATATTACATCTGAATGAATGCAAAGAGTTCTCTAATTGAACAAGGTGGAGAGGTGGGGCTGTGACATTAATTCAGAAAATTCAAAGCATTCTCTGAATGGGTCCTGAGCCAAGCGGCCCACCTCCTGTGTTCACAATGCACCAGGTCTGCCATTCAGCACCAGACATGGAAGCAAGTGGAGATCCTGGTGGTGTCTACCTCAGTGACTTCCAGCTTTCAAGGGCATTGGCCAGATATTGGTCCAAACTAGACCATTGAAACTATGTAATAATATCCTATGCCTGGAATTAGTCTTTAATGAATGAGGTGGAGCTGTGCTGATTCCCATCATACTATCATGTGCAAGCAAAAACACAATATTTAATATTTTCCCTGCATATTATTGGGTAAACTTTGCAAAGAAAATTTCCATAACATTCACAAAGCTAAAGGAAATTTTTCTCTCAAAGTAAACAGCCTATTAGCCTATAGTAAATGAAGCCCAGTATGTTTCCTCTGTAATGAAATGCTTTCCTGCTTGCTTTTTTTTAAGGCCACAATTTCTCTTTAATGTGAACTCTTTGGGGTTTATTTACTAAAGCTGGAGAGTCCAAAATCAGACTCCCTTCTGCATAGAAACCAATCAGCTTCTAACCTCAGCTTGTTCAATGAAGCTTTGGCAATGAAACCTGGAAGCTGATTGGTTTCTATGCAGAAGTGAGTCTGATTTTGGACTCTCCAGCTTTAGTAAATAAACCCCTTTGTGTCATCAATAGGTAGGTAGCACGGGCACTTTAGATAAGCACAGTATAAGGAGTGCCTTGGTAAGGATTGGACCATGTGAAATTACAATGGCTTGTTCAGTTCCGTAATCACCAACGGCCCCATTATTATTTCTGACCAGGGCCTCATATATCAAAAACGTCTTTTGAACTGTTCATTTTACATCTGCGCATATATTTATTTCTCACCCAGGATAAAAATAACTAAACTAAGCACTTTATTCTCCTACCACAGTTCTGTCTAAATGTGTGTGATTCATTGGCTGACTTGTAAAGCCAGCTGACCAGATCATTCATTTTATGTTAATATATGAATCATTCCCTTTGTTCTAGCACTTCATTTCTGCCCTTGATGGTGTTCTAAACAAGCAAATCAGATGGCCAAATGTTTACTTGTTCTTTTAGAATGCAGTGGTTGTCTAGTGATATTTTATTTCAAAGTATGCACCAACATTTTTATAGGACTAGTGTAAATTCTATACAGTAATAAGACCATATATTCAACAAATGTGAAACATATTTTCAAGAGCAGCATATTTCTAAAAAATACCTCTCATAAAAATACTGATCTCTATACAGTTTAGTCTGATGCTCTATCATAGTCACAGTCTATCATAAGGAGATAAATTAGGAAAATACCTTAGAGAATGTATGAAATAGTCCAGTCTATTTTATATCTCACAATATACATTAGACAATAACTGTAAGGAATGCAAAGTATTTCCTGCAGCCTCCCCTTTCATGATAAATGATTAAATCACAGCAGTAAAATATGAAAAGCTTTCACTATATTTTGGAAATGTGTTCAAATATTCCTCAAATATCTGCTTTACATGCCTCTTTGAGAACCCCTTACAATTTTCATGGCTTTTTGTTATTTTGTTAGCTTGTAATTGAAAGATATAATTCCATTTAGTTAACTGGGGTGGCACAGTGGCTTAGTGGTTAGAATGTCTGCCTTGCAGTATATGGGTCATGGGTTCGATTCCCAACCATGGCGCCTCCTGCATGGAGTTTGCATGTTCTCCCTGTGCTTGCATTGGTTTCCTCTGGGTACTCCAGTTTCCTCCCACACTCCAAGACATGCTGGTAGGTTAATTGGATCCTGTCTAAATTGGCCCTAGTATGTGTATGTATGAATGTAAGTTAGGGACCTTAGATTGTACACCCCTTGAGGGTTAGGGACTGATGTGAATGGTCAATATATATATGTGTAAAGCGCTGCATAAATTGACAGCGCTATATAAGTATCTGAAATAAATAAACTAAAAGCCTTCAATGCTTCCCTGTAAAAATGGAAAATTCTTAGTCCCCTTTCACATGGGACAGACTCTGTTTACATCACCAGGGGATCTGTCTGCTGATCAAACATAGGAACTTGTACCTACTGGATAAGTCATACCTCGCTCCATTGCAGCTTGCCCTTAGGGCCCACTGGACTACCCCTGCCCACTTGGAACTTGTATACTACATACATAGACTGCTATACCACGCACCTGTCATTCTCCTTGTATAGATCTGTCTGCTGATCCCCTTCTGATCAGTGCAGAGCGGGTGGATGACAGGTCTGTGGGGATAATTCATGCGTCCAAGTATGTAGTAAGATACCGTACAAAAAATTTGTCAGCATTCACTAAACAACAGCATGAATTATTTTCATGCAGTATTTTAGTAGTGAAATTATGTGGTAACGAGTCATCAGCTATTAGCATCTTGTCCCTATGTTGATGGGGACAAGGGCCTCTTCCCCACATCCCTGGACAATAGTGGGGGTCTGTGGGTGGGGGTCTTACAGGAATCTAGAAGCCCCCTTTGACAAGGGGGCCCCCCAGATCCCTGTCCCTATTCATTCACCAAAAAAAGAAAAACAAGAGGCAGTTTTTGACAAATCCTTTATCAAGAATTTTTTTAAATGCCTTCACCGCCGACCCGAAAAAATAAATAAAAAAAAGAGGCTCCGCTCCTGACAAAGGCTCCTGCCATGTGACAGCTCCGCCGCCTGACATTTCTTAAATAACTAAGGGGTAGGGGTCACCTGCTGATGTCACAGGGTGACTCTGCCCCCTTGTGACATCATCGACCCAGCATGCCCCTAGTCACCAGGTGGCCCCACCCCTTAGTTATTTAAGAACTGTTAGGTGGTGGAGCTGTCAGAATGCAGGAACCTTTGTCGGGGAGTGTAGCCTCTTTTGTTTTTCTGGTTGGCAGTGGAGGCAGGCATCGTGATTGACGATGGATCTACACTGGTGTATTTCGATTTGTTTAGCAAAGACATGTAGCAGAATACATTTTGGCCTAAATGTATGATGAAATTTTATTTTTAAAATTTTTTTACTGGATATGTTTTATAGCAAGAAGTAAAAAAAATATTTTTTTCCAAAAGTGTCGGTATTTTTGTTTATAGTGCAAAAAAATAAAAACCGCAGAGGTGATAAAATATCACTGAAAGAAAGCTCTATTTGTGAGGAAAAAAGGGCATACATTTCATTTGGGTGCAGCGTTGCATGACCATACAATTGTCAGTTAAAGTAACGCAACACCATATCACAAGAAATGGCCTGGTCAGGAAGGGGGGGGGGGTAAATCCTCTGGAGGGTAAGTGGTTAAAAACATCTACCTGTCCACAGGGGACATATTTGCATTTATTGCTGTATCTTACTTACTAAATATTTTTTCATTTTGTAATCAATTCCTACATTTCTCTGTGCATACAGGAGCTTCTACATCCACATAAAAAATACTTGCTGAAATCACCCTAGCTTGGTTGCAAGAAAACATTATGGCCATGGTATGCATACCACACTCTCCAGCCACTGTGCTAGGTCAAGGAAAGGGTGAGAGGTAAAACTGTGGTTCAACTGCCTATTTTTACTGACTCCCAGCTGCATGTGTGAGCAAGCCCTAAAGGATGCCTTGTGTGAAGTGTAGTAGCAACTAGCAGAGGAAGAAAATATCCAGTTGTATCATAGTAGCTGCATTTTTCCTGTTTCTGGTTCACCTATGGTGTACTAAGCATGCTGTTGGCAACACAAATGACATGTACCTGGCCTGTAGGGGCAAAACAAATGCATACGTTTCATCATAGGAAATGTTTTGGCTTTCAGATACTGTATTGGGTTCTTGCTACACAGCCCTCATAGACACAGCTGGTGTATAGTGTGGAGTTCTGTAAGGAAGAGTACCTTTTGCTCCTGCACACAGCCATTTTTCTCCCCAGGAAATTTCTATAAATCACTCATTGGCAGTAGGCATCTGGGAGCTGCACAATGCACAATCTGTTCAGCGATGAAAGCAAGCATCTTATTTACAACTTTATATTAAACAGTATCATGGGTTTAATTGAATCACGTATGATAAGAAACGAAGGATAAAAAGATGCACAATCCTTGCAGGTCATGAGAAGTTTGCCGCTCCATTGTCATGCATTTTCTGTTAGCAGAAGCTCATGCTTCAGATTAACTGCCCCTCAATGTGCTGAGAATAGAAACCATTTAGGGTTGTGTTCAACTGTCCAGTGACCGGACATTTATTATCCACTGTTTTCCACCCCATGGGGATGCTCTCCCATCCAACACTGTGAAATAACCAATGGATATGCAAATGAACATTTACATCTCTGTAAAACCTATTTGCACATGAATAGTGTGATCTGGTGCAAGGTTCCACAGCCATTTATTCCTATCTGTCCTGGTGACTGGATGGAATCCAGTTATAGAAGTCAGCTTTATTTTTACGAAACTAAAGGGCTAAAAGTTTTTGTAGCCCAGTGAGCCTGTGTTCAAATACCCAATCACGTGTAGGGGAATGTAAAAAAGGAAATATGAATGTCCCTTGCACATTACTTAACAGTAGAAGTGAATACAGCTCCAGTGGGTAAGTTAAAGAATATGTAAACTCCAACATTTCATATGCCTGATAAGTGCCTCCTGCACCATATACTTGTATGAAAAAGTATCCTGTTCTCTTTGTATTGCTTCCTTTGAGTGAAATTCCTGGTGTTCCTGACAGCCCCTCTGTTTTCCTATTAAAAACTGACCACACTAAGCAGGAGAACACAGTGTGGTCAGTTTTCTAGCTATTCTGGGAACTCAGCCTGCTTTCCTCCACTGACTTGTCCTGACACTCCCCCCCCCCCCCTTTCACAGCCTTTCACAGGGAAGATCAGTGTCCTGCTGTTTCTGCTCCCCAGCTCTGATGCAGCTGAGAACAGAGAGTATGTGATTACTTATAAAAAAAAGAAAAAAAAGGGTATATATAATGTGTTTTATATCTATACACAAATAGCTTAATAACAATTTTGTCCCCTTTCCCATTTACTCAGAATTACATTTACATGCATTGAATGCAGCTTTACAGGAGGAATATCTTTGCCATCTTATATAAATATAACCATTTGTGAGAACTTAATGTGGACATGTGTGCAGAGAAACAGCTGAACATCACAGTGTTACTGCATTCACAAGGAAAATGACAGCATGCTAGGTGGTGGCATGACTGGTTGTAGTTCAAATTTGAAGCATGCTGATAGAGGTGAATTGAGTAAGTACTGTCACCCTAGAAATGGAAGCATCTTTGTCATAGCTAGCAAATGTCTCTCATTTGGAGGAATTGTCCCTTTTTTTGAAAATACTCTTTTTCCTCTTTCTTTCTTTCTTAGTTGTCCTTCTTTTTGGTCTAATCATGTATAAACCTCCGTAAAAAATAAAAGGACTATTTACATACCAACATTATTTTATACACCTTTCATCCAACCTCTAAATGATTAAAATTATTATTTCATAAAACCAATAGTGATAAAAAAAAAATGTGCTTGTGGTTTTAACCAATCATTTTTTGAATAACAATTCAGCATAACTGGGGTGTGGCAGGGGTCTTTGCTTACATACTTTATGCTAAAAGCTATTCCTATTTCTCATCTCATAATGCTGGTTGGAATGCTTTGGCTACACCTTACAGCTATATTTTAATTAAAGGCAGGACATTTGAAAAAGTATTAGATTTTTTAAAATTTTGGAAAAATGAATTCATTAAAAAAATGGGGAAAAAGGTAAAAAGAGGAAGAAAGATATGGAGGACTAAGCAGACTAGGTACCCACGAATTAAAAATTTGTTATATAATTATATAAAGATTTTTATTGTTTATCATTAAAAACACCATTGTAAAATCATAAAACCATAGTCCTATATACATCAATTTTTAATAAATGGATTGTTTACAATAAACCACTATAATTTACTTTAACACATGCTTTTTTATTCGCCGGACAACCAGATCTTAATTCCTCTACGTGTTTCTTGAAAACATTCCGCTTTCTCAGGAAGATAGGAGGAGGCTAACGTTGAATAAAATAAAAATATAATTAAAAAACGTATCATGGTTTTATATCTGTGGTTAAATTTATAATACATTCTCCTTAGTATTTATATTATTGCTATTACATACTAAGTGGTTGTAAGTTCTAAATAATTCAGTATCATTTCAGAAACATGTACAACACCATATTGGGTTAATGGGTTTAGATACTCTTTAACTTTCTACTACTGTTGTAAATCATATTTAAACTCTGTAGATACAGATACTAGAATCCTATTGAATTACATCATAGATAATTTTTTAATATAAAACATATGAGGAGGAGATTGTAGACAGAGCTGGTGAACTTTGCTACTTTTTTTTATATTGACATGATAGTTTATAGTTTAACAATCCCAGCATTTTACCCAATTTATGTCTCTTGTATTTAAAGGAAAGCTTTTCATACCTCAACAAACATAATGGAATTCTCATAATCTGTTCTAGTGCTCTAGAGCTGATTGGAGGGAAGGGACACCCACCTTCACACAGCACACAGGAACACAGCTGAGGCTGTCAATCAAAGGAGCTCCCTCCCCTGTCACCTTCTTGCTCTTGGTGTCAGGAAAATGTGTCAGAACTGACTCATGCTGATAACAGAGGAATAAGGCAGCACACAGAAATTACACTTAGTGATCTTAATTGAGACACTATAGATGGATATGCTTTTTTTATATTTCATTTCTGAGATTCAAAGCCACTTTTCCTGATGCTGTGGTTATTACTTTAGAATGTCTCAGCCATTGAAAATGAATGGCAATGCAAACATCACACTGTATACCACACAAAAAAAAGGGCTCATATGTGAGAATGGTCCAGAAAAGAAGTCATAACAAAACTTTTAGTATGCATTAAATTGCTTCTGCACTAAGTAGGTCAAATATTATAATGACTTTTGAAGAAGAGGCATTTTTATGTGATATCAATACTTAATTACAGAAACTTAAACTTAAAATAATTGAGAATGACGTAGTTAAAAGTGATCTAAGCTCACTGCATCACGTTGGCTTCAATCCCTCTCTGTGGCATGTTTGCTTGATTACCAGTTCTATCTGTATACATATAATCCTGTGGGTCTACCACTCAACATGCTGACAGTAGGTTGACAACTGCACTAGTGTCTAGCCTGTGGGGCTCAGCAACCTGTAAATCGTGGGCAGGTGATGGGTAAATTGCGTCTCTTCCTAGCCGACCCCCAGAACCTGGACAGGAGGGGCAGCATTTACTTGAACCAATCCCCTGCATTTTCTTCCTGCAGCATCTGAAATCCAGCTACTCCTCCTCTCCCTCCTGTTGGCATTAAGCTGCTGCAATAGGGAAATTCCGGGTTATCGGTTCCAGTAAATGTCGGCCCCCACTGCCCATCCTGTCCAGGTTCAGGGGTCGACAAGGTAGGAACGCAATCTACCTGCCCACTCCTTTCCAGGTTCCTCCTCCCCCCCACCAATTGTTTTAGGATGGAGAGCAGGGAAAAGGGGCCCCTTCATTTTCCGAAAGGACACAGTGAGTGACTGATACTGATCACCCACTATGTTCATTCATAACCTAAGGATAGTAAACTATGTTTGCTATGCTTCAGTTTGTGAATGAACAGGGAAACTGTGCAGAGCTATTTCTGTTCATTCACTGTGTGCAACTGAGGCTGCAGAGATAGAGATTGACACTGTCCATTGCCCTACTGGCACCATCCTCTGCCCTATTGAAACCGTCCTCTGTCCTACTGACAAAGTCCACTGCCACACTGACACTGTCAACTGCTCTACTGACTGACACATCCACTGCTCTACTGACTCACACCAACCTCTGCCCTACTGACACCATCCACTGCCCTACTGACACTGTCCACTGCCCTACTGACACCATCCACTCCATTGCCCTACTGGCACTGTCCACTGCTCTACTGACATCATCTTCTGCCCTACTGACACATGCATTGCTTTACTGATACCATCCTCTGCCCTAATGACACCAACCTCTGCCCTACTGACACCATCCACTGCCCTACTGACACCATCCACTGCCCTAATGACACAGTCCACTGCCCTACTGACACCATCCACTCCACTGCCCTATTGACACTGTCCACTGCCCTACTGTCACCATCCACTCCACTGCCCTACTGACATTGTCCACTGTCTTACTGACTAACACTGTCCACTTTTAAGGTAGGCTAACTTTATCACTTTGAAGTGACATCTGTTTTGTTATATTTTTCCCTTAAGTTTTCCTTACTGTTCCGTTAGGCCTTGCTAGTTAATTTCATTAAAAAAGAAAGGATGCCACACCCCGGTGATCTGGCTTGTTGTTACTGGTCAACTAACAATGTTAATAGTAAAGCAGATTTTTATTAGTCAACCTTGAAGCAGAAGTAAATTTGGTTTGGTAACAAGTGCTGACAGGTAGACATTTTTTTTTTTTTTTTGTTTACAAACGATTTTATTGAAAAAAAGGTAGACAATAAAATAACAACACATTTTCAGATTATATGGATAGAAAAAACAAGGCACTTATGAAAAGTACAATTCAGAAAAGTCTATTGTAGTAAGAAAGAGAAGAAACAGAAAAAAAGTAGATTGCAAGTACATGAGATACGTTAGTGATGAGATAGGTTGAATGAGACATCCGTCAACTGCATTTGTCAGTAGCTGTTCACTGGAAACATTGTTAATCATGGAATAAATGTCTATAATCCCTCAATGATTCCCATTTTTTATCAAATAAGTGCATCTTATCCAGCAGAGTATAATGAATGCGTTCCATGAGCATTACTGCATCAACTCTGTGTAAAATGGAGGCCAAAGCATTGGACCTCCAATGTAAGGCAATAGACCATAAAGTGGCAATACACATAGTATGTATCAATCTCATAATGGCATCTGGGACCCCTGGGATGTGAGCCCCCAATAGACAGGTCTGTATAGAAAAGCGTACTGGGGTACCCGCCAGTGAGGTAGCCACCTCAGATAACCTGTACCAAATCAATGAAATGGACGGGCAGTCCCAAAATATATGCACCAAAGTGCCTGTAAGGCCACAGCCCCGAAAACATAGAGGGGACGTTTGTGGGAACAATCTATGTAGTCTCGATGGGGTATAATACTATCTAGTTAAAACTTTAAGGGCTGTCTCACGAACAGAAAGAGATCGAGAACTTTTACATATATTATCCACCATGGAATCTCAATCCTCATCCGAAAAAGTGGTGCCACTATCCTCCTCCCACCGTTGTCGGTATAAAGGAGGCGTATGAAAAAGACAAAGCAAAGATTGGTGATAAAAGTTAGAAATAAGGCCCCTTCCCCTAGGGCAGTCACGGCTGGTACGTTCAAAAAAGGAAACCGGAGAAGATGGTATAAGGCCAAAATGTGATTCAAAAAAGTGTCTAATCTGTCGGTAACGAAGGTATTCACGAAGGAGAACATCAAAAAGTGTGCGCAGCATATCAAAGGTAATATAGGATCCTCCTCTTTGAAAATCAGATAATCTGATAAAAGATTGATCATACCACCAACGAAACAGTTGAGGAGAAGAAAAAGCTGATGCAAAAGTAGGATCACCAAAAAATGAAGCACCGGGGGGAACAGGAGAGACCAAATTCAACTTAAATTTGTATGTGGACCAAAGTGTCATGGAATGAGTCACTATGGAGTTATAAAAAGTAAACGATCGTGGAGGGACTCTGGACCACAAAATACCCGGTAAATAGAATGGGCGTATAGACTGAGATTCAAACTTGACCCATGGGATCTGAGAGTTAATTGTTGCCCATTGAGATAGCTGTGCAAAACGAGCCGAAAGGTAATATAGCCAAAAATTGGGGAGACCGAGGCCTCCAGTCCGTTGTGAGCGGTACAAAATAGCTGAGGCAAAACGGGGGCGCTTATTGCCCCAGATAAAATTATTAATGGCCCGCTGAAAATGGTTCAAAAATGTTTTTGAGACCGGGATTGGAAGTGCTCTAAAAAGATAAAGAAGTTTAGGCAAAATATTCATTTTAACAGCCGTGACTCTACCCAAAAAGGAAATAGGATAACCATGCCAAATCTTCAGTAGAGTAGAGAGACGTGATATACATGGTGGATAATTAGCAGCAAACATATCTAAGTACCTGGGAGTGAGATTAATACCCAAACAGGATATCCGGTCTGTGGACCAGCGGAACGGAAAAGAACTGCGGAGAGATGCACTTAGGGAATCAGGAATATTAACCGGCATAACCACCGATTTGGTAAAATTAACAGTTAGACCTGATATTATAGCAAAATCATTCAGTATGGCACATAAATTAGGCAGTGAAGTCAATGGGTTAGTAAGAAAAAGCATAACATCATCAGCATACATGCTTATTTTAAAATGTGAGACTAACAATGGGTAACCTGAAATATCAGAATGTGATCTGATCGCTATTGCCAAAGGTTCCAACACCAGCGCGAATAAAAGGGGTGAAAGAGGACAGCCCTGACGGGTACCTCTACCCAATGTAAAAAAGTCTGAATTGCAACCAGGGAGCCTAATTCTTGTCTTTGGAGAGTCATATAGGGCATGTATACCAGCTAAAAACTCGTCATTAAAGCCCATTTTACGTAGCAATGAAAATAAATAGGGCCAGAGAACACTGTCAAAGGCCTTGTTTATATCTAGACTCATCAGCAAGACCTCTTTAGAGTGTAAATTGGCATCTTGAATAACATTGAGCGTGAGGCGAATATTATCGGTGATAAATCTGTCAGGAATAAAGCCCGGTTGGTCCGGAGAGACTAAAGAGGAGATGATAGGGGCCAACCTGTCTGCCAATATTCGGCTAAATATTTTCAGATCATTATTCATTACTGAGATAGGTCTAAAGTTTTGTGGTAAGCTATGGTCTTTCTGCGGTTTAGGTATTAAAGACATATTAGCCAACAGCATCTCCTCAGGAAACTTACCCCCCTGCAAAACATCATTAAATAAAGTTATCAGATAGGGAGCCAGCGTAGAGGCAAAATGTTTGTAATAACTAGCAGTGAATCCGTCCGGACCTGGTGCAGTAGAACTTTTTAGGGCGCCAATTGCACGAGTTATTTCCTCCAGGGTACAAGGGGCATTAAGAGAAGCAACTTGGGAAGGTGTAAGAGCAGGGAGGGGTATAGAATCCAACCACGAGTCGGCTGGTGAAACAGGGTCCGATCGTGGAGGAGCTAATAGGTTAGAATAAAAGCTTTCAAAAATGCCCAGGACCTCCTGAGGCAAAGATGAAATAGCACCCGAACTAGTGCGTAATTTATAAATATGTGGAGGGCGCAGGGAGTGATTCAATTTCCTTGCAAACATAGTGGAGGCCGAGTTACTATGTAACAAAAATGAGGCCTTCGACCAGCGGAGTGCTTTTTCAGTTTTTTGGGATAGCAGAGTATTCAATTCTAAGCGTGTTTGAGATAATAACTGTTTGTTAAGAAGAGATGGGTTAGCAATATGACTTCTATAATGTGCTTCCAACTCTCGGGTAAGAAGCAGAATTTGTTGCCATCGTTTTCTATTTCTGGATGAAGCCATAGAGATAAGGCGGCCTCGTAGGACCGCCTTATGGGCTACCCATAATGTGGCTGGAGATATATCAGGAGTCGAGTTAGATTGGAAATATTCCAGAATAGATGCAGCCACCTCATGGCGGGAGTCAGCGTCCGTAAGCATAGAGTCATTGAGTCTCCAGGAGAAGGGAGTAGGTGCCAGTCCCATACACGTGATAGACAAGGCTATGATATTGTGATCCGACCAAGGACTCAAGTGGATGCTAGCTGTTCTAGAATTAGCTAATAAAATAGGGGTGCAATAAATATAGTCTAATCTGGCATAAGAGTCATGTGGGTGAGAATAAAATGAGTACTCCCACATTGTGCGCCCTCCAGGCGTCTACCAACTGGAGGGCATCTAGTTTTTTAGTAAGGGATCTTGGGAAAGCCTGGGAAGAATGTGAGGGTGAGCTACGGTCCAAAAGTGGATTTGCTACCAGGTTGAAATCCCCACCCACCATCAGATGGGGTGACAAAAATCTATCCAGAACGTCAAAAAATTTTGAGAAAAAAGTAGCTTGTGCCGAATTCGGTGCATAAACATTTGCTATTGTAAGTTCTCGGCCTGAAAGGGTGCCCTTAAGGATAATAAACCTACTGTCTGGATCACGGTACACATGTTGAACCTCAAAGGGGATTGAATTATGCAGAAAAATGGCCACCCCTCTACTCTTGGAGGAACGTAAAGTATAATATCCCTGTCTATAGGATTTATGGAAATATGTCGGGTGTTTTGCGGCTGCAAAATGTGTTTCCTGTAATAAGATAATTTTAGCCCCTAGTCGCCTATATTGGAGAAAGGACGTTTTGCGCTTGTTTGGCGAATTGAAACCCTAGAAATTATGCGAGATACATTGGATCACCATGATATACAAAAATTATTGCTATCAGTAAAAAAAATATACACTGAAAAGACATCTCCTTGAATTATTTGGCTAGATATAAGGACAAGTCCATAACAGATCGACCTACAGGCAGCATTACCAGTCTAAGGGACATCCAGACCCCAAAACGGGGGTCGTGACATCCACACACCGGCGACACGCCAACATCATGCACTAAAGGTTTAAATAAAGAAAAGACAAAAAACAGTAAAAGAGAAGCAGTGATAGTTTCTACAATGAGAAAGGTAACTGAGAGACATGGATCAAGCAGGCAATTAGCCATACCTGAAAAAACAAAAAATTCTAACATCAAAGGGCCAATCGGGCCCATATCCTGTCTCCATAAAACATGGAAAACGGAGCTGCCACCCCACAATCGGGCGGTGACCCCTCCGGCCATGTCAGGAGGCAGGGTGGGGTAACGTGTTCAAGAGTCCTAAAACCATGAATCAATGGGCGACATTTAGAGGGCCCGAAGACCCTTGTTAAACCTAAACACATCCAGTTATCAACGAGAGAGTATACATAGTCCACAGAAATACAGGAACATTACAGCAGCGTCCACAAAAACATACTATCCCCAAGCTGTAGGGGACGCTAAAGAACAAAATTCTCTGTGGGTTGCTTCCTATCCCGATCAAGGGAAACTACAGACCAGGAACATCAATATAATGAACAAGAGGCAGGAAGGCATGGTCCCATCAGCCCAGCTCTTGACGGGCTCTCCTCCTATCCCTCCGTGGAGATGGAGTGTGCCAGATGGGAGAAACACGAGGTGTGGAGGGTGGACGCTGAAGTGATGGGGCACTCGCCAGGCCCAACTTGGCCAGAATTTCTCTGCCTTCAGGAAGGGATGTAGCAATATATGTGCTCCCATTATGTGGAACTAACAACTTAAAAGGGAAGCCCCATTTATAACGGATACGAGCTGAAAAGAGAGCCGTTGTAACCTCCTTCATTTTTCTGCGCTTCTCCAACGTAGCCGGAGAAACGTCTGGAAAGATTTGTAAAACCGAGCCTTCGAAGGAGATCGTTGGGGTATTGCGGGCCGCTCTGAGTATGTCTTCTTTGGTCAGGAAATCCTTTAGACACAGAACAATGTCCCTAGGCGGTTTATCACTAGGGGGTTTAGGGCGCAGGGCTCTATGGATGCGGTCACAGGCGAAGGACCCGGGGCTGCGATCCGGAAGGAGTGATTTGAATAGCTTGGTAACGGTTTGTGAGAGATCAGATACAGATTCCGGAATTCCCCTGACTCGCAGATTGTTTCTGCGGTTACGATTATCAAGGTCTTCAACCTGTGCCTGCAGTTGTAAAAAGGCCGTATGTAGATGATCATGTTCTCTGGAAAGGTCCCCATAGGCTAGGCTAAGTTCATCATGTTTAGTTTCCAAGCGATCGGTTCTAGAGCCCAATGCGGCTATTTCCTGAGAGAGAACACTAGTGCTTTTGTGTAATTCTGATTGGAATTTGGCGGCCAGTTTGGTGTACATGGTTTCCAAGCCAGACTCCAGGTCACCCTTTGTGAGTTGCTGTGTATAATCACTGACTAGACTCAATGAAGGGGCTGCGATATCCTGCAAGGGTTCGGATGGGGACGCTCGTTCTGCGTCACCTGAAGCCATGCCGCAGATCTCGTGTGTCTTAAGTAGGTATGTTGTGAGGGACTTTTGAGCTTGTCCCTTCTTTTTCTTAGTGGACGGCATACAGGGAGTCTCCTGGGGGTGATCAACTGGAGATTGGATAGCTTAAAGAGGTAATAACCCCAGGGGACCTATAACGCCCGAAACAGGTTTAGGAGTATAGTTACATTGAAGCTGTCAGGGTTATCCGCAGAAACTGGATATTGTAAAAATATGTGACGAACTACAAGGGCGCAGCAGGGACATAGGCCGAGGTAGATACCATCTCCAACTCCCAGGAGCAAGGTGATAGTTCTGACTCACTCTCTAGGGCACGTGCCTTGCAGAATCAGGGACCCTCTATGACAGTCCCAGGTACCTTCAAGGCCGTTCCAAGGGGTCCCGGCACAGCAGAAAGCAGTAAAAAAGGCCTCTGGGCCCAACAGGGGCTGTGGTCACAGACGAAGGTGACTTTGGGGGTAACTGATGGGAACCCCGTTCCCCAGATCACTGGAGGGGGGATCCGGTGACCAGCAGCCGTCAGCCTCCCAGCCCCTTGTACTCACAGTGGTCCAGATGAGAGGAGGCCTTTATCAGGTGGAGTATGCCGCAGAACTCCGCCGCTTCGGGTAGCGGTAATTTGCAGCAGCGCCCCTTTCTGAGACTCAGGGGATGGAGAGGGCGCCCCCAATGCCCGGGGATGATCCACCGTCACCCGGATGACAGCGGATGCAGGCCGAGGTACCAGAGCCGCGGATCATGCGGCCGCGCTAGGCCGCGGGTGCCGACCGCTGCGGAGGGCGAAGATATCGCCCGGAGCCGTACCACCAGACCCCGGGGACACAGCCAGGAGCCTCCACTGCCCCACTACGGTCCGTGGCTGCACGGATGGCAGCAGATTAATACTGCTGGCGCCGGAGCTCCGGATTACACAGCCGCTCCGGTCGCCATCTTGGACACGCAGACATTTTTTTTTTTAGTACAGAAGAGACTGCATATGTCTCTTCTGTCCCAAATGTTTCTACCTGCCTGTCAACAATTTATTTCTGTTTGTGTACCCTGACCCATGCATGCACAGCTCAGTGTACGGTTCCAGCAAGATTCTGTGCTGGGATGAAGTAACTCCTGTGTACATGCATAGGAATTATGTCATTCTGGCTCAGCCAATCAAGATATGTAAAGTCTCTGAACCCAGAGGAAGACCAAAGTATTGGTGTGTCAGGTTAGGGGAGTTTTTCTAAAAATCTGGCTTAGCCTTCTGTATGCTGTGCAAGAGGCAAGCTGGTGGCTCCCAAATCAGGGATAACTAGGTTTCATAAGACAATGATTATGAACTAATAAGTTGTTTATACGCTTATTCATTGATATTGGTGGCAGCTTCTGTAAAAAGTATCAAAGGAAAGGGGAGCAGAAGGTACAACATGCCTATTAGCAGAGCTACTACACAGTTGGTAGAAGCTGAAAGAACCTAGTCACACACAGAGACACATTAGTGAATAGGTATATAGTATTGATACTAATGCTATGTAAATGGAACAGTATTAAACCCCAAAACAAACATATATTATATTGCAGCTTACCAATTCTTACAGTAGATGTGCTGCATTAGTTTTCTTTTTTCTTCTTTTCTTTCCCTTTTTGCACCCAATAATCCTGCCAATAAGGCTGTTGTTTTTCAACAGAACAAGCTGTCCTGCAGACATAGAAGTTACAGTGCTGAAAACAAACCATTTACCACTGACAGGGGTGATTACAATGATCAGCTTTTATTTATGTAAATCTTTTAACCCAAAAGAAAAAAAAAAAAAGACTGTTGCTGTAACTGCTTATAAAGTATTAGCTGGAGTTCAGGTCGATTTCTTTTTTAGTGTATCTAGGTCTGCTAGTACATCTAACACTCCCATTCCCCCAGATGGACAATGCTGTGGTCCAAAGGTGCCCCCTGTGCTCATTCATCCAGAGTGGGGGGTGCTCAAATATAGGAGGTACAGTCAGGTCCATAAATATTAAGACATCGACACAATTCTAACATTTTTGGCTCTATACACCACCACAATGGATTTGAAATGAAATGAAGATGTGCTTTAACTGCAGACTGTCAGCTTTAATTTGAGGGTATTTACATCTAAATCAGGTGAACGGTGTAGGAATTACAACAGTTTGCATATGTGCCTCCCACTTGTTAAGGGACCAAAAGTAATGGGACAATTGTAATTCCTACACCATTCACCTGATTTGGATGTAAATACCCTCACATTAAAGCTGACAGTCTGCAGTTAAAGCACATCTTGTTTGTTTCATTTCAAATCCATTGTGGTGGTGTATAGAGCCAAAAATGTTAGAATTGTGTCGATGTCCCAATATTTATGGACCTGACTGTATGTTACTGCCCAGGTCACCAAGTGAAAACTGAAGCGAAAAACCCACAAAAGAAAAAGTCTAAAAAAGCAAATGAATGCAGCCACCACATCTAATGATTGGTAAGCTGCAATATATATTATATTTTTGGCTTTGGGTTTAATGTCTCTTTAACCAGTTCAGCTCTTGCACCTGTACACCCTCTATGGACAGATTCATTTTTACGTTTCTGCTATGGGTCTGTTTGTGCAGCAATAACTTTGTCATCTTCTAAAGTATAACTAAAGGCAAAACTTTTTTTTTTTTTAGTTTTGGATAAGGAGGAGAGGAATTAGAACATCTGTCAGGTTTGTATTGCTGTCTGTGACCCCTGTTAGGGAGATTTACCCTCTTTGTTTGTCCTGTTTACTGTTATTATCGAAAGTGAAAGTAAAAGAAAATCCCAAATTCTGGGTTGTCACCAGAACATTCAGGCCAGGTTCACACCTATGCAGTTTGTGTTTGATCAGTTTCTGCAGTTTTTGACACATTTTTGATGTGTTTTGCTTTTTTCGTTATTGTTTTCTATCTTGTTGCTAGGCAGATTAAAACACAAAATTTATCTAAAACGTGACAAAAACACATCAAAAACACACTACATACTTTTCTGCAGCGTCTCTATTGAAGTCTATAAAACCAAAATGCAACATTTTGCATTTAAAAAAGTCCCTGACCCTTTCCAAAAAACGCACCGGGTGAAAACGTGGAGATGTGAACCTGTCCCATAGGAAATCATGTTAAATAGACTGCTGTGCATTTCCGTAAAACACTGTTTAAAACTCATAGGTGTGAACCTAGACTAAAGCCTGGTTCACACCTATAAGTGTTGCAATCTGCTGCGAGAAAAAAGTCCCTGACCTTTACCAAAAATGCAGTGATTGAAAATTCATAGATCAGAATGTGTTCCATAGGAAACCATGTTAAATGGACTGTAGTATGTTTCTGCAAAGTGTAAAAAGCACAAAAGAAATGCATAGGTGTGAACCCAGCCTAATATAGAGAAAATCTGCCAATGGGGACACTAGTTGTGGTGACCATGGGACTCCCTCACCTGGAGGAATTTCTTCTCCCTTCCTTTTGTGGCTATGGGACAGGAAGTGAATAGAAATCTTCCAAATGGAACATAGATGGTAAAAAACCTGTGTGCTGCTCCCCCTACAGCCCCACCTAATACTCACCTGAGTCCCCTCTCGATCCATCGATGGGCACAGGAGCCTTGGCTGTCCCGGGTCTCTCTCTCCTCACTGACTGAGACACAGCAGTGGAAGCCATTGGCTCCCACTGCTGTCAATTACAACCAAAGAGAGTGGGGGGCGAGGCTGAGACATGGCTCTATGGGACTTATGGATGCATAGAGCGGGGCTTGGGAGTGAGCATGCACCAGTGTCCCTTTAGCAAGTGGCTTACTATTGTGGGCACTGGTCAAGAGGAGCCAGGAGCGCTAGCTGGGGACCCAAGAAGATAAAGATCGGGGCTGCTCTGTGAAAAACTACTGCAGAGAGCAGGTAAGTATGATGTTTGTTTTAACCGTACCTTTAATATCATTTTAAGAGGAAAATATAGATCATTTTTTTTTATAGGAAAAACAAGTCTTTCTTTAGTTGATAATTGTCTTTCAAAAGTTACTTTTAATTGTTTTTGACATACAGTCAGGTCCATAAATATTGGAACATCAACACAATTCTAACATTTTTGGCTCTATACACCACCACAATAGATTTGAAATGAAACGAACAAGATGTGCTTTAACTGCAGACTGTCACCTTTAATTTGAGGGTATTTACATCCAAATCAGGTGAACGGTGTAGGAATTACAACAGTTTGACATGCGCATGCTCGGAATGGAGTAGCTGCGCTAGGCGATGATGTCATGAGCCGCAACTCATTAGCCGCGACTTGTCTTAGCTTTTGCATGGCTGGTCAGTGAGCTGCCAACTAAATATATATTGGACTGGCTGTGAGTTTTAATAGTTCGAACGGTGGCTAAAGAACCTCAATCAACTTCCAAAAAATTCAAGCTGACCTTCAGGCACAGGGTACAACTATATGTTGCAATCTGAATGAAAAGGGATGCTTTGGTAGGAGACCCCAGAGGACCCCACTGCTGACACAGAAACATATAAAAAAGCTAGATTGATGTTTGCCAAAGCTTAGCAAGGGCTGTAACCTTCTTGACAGTGTTGCGCACAGTGGACACAGAAACATTAAAATGTGTTAACTGATACAGGTGAGTTTAATTACAAATTACAGGAGCATCACAAACTTGGAATGCATACAATTTTGAGAAGGTGCCAATAATTTTGTCCAGTCCATTTTGAGGGGTTTTTTTTTGCATGGAATGAGTCAAAAATAAACATGAGAATACCAAAACATTTGTAATTGCAACAATTTTCTGGGTGGAGTGGTACATTATCTGACAGAAATGCAGGGGTGCCAATATTTTGGGCCATGACTGTATGTATACAGGTGAAAACGTTTTGAAGACCCCTCATATAAAAAAACATTCTAAATATCTTTTTGTTTCTGCTTTTTTTAAAGTGATCACATGCCCTCTGTTTTCAGTTGCATAAGAGCTAGGGGAGAAGAAACTGCAGTCCAATGATCTTCTCAGTGAAAGGCTGTGCAGTGGGGAGTTTCAGCAGAAGCATGACCAGGCTGTATTCACCAGAATAGCTAGAGAACTGACCATGGTATGTTCCTCTGCTTAGTGTGGTCAGTTTTTAATAAGAAATCAGAGGGGCTGCCAGGAACACCAGGGATTTCACACTAAGGAAGCAATATAAAGAGAACATACAAGTACATGATATGGCAGGCACATATCAGGAATATAAAATGTTGGGTTTACATATTCTTTAATGTACCTTATACTGAGTTCTGTGCAATCCACTGCAGAAAGAATTGAGAGACAGTCTTACAGGGTCACTGGGAGCATACTTACTAAGACTAGTGGTGTACTGCCCCTTTTTCTTTGCTTCCTTTATCACCAGTTATATTCATATATGTAAAGAAAGTTAATATCAGCCTAGTAACTGAGAGAAACAGCCAAATTAATGCAGTGGGTGTGTATGAGAATAGCTGTCCTGCATCACTAGCAGGTGCTCTCAGATAAGCAGGTTACTGGCAAAAAGGAGTGGCATGGACTGGTGCACTCAGGGGCGGACTGACCATTTGAGCACTCGGGCACTGCCCGAGGGCCCGGGGTCAGTAGGGGGCCCCATGAGATACTCCTGGTACCTTTCATTGGCTTTTTCATAGGCTTTTTTTGGGTGTGGCCGAGGACACAGGGGCCCCATGATCCCCTATTGCCCGGGGGCCCCATGAGTTGTCAGTCCGCCCCTGGGTGCACTACAGCAATATCTGCATAAAAAACTGAAGTACTGAGCTGGTTGTGTTTGCTTCTCGTAAGCCTTTAAGGATTTGTTTCTAAAGGCATCTGCATTGTACATTTAAAGTATTTCTATGTAATAGAATATAATGTAAAAATTGGAACAGGCCAGGAATAATTGGAGCAATATCATATCCACATTCTGTTCTGTCTGCATGGGCACATAACTGGAACCAAGGACTGGATGCAAGTCCAGTTAAACCATTAAAAAAAAAGGCTGTAATCCTATACGTACAGTTGATCCAGAGGAAGGCAAAAAAAAAGCACGATCCAATTTGCTCCTGCAGGAAAAAAATTATTTCCTGATCCCCCGAGAGATAATCAGATATTCCCTGGGTCAACTTTACCTATAAATGTTAGTATCCAGTTATATTCTGTGTATCTAGGAAACAATCCAGGCCTTTTTTAAAGCAATCCACTGAGTTGGCCAGAATCAGATCTTGAGGGAGTCTATTCCACATTTTCACAGCTGTTACTGTGAATAAACCTTCCTGTGTTTGGAGATTAAATTTCTTTTCCTCCAGACGTAAAGAGTGCCCCCTTGTCCTCTGTGATGACCTCAGGGTGAATAGCTCTACACCGAGTTCACTATATGAACCACTGATGTATTTATACATGTTGATCAAATCCCCCCTTAATCTCCTCTTCTCAAGAGAGAATACATTCAGTTCCTCTAATCTTTCCTCATAGCTGATCTCCTCCATGCCTCATATCAGTTTGGTTGCCCTTCTCTGTACTTTCTCCAGTTCCCCAATGTTCTTTTTGTGAATTGGTGCCCAATATTGAACTACATATTCCAGATGAGGTCTTACTAATGATTTGCACAGGGGTAGAATGATATCTCTCTCAGTTTGGCATTGCATGCCATTATTAAGCCTGTGATCTACCAGAACCCCCAGATCCATCTCCACCATTGATTCCCCCAGTTGTACTCCCCCTAGTATGTAGGATGCATCTGCATAACTTTTAGCAGTTGGGGAAGTGAGCACGAAGAATAAGAAAGATACTAATAACCAAAGACTTGAGAGTACCCGATAAGGGAGAGTTTAAGGCAGTGCAGAGAGACCATTGTTTATATGAGTGGTTTTAATACATAAAGGTAGTCTCTAGAATTCTTTCATTGTATATATGAGATCACAGAGAAAGATTAAGTCAAGAAGATCCAGTGAGTGCCTGACAACAGGAGATCTGGTGGTGGTTGTATAAGATCACCTAAGGAAGGAAAAAAGATCTGACTTGCCATTTGGTTTCTACTGCTGCACAAGATGGATCTGTAGGATATGATTTAGGTATGTTAGGGAAGTAAAGATAAAACATATTTTTTACTGAAACCACATAAAAATGTCACCTGCAAAAGGGAAAGATATACTTACAAAAATACAAACCTATAAAAAAGCTTACAAAATAAAATATGTTATAACTGAAATATTGGTGGACCTGCCATATTACAGTTATAACAAAAAATGACAAAATGTCAAATAATCAGAGCACTGAAACCCCCGTGCATGATGGCAATTGTTTTTACTAGTGGTGCAGCACAGTGAGGAGATGTGACGTTTCCATCTCCATTTCTGCTCCTGGTGCCAAGCCGTAGCTGATATTTATGAGGCAATGACATCACGGTGATTACTAAGGTGGATTTTTGATAATTGAGGAAGTTTTATTGTAAATCATTTAGAGATTTTTTACATATACATACAGAGCAGCATTTTTATGAACGTTGAATGTATCCCAGCTTTAAGCAGCAATAGTAAATCGAAAGTTTTTTTTGTTTTATGTGAGTTCATTTTTAACCGCTTCCCGACTGCCCTATAGCAGAACTACTGCTTCAGGGTCGGCAGGGCTGCACAAAATCACATATACCGTACATATATATATATATATATATATATATATATATACATACATACACACACACACATTTACATACAGGTGAAACTCGAAAAATTAGAATATCGTGCAAAAGTTCATTTATTTCAGTAATGCAACTTAAAAGGTGAGACTAATATATGAGATAGACTCATTACATGCAAAGAAAGATAGTTCAAACCGTGATTTGTCATAATTGTGATGATTATGGCTTACAGCTCATGAAAACCCCAAATCCACAATCTCAGAAAATTAGAATATTGTGAAAAGGTGCAATATTCTAGGCTCAAAGTGTCCCACTCTAATCAGCTAATTAAGCCATAACACCTGCAAAGGGTTCCTGAGCCTTTAAATGGTCTATCCGTCTGGTTCATTAGGAATCACAACCATGGGAAAGACTGCTGACCTGACAGTTATGCAGAAAACCATCATTGACACCCTCCATAAGGAGGGAAAGCCTCAAAAGGTAATTGCAAAAGAAGTTGGATGTTCCCAAAATGCTGTATCAAAGCACATTAATAGAATGTGGAACGGAAAAGTGTGGAAGAAAACAGTGCACAAGCAGCAGGGATGACCGCAGCCTGGAGAGGATTGTCTGGAAAAAGCCATTCAAAAGTGTTGGGGACTTTCACAAGGAGTGGACTGAGGCTGGAGTCAGTGCATCAAGAGCCAACACACACAGACAGATCCTGGACATGGGCTTCAAATGTCGTAATACTCTTGTCAAGTTGCTCCTGAACAACAAACAACGTCAGAAGCATCTTACCTGGGCTAAAGAAAAACAGACCTGGTCTGTTGCTCAGTGGTCCAAAGTCCTCTTTTCTGATGACAGCAACTGACCAGAGTATGGGGGAAGAATGGAGAGGCACACACTGCAAGATGCTTTAAGTCCAGAAGTTTTCACAGTCTGTGTTGATTTGGGGAGCCATGTCATCTGCTGGTGTTGGTCCACTGAGCTTCATTAAGTCCAGGGTCAACGCAGCCGTCTACCAGGAGATTTTGGAGCACTTCATGCTTCCTTCTGCAGACAAGCTTTATGGGGATGCTGACTTCATTTTCCAGCAGGACTTGGCACCTGCCCACACTGCCAAAAGCACCAAAACCTGGTTCAATGACCATGGGATTACTGTGCTTGATTGGCCAGCAAACTCGCCTGACCTCAACTCCATAGAGAATCTATAGGGCATTGCCAAGAGAAAGATGAGAGACATGAGACCGAACAATGCAGAAGAGCTGAAGCCTGCTATTGAAGCATCCTGGTCTTCCATAACACCTCAGCAGTGCCACAGGCTGATAGCTTCCATGCCACGCCGCATTGAGGCAGTAATTGCTGCAAAAGGGGCCCAAACCAAGTACTGAGTATATATGCATGCTTATACTTTTCAGAGGTCCGATATTGTTCTATGTACAATCCTTGTTTTATTGATTGCATGTAATACTCTAACTTTCTGAGATTGTGGATTTGGGGTTTTCATGAGCTGTAAGCCATAATCATCACAATTATGACAAATCACGACTTGAACTATCTTTCTTTGCATGCAATGAGTCTATCTCATATATTAGTTTCACCTTTTAAGTTGCATTACTGAAATAAATGAACTTTTGCACGATATTCTAATTTTTCGAGTTTCACCTGTCTATATATATATATATATATATATATATATATATATATATATATGTATATATACACATGATTTTGTATCTCCTGGTAGGAAGCGCGCGTGCACTCTACCTGTGCCGCCTCTGGTGGCTGCAGCTGTCGATCAAGAGTCCCGGGTGGAGATTCTCTGCCGGCACCCGGTGATCGCTGAGTATCACTGACAGGGGGAGATCTGTATGTAAAGAATACAGATCTCTCCCCTGTCAGCACCAGCATGCTGGTTTGTATTGTTCGGCATAGCAGAGAAATACAACACAGCATGCCTCCCTAGTAAAACACAGTACACAGCACACAGTGAAACACACACAGCACACAGTTAACCCTTTGATCGCCCCAGATGTTAAACCCTTCCTTCCCAGTGTCATTAGTACAGTGTCAGTGCTTTTTATTAGCACTGAACACTGTATTAGTGTTACTGGGGATGTCAGTTACAGTTAGTCAGTTCCCCCCCCCCCAGTGTCAGAATGCCCGCCACAGTTCCGCAGTCCCGCTATAAGTTGCTGATCGCCGCCATTACTAGTATGAAAACATTTTTTTAAAATTCCAATATATATACCGCTAGTTGTAGACGCTATAACTTTAATGTAAACCAATTAACTTACATGTATTGGGATTTTGTAGCCAAGACATGTAGCAGAATACATTTTGGCCTCAATTTATGACAAAATTAGATTTTTTATATTTTTTTACTGGATATGTTTTATAGCAAAAAGTCCAAAACATTGTTTTTTTTCCAACATTGTCAGTCTTTTTTTGTTTACAGTGCAAAAAATAAAAATGCAGAGATGATCAAATCCCAATAAAAGAAAGCTTCATTTGTGGGAATAAATGGACATAAATTTCATTTGGGTGCAGTGTTGCATGACCACGCAATTGTCAGTTAAAGTAACGCAGCGCTGTATCTCAAAAAATGGCCTGGTCAGGAAGGGGGGTAAATCTGGAGGGTAAGTGGTTAAAAACATCTTCCTGTCCACAGGGGACATATTTGCTTTTATTACTGTATATTACTTACTAGATATTTTTGCATTTTGTAATCAATTCCTACATTTCCGTGTACATACAGGAGCTTCTACATCCACAGAAAAAATGCTCGCTGGAATCACCCTAGCCTGGTTGCTGTAAGTTGCACTGTGCATGACTGGTACTTACCATTTGTAAATATGTTGTGTCAGTTAAAGCTAATCACATAGTGAAGCATGGCAGTGTTGGTAGACTTATTCCAATGGATTAAAAAGCACTCCTAATAAGGAAGGATTTGACAAAAGTCTTAAATCCCTCTAGTACTGGCCCAATGCCACTATGGATCCTCATCACAAGGCGCTCATTAAGCATACACATTTTATTCCAGTTTGTATACAATGCACATGAAACAAAAGTGTGCAGAACAGAATAATAAGGCTGGAATGACTTTGTAGGAAAACATACTATGTGAACCTCCAGACAGGCAGCTAAAGATAAAATATTGGTGTTGCATATATAAGATATTATGAAATGTTATTACACATTATATAAATCTCATTTAATCTTTCGGCAGTGTTACTGCTACACACAGTAAGAAGAATTGTATCATTTTTATACTCTGCAATGTATTTCTGTCTATGCACACTATCCTCATCTTCAGGAGTTTAGTGGCAGAGGAGTTTACGGCACAGCAAAAACGAATCACTTGTGTGTTCAGGAGAGGAGCTTTTGAACATAAAAAACACTGAAAAGCACCCAATTGCTTGTTAACGGACACTAAGTGAGCGATCCCTCGTTAATGTATTCTAATGGCCAATAGAATGCATTAACACCAGATGCAGGATCATGCATTATTGCGCCTGAACGCACATTAACGCTTGTGAATGTGCAAGCAACATGGCTTTGTACAGCGTTTTTGATGCTGCAAACTCCTGTAGGATAAAAACTGTTTTTAAGCTTACAGTGTTCATGAAGCCTTAGGCTGATGTACTTTCGGAAATTAAAGTGGTTCTAAAGGTTTTTTTTTTTTAAAGAAAAAATTACAAATATGTCTATACTTACCTGCTGTGTTCAGTAGTTTTGCACAGAGCAGCCCAGATCCTCCTCTTCTCCGGTCTCTCGCAGGCACTCCTGGCCCCTCCCTCCTGTTAGGTGCCCCCACAGCAAGCAGCTTACTATGGGGGCACCCACTGCTCTGTGAGTCCATTCACACACGGAGCTGCATCTCAGCCCAGCCCCCTCTCTCTTCTCATTGGCTCGCTGTCTGTGATTGACAGCAGTGGGGGCCAATGGCTCCCACTGCTGTCGAAGCCAATGAGAAGAGGGAGTCACGGGATAGCCGAAACTCCAGTGTGCATCGCTGGATTGACAGGAGGCTTACGTGAGTATTGGGGGGGGGGCTGGAAGGATGCTGCACACAGAAGGTTTTTTACCTTCATACATAGAATGCATGAAGGTAAAAAACCTTGAGCCTTTAGAACAATTTAACCCTCCACAACGGTCTGATTATGTCCATATTTCTGTGCTCATAGCGGTACATTTTTTTGCATGGAAATATTTATTTTTTATATTGTAGGCCTGTAATTTTTAGGAATAACTCACTGAAATCTGTCCAAACAAGAGTCTAGTAAACATCCCGGGTATGTTAAAATTTGAAACACGAAATCATAAATTATAATTTAATAATCATAAAAAATAATAATATAATAATAATAAATTTAATTCAATAATATAATCAAACCAAAAACACTGAAATTTTAAATACAACGCCAAGTTCACACATCACTGAGCAAAGTCGCAAAATCATTTTCACTGTCTGATGACAAATTTCCCCACGAATCTTAATCGCTCAATTCTGCAAGTGGTTCTAATTTACTATCGCTGTTCTCTTGCTGGTCTAAAACCGATTTTGACCGAAAGGGCGCTTTTTGGACGCCATGGACATTTCTCAGTTTCCAGGCAGAAAGAACAGTAAAAATGTAGGCAGGGCACAGGACAAAGCAGTAGGGACAAAATGTATGTGAAATGGTTTGATACAGTAATGTTATACTATGTGATTTTAGTGAATTTAGTGAATGTCACTTTTTGTCATTTTCAAATTTCCCGCTATTCCGCCCCCATATGTCCTGACGTCACAGGGGACAGAACTCATAAGACAGATGCCGGCATCCGCCGGAGGACATTACAGTGGACACTTCAGGAGGGAAATCGCGGGAGCGCAGGACAAGGTAAGAGAAGAACAGATCCCGGGGCAGCACCGCATGGTAAGCCCAAGTGTAGCTCGGGGTTACCGCTTGTGGTACTGAAACTTTACCCCGAGCTACACTCGGGAATACCGCCAGGGAGGTTAATGTATACCATGTTTTTCTGTATATAAGTCCAGACAGCATACTGTATAGATCAAAGATTATTATTATACAGGATTTATATAGCGCCAACAGTTGCTCAGCACTTTACAATATAACGGGAGACAATACAGCAACAATACAGTTCAATACAAGAGGGTTCGGAGGTCCCTGCTCCTTGGAGCTTACAATCTAAGAGATTGAATCAATTAGTCCAATGGGCTCCAGCCACTGCCTTATGTACAAGCCAAAATGAATAAGGACCAGGACTGAGGTGCAAATAATAGAAAGTTTCTAATCACAAGATTTCCTTACATGACACGATAATTAGGGACATTTAGAGTGACAGTTTTGAGCGTACCCACCCATCCTGATGCTCAACGCTGTTGAATCAACACTGCTGAGCTTGAGGAAGGGCGGGAACATCCAAATCTGTCATTCTCAATCTTTCTAATTATTGTGTCATGTAAAGAAGTCTTGTGAATAAAAAGAAACCATTTACTATTTGCTCCTAGTCCTTAGTCAGTTTGGTAATAGGAGTTTCTTGGTATTAAATGTATATCTCTTATACTTAGAACTGTAATTCCACCATGAAATCTGACCTATTGCTGCACAAGAATGGGCCTAGAAAACCCTATGTACAGTATAAAAATGTCAGGGATCTTCTGCAGACAAATGTCAGCTTTGGATCTGAGCAGCCCTGGGTAGACCTAGACACACATGTAGTCCTGGATATCATTTATATTTCGTTTTTTTATTAATAAATTGTCTGTTGTCCATAACATGTTCAACAACATCCCTTACTGAAACATTGACAGGCTATGCAGCATACTACCCAAAGCTCAATCTTTTTGATGTTTACCCCATTTACTTATATGAAGCTTTAAATAGGGAAACTTGCAATACCTTAGCAACTTAAAGTGTTACTAAACCCAGGACCCTGCATTCACTATATCTAGTCTCCCAAAGTTCACACAACATGGAAATGCAATTATGTTCGTAAATATAAACTGCTAAATACCTTTTCTCATCAGTAGTTAGAGCAGTCTAAGGACTTCTATTAGTGCCCAGCTGAGCACTGGTTAAAGCTTGTAGGAGGAGTTTTCTTTCTGCTCTAGAAGGATGTGAAACCCCTGACCCTCTGTCTGGACAGTGCTGATTGACCCTGTGCTGATTGCATGCACTCTATCAAGAAAAAAAAAACCTCTCTAGCAATATGCACCAAACTGAGCATGTGCATGTGACTACGGATTCAGTCTGTATAAGGTGATCATTTCAACAAGAGGAGGGGCAGAGAAGACAGGATCAAACAGCCTTTTTACACAATGCAGAGGATTAACCCCTTAAGTTCCACAGTGAGTATAACAAGAATGCTTTACTGCATATACAAACTGATTTTACTGTTGAGGGTTTAGTAACACTTTAAGGCTGCTTTGACACCTGAGTGTAGCGATTTACTGGCATTTTTATTTGAGAGTTTTTGAGCGTTTTTGAAGTGTATTACAAGCATTTTACAGCTTCAGGCATTTTTGTTTAGCCAATAGAAAGCACTAGAGGAAGAAGAGGGGGAAGAAATTAGGGGTGAAGAGCTGCTGTGTGAGCAGAAATTGCTTGTAAAATGCTCAAGTCACACTTTTCCAGGTGTTTCTATTGAAGTCTATGGGGCCAAAAACGCTTGTAATCTGCCAAAAAGAAGCTTGTGTCCTTTTTTGAGCGACAGGAGTTTTGCTTCATGTGACAAAACACTCACATGTGAACAGGGGCCATTGAAATGAATCGAATTTGGCTTGTTGAGAGTTTTAGAGCTAGAAGCTTCATGCAGAAAATCGCTCAAGTGTGAACGGAGCCTAACGCTGGCCAAACATTATACAATTTTCTTGAGATTTTTGGTTTAGATTTACCAAAAACCATATAATAGGAGGTCAAATCTAACAATACTTTCAATTGTATCCAATTAGGCAGGCTCTTGCACTACATTGTTGAAGGTAAATCTAAAGGAAATTGGGCAGAAATTGGACAGAAAATTGTAGTGTATGGCCAGCCTTAGGGTTATTATTATTATTATTATTATACAGTATTTATAAAGCGCCAATAGTTCGCTCAGCGCTGTACATTACAAAGGGGGACAGAACATGTGACAGAACAATACCAATACAATGCAAAACATGAGGGGATTGAGGGCCCTGCTCTTTCGAGCTTACAATCTAGGAGGGAGGGGATGGTGGCACAGGAGGAGATAGCTGTGGGGGATGGAGTGGTAGGAAGAGTGGAGGAGGTCGGCAAGTTAGCAGAGGGTGGGGTTGGCTTCCCTGAAGAGATGGGTTTTCAGGGTGCGCCTAAAGGAGAGGAGAGTAGGTGATAATCTGATGGGTTGGGGCAGGGAGTTCCAGAGGATGGGTGACACCCTGGAGAAGTCCTGGAGGTGGGCATGGGAGGAGGAGACCAGAGAACTAGAGAATATCAGCACCAAAACACTGTGGAATCTAATGTTCAAGCCTTGACATTAGTAATATGGACAATCCTGGGAATACTAAATCTTAGAAAGTTTGTTTCATCTGGTTTACGCATTTACATTTTCTGACAGCAAGGGCTTACATTAAAGGTTTATGAGCAGCACAATTTGAAATTTTATTATTTTGGCACCAGAAGTTTTCTTTATACTTTCTATGGGCAGCAAGAAAAAAGACAACTTTTTTTGTATAGTGTAGGAAAGGGTTCTAACAGTTGGGGAGGTTAACCCCCTCTTTCTGATGATTGTCTCTGGTACAGAAAGTGATGGGAAATACAACATTTTGAATTGTCATGAGGACAGGAGATGGAGATGGAGAGATATCTTCCAATGGGTGAGAACTGTCTAAAACAGATCGTACAAATTTGTTTTTACCTCCCTGTGACATCTCTGATACAGTATATGAAGGGAAAGCTCTACAACAGAACATAGACAGCAAAAATAGAAGCTGACAAGGGTATAAACATTTTTGGCTAAACAGACTTTAATGTATATTTACTGACTACGGAAAATGGCATATTACTTTTTAGAAGGATCAAAGGCTGGCATTATGAATTTACTGACACTAAAGACCAACATATAGACACCAGGGGGATTGGACTCTATATACAGTAGTACAATCATTGTTGCATTGGACCACCATGTTGGTGAGCATTTTTGTGCAGGAAATAGTAATCATTCAGCTTCCAATCCGATCCTAGACAAATAAAATTCTATTATCTTGGTGCACCCAAAGACAGGAAAATGCTCAGTGTAAACGGTACTATTAGAAATCATTACCTGCATTTATATGCATTTAGAAATTTCCTGGAAAATGCATATGAACTTAGGTTTGACAATGCCAGTGTGAATGAGCCCAAACTGTCATTTTCCTAGCACTTGTTGGAAACAATCTGATGGGCTTTTATGGTCAATAGACAATTCTTATTAAAAGCCACAAGCGTTGGTTCCACCAACAGGTGTTGTGGCAAAAAACAAGGTCTTTTCTCCCAGCCTGCATCCACATACAAATCCAGACATGGAAATAGCCATTCCTGTGGATTACTTATTGGTGAAATTTTAGGCTTAAAGTATACGTGAACCCTCACCTTGTAAAACAATCCATTCAGTTGAAAATAGGCAAATTAGTTGAAAAGGCAAAACATTCCTGCATACGTATAAAAACATTATAAATACCTTTCCCCCTGTTTTATAAGTGATCACATACCCAAAAGATTCTTATGCAGCTTAGAACAGAGAGCTGGGCGAGGAGAAACAGCAGCAGACTGAACTACCCAATGAATGGCTGTTCAGGGAAGGTGTGGGAGCAGAAGTCTGACCATTGGAGGAGACAATGAGTTCCCAGCACAGCTAGAGAACTGACTGCACTTTGCTCTCATGTCTAGCGTGGTCAGTTGTTATAGAAAAGCAGAAGGACTGGCAGGAACACCAGGGATTTCACACAAAGGAAGCAACACAAAGAGAACTTTTTCATACAAGTACATGGTACAGCAGGCACATATGAGGAATATAAAATGTTGGGTTTACATACTTTTTAAAGTGATTGTAAACCCTCACCTTGTAAAACAACCCATTCAGTTAAAATTAGAAATGAAAGGCAAAACATTTGTGTATAGACAGGGATTTTTTTCTCAGAAAATAGGTGCAGGAACTCAACCCCCCCCCAAAAAAAAACTGCCCCCTCTCCTCCCACACACATACACCAAACTGCATCAAATAGTCATGGTCAAATTTCACTAAGAGTGGGAGGGTCATAAAGGGGCATTAGGTACCAACAGTGCAGTACGTACATTACTAATGCAGTTTAGGGGTGCACTATGTAAATAGTGCAGCGTTGAGGAGTGGCCTGCATACAGAGTGCAGAGTTTAGGGGTGCACTACACAAAGAGTGCAGAGTTCAGGGGTGCAGTAAACACGCAGTGCAGAGTTTTTGGGTGTGCTACACACACAGTGCAGAGTTCATGGGTGTGCTACACACACAGTGCAGAGTTCAGGGGTGTGCTACACACACAGTGCAGAGTTCATGGGTGTGCTACACACACAGTGCAGAGTTCAGGGGTGCGCTACACACACAGTGCAGAGTTCATGGGTGTGCTACACACACAGTGCAGAGTTCAGGGGTGCGCTACACACAGAGTACAGAGTTCAGGGGTGTGCTACACACAGTGCAGAGTTCAGGGGTGTGCTACACACAGTGCAGAGTTCAGGGGTGTGCTACACACACAGTGCAGAGTTCAGGGGTGTGCTACACACAGTGCAGAGTTCATGGGTGTGCTACACACAGAGTGCAGAGTTCATGGGTGTGCTACACACACAGTGCAGAGTTCATGGGTGCGCTACACACAGAGTGCAGAGTTCATGGGTGTGCTACACACACAGTGCAGAGTTCATGGGTGTGCTACACACACAGTGCAGAGTACATGGGTGTGCTACACACACAGTGCAGAGTTCATGGGTGTGCTACACACACAGTGCAGAGTTAATGGATGTGCTACACACACAGTGCAGAGTTCATGGGTGTGCTACACACAGAGTGCAGAGTTCATGGATGTGCTACACACACAGTGCAGAGTTCATGGGTGTGCTACACACACAGTGCAGAGTACATGGGTGTGCTACACACACAGTGCAGAGTACATGGGTGTGCTACACACAGAGTTCAGAGTTCAGCCCTCTTCCACTACAGCTACATACCTCTTCATCCCCCATCCACATCTCACTTCCACCCCATTTCAGCTCTGACCTCTGCATGTAACCCCCCCTCTACTGCCCCCATCTCCTCCCCTATTATTAAAAACTCCACCATCTTCTGCATATCTCACCTTTTTAGCTGTATTAAGCTGAAGCACCCAACCAGCTCTAGAATCTTCCAGCACACTGTAGGTCACTCCTCCCCTCTCTCTTACAGGGAGATCATCCAGTGGGGGTGTTGGCATCTGCACTGTACCCGGGCACCTGCATCTCACATGTCCACATCTTGAACTCAGTGGAGAACTGATCTGTGGGAGCCGTTGGGGGACAAGCTGTCACTTGTAAACACAGAAGCAGTTCTGTGTTTACAAG
Source organism: Staurois parvus (assembly GCF_062004578.1). NCBI lineage: Eukaryota > Metazoa > Chordata > Amphibia > Anura > Ranidae > Staurois > Staurois parvus. The sequence goes on along the minus strand of NW_028317929.1, from coordinate 5,521,778 downwards.
TAATGGTGGTGAAAAAAAAAACCTTGTGTATAGATATAAAAAACATTATGAATACCTTTGTTCACTTTTTTAAATAAAAGATTACATTCCCTCTATTCTCCCCTGCATAAGAGCTGAGGGGAGGAGAAACATCAGCTCAATGCTCTTCCCAGTGAAAAGCTGTGCGGTGGTGGGAGGTTAGAAAAGGTGTCAGAACAAGTCTGACCATTGGAGGGGAGCATATTAAATTCCCAGCATAGCTAGAGAACTGACCACGCTGTGCTCTCTTGCTTAGTGTGATCTCTTTTTAATAGCAAAGCAGAGGGACTGGCAGGAACAGCAGGGATATCACACAAAGGAAGCAATACACAGAGAACAGGGTAGTTTTTCATACAAGCACATGGTATAGCAGGCACATATCAGGAATATGAAACATTATGTTTGCTTATTCTTTAACAGCCTTTAAAATCTGAAAAGTGAATTCGGCCGTCAGTACATATGATGATTAAGAAATGTCTGGGGATTATCTTTGTGCTTTTTGCATGAGAGAGGCTGCTCTGGCTAATGTCACAGTGATCAGTAGCTATCCGGAGTGGCTGCATCCTGCTCTTCCAGAGGCTCTACTAGTGTCCTAGAACATGTTACAGCAACCTGATACAAAGACTGCATTTCTCTGTTCTGGCTCAAAGTAGAACTAAGGGCAAAACTTGAGAATTATAAGCCCTGTCAGATTTTTGGGCCATCTATGTATCATTGCGCGGACTGCCCTTCACTTCCAGTCCCATAGCCAAATCAGGAAGTTAGAGGGAGTCCCTCCAAAGGAAATTGATATAGTTTTTTTAGACAATATACATGTGATCAGATTAATGTAATTAAAGCAACTCTAAGTAAAAAAAAATGAATTATGCTGTCCTGTCCTGCTGCCTGTCCCTCTGATTTTTATTCTGTTTAGAATCTGCACATTGCATACTGTTAGGCATGTTGGATGCCTGCAACCCCTGCTGCATGCAATGGTGCCTTCCGCTGTGATGATGTAGCCTGTGCCAGCAGGATGAACCAGAGAGCATAGTAGGGAAAAAGGAATTCAACACACCGAGATATGTGACTAGTGTGAAGGGACCATTACTCTACAAGAGTCCTCAGATCAAAATTGACAGGACATAAATCCTCTTCTTTTGTAGCTACTGCTTTTTGACAGTTTTTAGCATTTTAGTGCAAAATCTAGTTTAGTTTTCAGTGCAAACTCTGGTGCAGCTGTGCATGGTAGCCAATCAGATTCTACCTTTAGCTTGTTCAGTTAAAGTGTAACTAAACCCACGACAGTAAAATCAGTCTGTATATGCTGTAAAGCATGCTTGTTATACTCACTGTGGAATCTAAGGGGTTAATCCTCTGCATTGTATAAAATGGATGTTTAATCCTGTCTTCTCTGATTCCTCCCTTCTTCTACTGTGCCCAATCCATCTGCTGATAAAACAAAGCCTTGGAGGCATGCTGCACATGCTCAGTTTGGTGTGTATTGCTAGAGAGTTTTCTTTCCTTGGGAGAGTGCATGTGATCAGCACAGAGCCAATCCAGACAGAGGATCAGGTGTTATGTAGCCTCATAGGACAGTCAGAGCAGAATGAAAACTCCTAGAAGCTTTAATTAGTGCTCTGCTGGACACTGATAGAAGTCCCAAGACTGATATACTGCTGATGAGAAAAGGTATTTAGCAGTTTATATTTACTATAATAATTGCATTTCTATGTACTGTGTACTGTGGGAGCCCAGATATAGTGAGTTTACTTTAGTAACACTTCAAACTTTGACAAAAAAACCTGGAAGCTGATTGATTTCTATGCAGAGCTAAACCAGATTTTGCACTCTCAAGTTTTAATAAAAAAACCCCAGTCACTTTGCCCCGGTTCACACCAAATGCGACACTGAAATTGTGCTACTTCACTTAAAGTAGCGAGATTTCAAAGTTGTGGACCCGGTGCAAAGTCATATGCGGCTTGCCTGACATTTGTGTGATTTCATGCACAGATGTCAATGCATGTCACACCTGAAATTGCCATAAATATTGCAGGAACTATTTTCAAAATCAGTACTACTCCGACAGAAAGGTTCCATTGCCTACAATAGGAAGCACCTTGTAATGTGATTTGGAACTGTCAAATGGCATGTCAAGTCGCAGCAGTGTGAACCGGGCCTTAATCTTTGTGATTTGTATTAACGTGGTACTGAAGGCAAATGTCATATATGATACATATATGATACAGTCTGTCACTAGCATTAAAGCAGTGTTAAACCCAAAAGCAAACATTCATTATGTTGCAGCTTACCAATTCTTAGATGTGGTTGCTGCATAAGTCATTTTTTTAGGATTGCTTTCTTTTATTTTCACCTTGTTTACTTGGCAGTAAGTCTTTTGTTTTTCAGCAGAACAAGCTGTCCTGTAGATGAGCAGTTAGAAGATTGAGACAAACCATTTACCACTGACAGGGGCGATTATGATCAGCTTCTATTTATGGAAAACATTTATCCCAAAGGAAAAAAGTGTTGCTGTAACTACTTAAAAATATGTGAGCTGGAGTTTGGCTTCAATTTGCTGGTGTATCTAAATCTGCTAGTACTAATACTCCCTTTCCTCCCAGACTGACATAGGTGCTGTCCAAATTTGCCCCTGTGCTACTTCATCCAGAGTGGGGGAATGCTAATACAGGATGTGTAAAAACCGAGGGGCAAAGAAACACAAAAGAAAACGAATGCGGCCACCAAATATGATGACCAGTAATCTGCAATATGTTGATTTTAACCCTTTAGTCACTGAGCGTAAAACAAATAGTAATGCCTGAACAGAATTTTACAACTTTGACATATGTTAGTAAAACTGAACATATCGTCACAACTACTTCAGGTGGATTATGCCTTGTTTTTTTTAGGACAAATTGGACTTTCTTTTGGTGGTAAATGGTAATGGATGTCCCCTGATTTTTTGTTTAATTATTATTATTATTATCAAAGGAAAACTGGCCCAAATAGTAAAAAAAAATATATTTTTTTAAATTTAATATCCAATAAACTCAAAGTTAGTCAGAAATTTCGGCCAAAATGTATTCTGCTACATGTCTTTTGGAAAAGAAATCCCAATACGTGTATATTAACCGCTTTAGCGCCGCCCCATAGCAGAAATATTGCTACAGAGCGGCAGCTGTGTGCAAAATCACGTATATATACACGTGATTTTGCATATCTGGATAGGGGGGGGCCAGGGTCCCGGCCGGTGATTACTCTCTGGCACCCGGTGATTGCCGAGCATCTCTGACGGGGGGGGAGAACTGTTTGTAAACAAAACAGTTCTCTCCCCAGTCAGCTCCTGCCCACTGCACAGCACAGCCATGCAAAGCAGTGTGCTTACAGTGAAGCACTAACACAGCACACTTAGTAAAACACTCCCAGCACACAGTTAACCCTTTGATCGCCCCACATGTTAACCCCTTCCTGCCCAGTGCCATTAGTACAGTGTCAGTGCTTTTTATTAGCAACGATCACTGTATTGGTTTCACTAGGGATGTCAGTGACACCAAGTCCGTTCCCCCCAGTGTAAGATTGTCCGCCGCAGTCCAGCAGTCCCGCTATAAGTCGCTGATCACTGCCATTACTAGTAAAAATAAAATAAAAAATCCCAGTATATATACCGCCATTTGTAAACGCTATAACATTCACGTAAACCAATAAATTTACACGTATTGGGCTTTTTACCTGGTGATTCTGCAGTAATTTTACTTTTATCAGACCAAGCTTTGCACCAAAAGTGGAATTTAGACAAATGAGACAAACCATTTAACAGTGCCAGGGGTACTTTCCATGGTCAACTTTTTTGTTTAGTTTAGCCTAACCTTTATCCAAAAAAGGAAAAAAAAAGATTTCTGTACTGACATATAAAGTGCCGGATGGAGTCAGTTTTTTATTTGTCACTTGTGTAAAGTCCACAAGTCCACCTAACACTACCCTCTCCAGACAATACTGGAAGTGTGTTATGCTGGGTACACACTGGAGGGGATTTACTAAAGCTGGTGCACTCAGAATCTGGTGCAGCTGTGCATGGTAGCCAATCAGCTGCTAACTTCAGTTTTTTCAATTAAGCTTTGAAAATAAAACCTGGGAGCTGATTGGTTGCTATGTGGTTAAAATATGGAACAGACAGAAAGCATGCCCAAATGTAATCATCATGAAAAACATATAAAATTACTTTCAGGCAGCTCAATGCTTACAGAGAGTACATCCGCTTAAAGTGGTTTTTGAATAGAAACCAATCAGATTATCACTTTCTTCTTCCATGTTGACAAGGAAGAACCTGATTGGTCGCTCTGGTGAAGTAGTTAAACAATTCTTCCAGCAGACACTTTCATACAGCCACTCTTTATACTGAAGCTAATGCCAAGCAACTATGATTATCACTCTCGGACGACTGCCAATGCCATGTTTTACAGGAGTTCTCAAATAACTCAAGACATCAGGAAGACTCCGAACTCAGAAACCAATTGCAATCAATCATCTCCTAAAACAGCTCCAGCCATAGAAGCTCACTGATTGCAACTGGTCATGAAGAAAGCCTTGATGCTGCTCAGAAGTGTCTAGGTCTCATTCACATGGCCATAGACAGCTGTGCACTGTCAAAGTGGAACATATTTCTGTGCCCAAGGGCCAAAGGTTATGCATATGGCAGCATCCAAGAGCCTGTACAAATCAATGGGAGGCTGACAGATGTTGTGGCTGTACATGTGCCACCAAACATCTGAGCAGTTATATATATATGAACGCAGAGAGTTTGCTGACTTCATTTGCACACAAAAACCTCTGGCTTCCAAGGCCCAGAAATATGCACTTTCTTGAAGGTGCATGGTCCTTTATAGCCATGCAAATGAAGCCTTAAAATGAACTCCTGTTGTACAAGCTCCACCCCTTATGACATGTGATCTTCAACACTATGGGCCATCATACCAGAGAAAAGAGAGATGGGTTTGTGTTTCCTGAACAATAAAGATGCTTCTGAGTATTAACATCCTGCACCTCTTCCTCCAAACACTTTTCTTGCCGAATCTAGGTGCAAATATCCAGAGGTGGACAGTAAAGGGAAGAAAAATCCAGGAAAAAGTCACAACTTTTTTGAGGCATTGTGCTGCTCCTTCTAACCCCCCTTGCCCACAGGTGCCAAGATGGCATTACAGCATCAGTTGGGTTAAGTTATTGTGGCACCGTTCAGAGCAACTTGACAAAAAAAGTACTTAAAGTGGAGCTTCACCCAAAAGGGGAAGTTCCGCTTTAAGCCTTTGTCCCCCGCTCCCTAGTAACCTCTTCACACCGGCCGCACGCAAATGTGCGGCCTCCCGGAGTCTGGGCCTAGACGTAGAGCGGCCGCACATTTGCGTTCATGTAACAAAAAACATATGTGCTGAGAGCGCGCCCTGCGCGCTCCCAGCACGTGAGGTACTCACGGAAAGGTCCTGGTCCGCTCTTTCGATCGGGACCTTTCCCGATCATGTGACCGGCGTGACGTGAAGTCACAGCTGCCACATGACACTAAGCCCCACCCTGTCCCGCCCACCTCCCAGCGCAGGAACTCCTCTTCACGCAGGAACGATCGTGAAGGGGTTAAGGATTGGCACCTTTGGGGATCGGGTACCCGAATTTGACAAGTAACCACTCCAACTTTCGCTGCGATCGCCTAGGCGATTGGAAGCGGAAGTTGTCTTCCCCCCTACCTCCCCGTAGTCTTCTGGTGCACGTGAGTGGTCCCAGAAGACTATGGGGCCATTTACAAAGTGCAGCACTTCTCATGCATGCGCAGTGGGCACCTGGCTGTAAAGCCGCAAGCTGTCACAGCCGGGTGCCCACACTGAAGATGCCGGCACCAGGGAGAGGAGACGACCGGTGAAACCAGCGGTGGTGAAGACACCGCTGGACCGAGAGACAGGGAAATGGCTGTATTTTAAAAGTCAGCAGCTACAGTTTTCGATGGTGCATTCACTATATCCAGTCTCCCACAGTACACAGAACATAGAAATGCAATTATTTTAGTAAATATAAACTGCTAAATACATTTTCTCATCAGCAGTTAAAGCAGTCTTGTTACTTCTATCAGTGTCCAGCTAAACACTGGATAAAGCTTGTAGGAGTTTTCATTCTCCTCTCACTGCCCTATGAGATCGCATAACCCCTGACCCTCTGTCTGAACAGTACTGATTTGCCCTGTGCTGATCACATGCACCCAACCAAGAAAAAGAAAAAACTCTCTAGCAGTACACACAAAACTGAGCATGTGCAGAGAGTTCCTAAGGCTGTGTTCTATCAGGAGATGAAATGTGCAATGTGGAAGAAGGGGAGGATCAGAGAAGCCCAAACATCCTTTTTACACAATGCAGAGGATTAAACCCTTAAGTTCCAAAGTGAGTATAACAAGTATGTTTTACTGCATATAAGGACTGATTTTACTGTTGTGGGTTTTGTAACACTTTAAGAAAAGTCTTCTGTGGTGGGAAAGCAAATGTGAACAGTACAAGGTCAGCACCTAATCTACCTCTTTGATAAAATATAGGCATTGGCAGAAATGCTAGCCACATTGTCAAAAAGCAACCATTTGTAAATTGGTGTATTGCAAATTGTCCTGAATTCTGTGAGGACAGGCCAATGAAATATCCATTCTTTCCAATAGATTGCAGGTTGACATGGTGAACTCAGAACAGGTGACTACTTAGATTCTCAAGGATATTCCTTGGGCAGCCAAAGATACATGTAGATATGGGTACAGTTTCACCATGGCATAAAAAAAAAACAAGAATACACTCGGTTTGAATAAATTGGATATGTTAAAAGCATACACAAGCATAAAAGAGTAAAGGCTGCCATTCACAGCTCAAAACTCAAGTTGCGGGTTCACCCGTCAGATGAGATTCATCCATCTGTGCTTTGTAGCCCTGATTTACACAGATGTGGTGTGATTTCTATGCGTTTTGCAAGTGTGATTTCAAGGAGCGGTTGTGGTGTGATTCTGATGCACATTTATTTATTTATTTCAGGTACTTATATAGCACCATCAATTTACGCAGCGCTTCACATATATATATTGTACATTCACATCAGTCCCTCACCCTCAAGGGGAGTACAATCCAAGGTCCCTAACTTACATTCATACATAGACATACTAGGTCCAATTTAGACAGGAGCCAATTAACCTACCAGCATGTCTTTAGAGTGTGGGAGGAAACCGGGGTACCCAGAGGAAACCCACACAGGCATAGGGAGAACATGCAAACTCCAGGCAGGTGGTGCCGTGGCTGGGATTTGAACCAACAACCCTAGTACTGCCAGGTGGAAGTGATAACCATTTAGCCACTACGCTGCCCATATGTGTGATTTCTGTTCTGGCTAAGTTTGTGACAGCAGAAACAGGTGTATCTCACACTGAAATCGCATTACTTTTAATAGACTATGTGTTTTCACTACTCTTACCATCTAAGTCTGAGGCTCAAAAATGCACCTCACCAAACACACACTGGACCCTTTTTGAAATCGCATTGTGTTTGGAATGCATAGGTGTGAATGACCTCCATAGATTAAAGGGATCTGCAATTCATATTGCTCAACACCTGGGACATGTAGCTCTGGAGCAGCGGGCAGGTAGTTTTTTTTTGCCTCATCTGTCAGGTGGAAACATTTGAGTGCCAGCCTCTGCCCTCCCCGCCTGCTATATGTCCTGGGCTCAGCATGCCCATTTGCAGGCCTGTTCAGTGGGTGCCGACGGTATGCCAGGATGCGAGTATAGAGGAGGGAGGAGAGCAGACATGTCCGCTCCCCTCCCCTTCTTGTCCTGACCCGGACTTGAGGTGACGTTACTTCTGAGTCCCTGTTGTCAGATTCCCGGCCATCGAGGCCGAGAGAGAATGTAATGTGGTGCGATGTGCACTGCATTACATTCAGTGGAGCACAGGGGAGACATGCAGGATCTTTTAGACCCTGGATGTCTCAAAAAAGAAAACCTGTCACTAAAAATCATCCCATAGGGGACTTTTTGTCCCCTATGTGATTTAAAAAAAAAAAAAAGTTAAGTAAAAAAATGTTTTTTTTATTTTTAAAAAAATGTAAGTTACACCCAAGCATATAACAACCCCCCCCCCCCCCCAAAATTTTTCAAGGCCCCCCACCTCCACATATCTACGCATGTACAAATGTAAAAGCATGCGCTGGGGAGCCTGCACATGAAAACGACGATTGCGATACACGTTACATATCGTCGCACACGCCAGAATGAGAACAATAATTCTAGCACCAGACCTCCTCTGTAACGCTCAACTGATGACCTATAAGGAGCTTTAAAAGTGTCACCTATAGAACATATAGGGTACTAAAATTTGTTGAAAATTTAAGATTTGACATGTTGGATATCTATTTTTTACTCACTGCATCCTCATCTTTTATATGTTGCAATTTTTTTTCATAATGCATTGCTTTCTGTGCCTTAAAATTAACGTAAGTGTATTTTTTACTGACATTTTTGCCATTCCTAGACCTTTGTGATCATATCGTGTGACATAAAAAATTGGAACTACCACTATTTTATTCTCTAGGGTGTCTGCTTTCAGAAAATAAATCACGTTTTGAAGTTTTGTGTAATCTTCAGGCCTTGAATGCTTTTTTAAACTTGTGCAAAAAAATGCAAAAATGGCTCTGGCAGCAAAAGGGATAAAGGATAACCCGGACACTCCACTTTCCTGAGGAGCACTCAATCAGTGCTCATTATACTGAAAGGTCTCTCCCCTCTCTGCTAGTCCCCGGGTGCGGTGCTGGAGAGAGGCAGGGAGGGGAGGAGGAGATAAACAGCGCAATTTATTAAATGTTTAGGTCGCCATAATGCCTTTTTTGTTTTTAAAAGCCCCAGACATTCCATAAAGCACCTCAGATTAAATACAGTTTTTGTTAAAAAAAAAAAAAAATGTATCTGGACAAGTACTGTAGATTATCCTGAGGGACAAGTAGATTGGGACACTGATTTAATCCCTGGAAAAGTAGTTTTTTAAAAAATATCCACACCCCCGGAAAGCCAGGTTACAATTATCTCTATTGACATGCAAATCAGTGAGTTCTGAAACTCATCTAAAATCACATCAGTGTGAACGAGGCTCAGTGTGGATGTTAGAATCTGGCAGATTTTTTTTCATGGCCAGTTTTAGATTGGTAGCAGGGATTATGAGGATTATGTCACTGCTCTGCCATTAACTGCGAATACATTCTGCTAACAATAGGCTTTATACACAACTGATCAAGTGATGAACATGTCTATCATGATTCCTATTGAATGAATGGAGTGGGTGAGTAGAGAGAATTTATCCTAATAACGGCCACACCTTTTCCTGCAGCTGGTTTAATATTTTCACAACAATACTATACACTGAAAGTAACCAATATAACATGAAACAGCTAAAAAGAACAAAGAGAAAATGTGTACTTGTACACAGATATTGTTACTGGGTATCTGCTCCAAATATTTTTTGGTAGGTACGGTCAGGGCTGCTGTTTGAAGCCATGGGGCCCCATACAGCCAACATGTCAGCCCCCCCCTGAAAGAAAACCAAAATGTTTACTATGCTTCAGTTATGAGTTAACACAGCGAATGATTGGTACCAATCACTTATTGTGTTCATTCAGGAATTAAATGGGCTAGTAAATGTGACCCTTCCCCCACTCTCCATCCTGAAGGATCCCTTTGTGTGCTTGCAGCTGCCGGAGGCAAGAAGAGAAGGGAAGCCAGATGCACTGCAAGAGTGGAGGCACACAGGGGGGCCCTGGGCAGCAGAGGGGAAACTACTGGAACAGATCCTCTGTATGGCTTTCTCTGCAGCAGCTGAAAGCCAGTCGGAGGGAAAGCTGAAGTAGTCAGCTTTCAGCTGCAGTAGAGAGAACCATACAGGGAATCAATTCCAGTAATTGCCACTCCCACCCTAAGCTGATCGCCCTCTCTGCCCACATTTGAGTCACCCAGCTGCCTGGACCCCCCCAGCTGGCTTGGGCCCTGTATAGGAGGACCGTTGGTACCCCCTTATCCACGGCCCTGGGTATGGTGACAGCTGTGCATGTGCAGCATATGTTGTTGGTTCACTGTCTGTTCTTATGTTGCAGTTTACCAATTCTAATGCAGGCCATACATGGGTGGAATTCCGAATGAATTTTCTTTAGAAAATCAGAAAATTTTGTATGTTTTGTAATCCAATGGTGCCACCATTGATTTCGGAATTCAACCAACCAAGCCTTCAATTTCTCCTCATGTTGCTACAGAAAAGAATTTTCGTAGCCAAGATTTTTCTTTTCTTTCCAGGACACAGCTTTATATTTCTAGCACGATTCTCCCATCATTGATTCGAAATTTGTTCGTTTTTCAAAAAAATTTCCAACATGCCCGATCACTCAAATTCGATGGCCACACGAAAATCGGCCATTTCTGTGACCCACTAATGGTGTGAAATTAAAAAGATTTTCAAAAGAACATTCATTCGGAATTCAACCCATGTATGGCTGGCTTTAGATGTGATGACTGTATTAGTTTTCTTTTTAGGATCCATGCACACCGGCTTAAAAAAAAAGCTGCTCCTAGGGGAGTTTAGTGATTTATGTAAAGAAACCCCCAATGGCGTCAAGCGCTTGGGCATAGCCTATCACATCCCCCGGAAGAAGCCACATGACCCTGTGGCGCAACGCATTGGGGAGGGGCATTGACGTCACCACGGCAACCCGACTTCTGACACGGCAAGTATAGGCAGTGCTTGCATACACTCGGAGGAAGCAGGTCATACCCGTACTGAGCGGTTACACTCAGTAAAAGCGCATTGTTTGTACCTACATGTGAGTGCATAAAGGGGAGTAATAAATACATGTTTTATAAAACAATAAGGCACCATATATCTTTCTTCCACTAAGACTAACGAGGAACTAAGGGAGATGGAAGCATTTCCACCAGCAGTGTAAGGAGGCAGAGATCACTAGTTTCCATCAGAAGCTATCCATCCAGCTAAACCCAGGGGAGCTCATAAAGGATCCCATCCACACCTAATATCCAAACAGCTGTGTTAGCCTAGTAATAGGCTAACAAGGAGGTGAGCGCACCCAAGCAAAGATTCTTTGGACACTCATTTGGACATTATACAATTATTTTTCACATTTAATTTTTATTTCTATTTCTGTTTTTTATTTTTTATTTTTATTTAATTTCTGGACACTTTTCAATCTATTTTGCATATTTTAGTAATATTGTTTTTTGGTTATTTTGTTTTTCATCTTATTTAATATATATGGGTTATGTATTTTTTTAAATGGTTTGGGAACAGTCTTTACACGCATAAGTTGCACAAATATGTAAAATAATTTTGAAATTGTTTTAGATAGTTATATATTTCTTTTAAAAGCGCGGCACCACTTACTAAACTCAAAAAAACTTCCAACATGCCCGATCACTCACATTCGATGGTCACACGAAAATCGGCCATTTCTGTGACCCACTAATAGTGTGAAATTTAACGAAAATTCTTAGAAAAGATTTTCAAAAGAACATTCTTTCGGAATTCAACCCATGTATGGCTGGCTTTAGATGTGATGACTGTATTAGTTTTCTTTTTAGGACACCGGCTTAAAAAAAAGCTGTTCCTAGGGGAGTTTAGTGATTTATGTAAAGAAACCCCCAACGGCTGACCACCCTGTCCTGGAAGTGGTACACCAGCTCATGCCTTACCCCCCTGCACACATATAACAGGGGGGAGGTGCATCCAAAAGCAATGACCTACAAAAAACCCACAAGAAAGAAAGGATACAGCACCTCAATGGCTAATGAACAGGATATATTTATTGGACGTAAAAAAATGACAATTGCACATCCCATACATTCCCGCCCAAAAACCGGCCCCTGCCCCAAAGAAAACCCCTCCAGAAGGCACAAAGTTTAGTGTTTTATCCTATGTATCCATGCACATTCGGTTGTTTATTGGCATATTTTAAGCTTAGCGTTTAGAGGCAGAAAAAAAAAACCTTCTGTTTTGCATTTTTGAGAGCAGAAAAAATTGCTAAACACTCCTAAATGCTGCTAAACACTCCTAAATGCTGCTAAACACTCCTAAATGCTCCTAAACGCTAGTACAAAAGTGCTCTAAATTAGCTTCTTTTTCCCTGCCAAGAGCTCTGACATTTTTTTTAATAATGATGGCCTGATGAAGGAGCATGCATGTTCTGAACACGTGCCATACCGACTGCTGCTGTACCTGGAGCTGACATTACTCCCGCCTGCCCTGAGGATCCACACCGACCACGAAGTACTGGGAACCACCAGCACAGCCACGGACAGTGCTTTGGAGACTTGCCTGCAGCAGGACCAGCCAGAAGTTGCACAGCAGTTGACACCAGTTTGACAAGCACTCATTTGACTACTACTATTGTGAGTTGCCAATATTGTGGAATAAATGATTTGCTTATATTGCTGCACTTAGATGGCGCTGCTCCTCTCTCTTTTATGGTTCGCACAGCGTCTCTTCTAGCTCTTTTTCAATCGGCTTCCACTGAGTCAAGCATTGTTGGAGTATTCCTTAACCATCTTTAGACTTTATGGACTTCAGTTGTGTGGTTAATATACTATCCATCACAGTATACATCTGTTTTTTTTCTTCTTAGTGCGCCAAATATTTCTCTTGACTTTTTTTTGTAAGCCAGTGTGCATGGGCCCTTAGGCTTGCTTTCTTCTATTTTCATCTGGTGATTCAGCCTGTTTTTCAGAAGCTCAAGCTCTCCAGCGGAATGTACCAGTTTATATGGATGAAACCATTCAACACTGGCAGGGGTGATTAATATGATCAGCTTTTACTTATTCATGTCAAACCTTTATCCTAAGGCCTCATGCACATAGGACATTTAACAAAACTCTCCTACAAGCCATCCTCCTGGCAGCAGCATTTTTACAGAAAAATGCCTGAAGTTTGTAAAAGGATCTAAAGCTATTACAAGTGTGTCAAGCATTGGGCATTAATTTAATTGGCCAGAATAACAATTTATTCTGGCCAATAAAATTAATTATCACGCGCTTAGACGTGTCAAACATTTTTTTCTGCCAATACACTACTGCTTCTGGACGCACTAACCCTGGGGCTTGCTGTAACTTATTATACAGTAAAGTGTGAGTTGGCTTTTGGCTTCAATCTGTTATTATATTCAGATCTGCTAATAATATATTTAAGGCCTCATGCACACAGGACTTTAAAAAAAATTCTCCTAGAAGCCTTCCTCCTGGCAGCAGCATTTTTACAGAAAAATGCCTGATGCTTGTAAAAGTATCTAATGCTTTTACAAGTGTCTAGGCGCATTTCCAAGTGTCAAGAGCTTGGATGTTAATTTATTTAATTGGCCAGAATAATAATGTATTCTGGCCATTGAAATGAATTAACACTTAAGCGCTAAATGCGCCTAGCGTTAACTTGTGTTTAGGCGCATCAAGTGTTTTTTCTTAAAAAACGCTGCTGCTCCTGAATGCACTGGCCCTGGGCTTTTTTTCTGCTGGTAAACATGTGTTTAGGCGCGTCAAGTGTTTTTTCTGAAAAAACACTGCTGCTCCTTAACACATCGGCCCTGGGGTTTTCGTCCTGCTGGTAAACGCTACTGCTACTAAAAGCTTCTAAAAGTCTATGTGTGCATGGACACATAGGATAACATGGAGGGCCATTTGAAAGCAGGAAAAAAAACACCTGACGTCCCTAAAAGGGGCTGCAAAAATGCCCTCTGTGCATGAGGCCTAACACTCCCATCCCCCTCCACACTGACAATGCTGCTGTGTGCTGTGTTCTGTACTTGTTCCTCCAGAGTGGTGTCTCCCTAATACAGAAGTTGTGTTACTGGCCAGATCACCAAGTGAAAACACAAGGAAAAAAGCAAAGAAAAGAAAGTGAATGCAGCCACCACATCCAATGACTGGAAAGCTGCAATATAATACATTTTTGGTTTTCGGTTTGATATGATGTCATGATGAGCAGCACAGTTGCTAAATGTTTAGTTCTTCCACCTAGCAGCACTAGGGTTGTCAGTTCGAATCCCAACCACGACAATACCTGTTTGCATTTTCTCCCTGTGCTTGCGTAGGTTTCCTCTGGGTACCCCGGTTTCCTCCCACACTCTAAAGACATGCTGGTAGGCAGGGGCGGACTGACCATTTGGAAACTCGGGCACTGCTTGAGGGCCGGGGTCAGTAGGGGGCCCCATGAGATGCCCCTGGTACCTTTTTCATAGGCTTTTTTGAGTTTGGGCAAGGACACAGGGGCCCCATGATCCCCTATTGCCCAGGGGCCCCATGAGTTGTCAGTCCGCCCCTGATGGTAGGTCAATTGGCTAATGCCTAAATTGGCCCTAGTACGTGTATGTATGAATGTAAGTTAGGGACCTTAGATTGTACTCCCCTTGAGGGTCAGGGACTGATGTGAATGTACAAAATATATGTAAATGCTGCGTAAATTGACAGCGCTATATAAGTACCTGTAATAATAAAACTAAAATAAAAAATAGCACTGTGGTCAGGATATAGTGTAACTCCAATCTACATGAGGAGGAGTTCCATCATCAATGCCTGTCCATTGCCCAAAGTGAGAAGACATTCCATGCAAATACAATTGTGGAGATGACGGTGGCATTAGAGGGCAGCACAGTGGCTAAATGGTTTGTACTTCAGCCTGGCAGTACTAGGGTCGTTGGTTCAAATCCCAACCACGGCACCACCTGCCTGGATTTTACATGTTCTCCCTGTGCCTGCATGGGTTTCCTCCCACACTCCAAAGACATGCCGGTAGGTTAATTGGCTCCTGTCTAAATTGGCCCTAATATGTGTATGAATGTAAGTTAGGGACCTTAGATTGTACACCCCTTGAGGGCAGGGACTGATGTGAATGTACAATATATATGTAAAGTGCTGTGTACATTGACAGCGCTATATAAGTACCTGTAATAAATACATTAGTGGTTGGGCAGGCAGACCTGTCAGCACTGGAGGAGGGCACACTGACAGGTAAGTCGGCTACATGTTGCTGCACTTGTGGTCCACTACACATGATGTAGAGTGTGTGCTCTTCTCCCTAGGAGTGTCAGTACAGCTCTGACAATAACTGAAAGTCACATCCATCCACACAGCCCGGAGTGGGAGGAATCCTCTGTGATCTCAGGGAACTTTCCAGCTTCCAGACTCTACAAGAAGTACAAGAAGGCAGAAGTGTCCCATATGGACCATGCACGGTGTACAGACACATGTGACCCATCAGCACCGTAGTGACACATGGATCCCTCCTATGTACAGGGAGCAGGGACCTACCTTGTCATCAGCCAGGTTCTGCAGGATCTCCTTCCCACAAGAAGTCTTGATCTCCACTCCTTGGCTCTCCCCCTCTTTGTTGCTGTGCTCAGCCTTCTTCTCCTGGCTCGGGCTGCCTGTCCCTGGACGTCCAGCATTGCTCTTTCTGCCTCCTCTCTGCCCCACACTTAGGGAGTCAAAGTCTAGAGTCTTGCTTTCAAATGCCCCCTCCACATTGCAGAACATCCCTCCATACTTCACCCGGGCCACTTGGTCTGCTGTGCCCGGGCGGGCTAGGTACACCGGTAGGTCGTCTTCCTTCTCCCATCCCCTGTTGCCTGATGCCATGGCTGAGACCGAGCTGGAGCCGAGCACAGTCCGGAGAACAGGCAGCATGCAGGGCGACTGCACAGGCACACAGCGGCCACAGGTGGCAGCAAAGAGCTCCCTGCAAACTTCATGACACGAACACAGCAGCAGATCCTCTGTATTGTACATCCCCAGTATACAGGGAGAGGACACTCATATGTATATTGTACACCCCAGTATACAGGGAGAGGACACTCATATGTATATTGTACACCCCAGTATACAGGGAGAGGACACTCATATGTATATTGTACACCCCAGTATACAGGGAGAGGACACTCATATGTATATTGTACACCCCAGTATACAGGGAGAGGACACTCATATGTATATTGTACACCCCAGTATACAGGGAGAGGACACTCATATGTATATTTTACACCCCAGTATACAGGGAGAGGACACTCATATGTATATTGTACACCCCAGTATACAGGAGAGGACACTCATATGTATATTGTACACCCCAGTATACAGGAGAGGACACTCATCTGTATAGTACATCCCCAGTATACAGGAGAGGACACTCATCTGTATTGTACATCCCCAGTATACAGGGAGAGGACGCTCGTCTGTATAGTACATCCCCAGTATACAGGGAGAGGACACTCATCTGTATTGTACATCCCCAGTATACAGGAGAGGACACTCATCTGTATTGTACATCCCCAGTATACAGGGAGAGGACACTCATATGTATATTGTACACCCCAGTATACAGGGAGAGGACACTCATATGTATATTGTACACCCCAGTATACAGGGAGAGGACACTCATATGTATATTGTACACCCCAGTATACAGGGAGAGGACACTCATATGTATATTGTACACCCCAGTATACAGGGAGAGGACACTCATATGAATATTGTACACCCCAGTATACAGGGAGAGGACACTCATATGTATATTGTACACCCCAGTATACAGGGAGAGGACGCTCGTCTGTATAGTACATCCCCGGTATACAGGGAGAGGACGCTCGTCTGTATAGTACATCCCCAGTATACAGGAGAGGACACTCATCTGTATTGTACACCCCCAGTATACAGGAGAGGACACTCATCTGTATTGTACGTCCCCAGTATACAGGGAGAGGACACTCATCTGTATTGTACGTCCCCAGTATACAGGGAGAGGACACTCATCTGTATTGTACGTCCCCAGTATACAGGAGAGGACACTCATATGTATATTGTACACCCCAGTATACAGGGAGAGGACACTCATATGTATATTGTACACCCTAGTATACAGGGAGAGGACACTCATATGTATATTGTACACCCCAGTATACAGGGAGAGGACGCTGTCATGGAAATTTTGTATTGTTGGTCGAACTTTAAATGTGTCATATATTCATGTTATTCATATGTCTCTCGTGTGGCTTAATTAAAGCTCTGAAGGCTGCAATTGGGCCATACGCATGTACAATGTATGTATTACAGTACTCAGCTTGGTAATGGATGAGATGGCAGATCTGCGCTTATAGACCGGCGTGTATACCACCACAGCATTCGATGCGAATGCTGCTGTCAGTAGACCGTGGGCCTGTATCCACATATCAGCAGCATAGTACCACGTGGGCTTCATAACGCAAGGCGCAAGCGGTGTGAACTCCACGTGTAGGCTTATGCATATCTTACAACCCATTACTAATCTGAACTGTATCTTGGATGGATGTGTTTTAATAAAGATCATATCGGGCCCATCCAGGTACAGACTGATATTTTTAGGAGATGCTTGTGCAGAGAATTTACATACCAATAGAAGCTAGTAGGACAGGAAATATGACCTCAGATGGCTCATGGGGGGGAAGGGGAGGAAGTCTGCTGACCTCAGAAGACTCATGGGGGAGGATCAGTGATAGATAATAGGAAAGGCTATGCTCCA
Source organism: Staurois parvus (assembly GCF_062004578.1). Classification (NCBI taxonomy): domain Eukaryota; kingdom Metazoa; phylum Chordata; class Amphibia; order Anura; family Ranidae; genus Staurois; species Staurois parvus. The sequence continues at coordinate 5,504,193 of NW_028317929.1, read as the reverse complement.
ATTGGAATGTACATCCTATGTATAGGCACTCCCCATTCCATTGTTCGGTGGGAGGGGATTGACTTTATTCATGTGGGGGGCATGTGTGTATTTTTAATAAAACAGAGAGCTGAGCCTGAAGCCGGCCCTTATGTGAGTTGCAACACCATCCTGAGTGTCGTTTGATCATTCTAGGGTAACGGAGCTCCATCACCCACATTTCAACAGAACCAAAGTATTTGGATGGGCAGGAATCGTGTAGTTTAGCTGCAGTCGTGGTAAGCGAGATTCGCACAGCTTTATGGGGGATTTCTGCGCATCCAACTGCGAGTACTCACGGTAAGGAGAAATTCGTTAAAGCGAATTTCCAAGACAACGCTCGTCTGTATAGTACATCCCCGGTATACAGGGAGAGGACGCTCGTCTGTATAGTACATCCCCAGTATACAGGAGAGGACACTCATCTGTATTGTACGTCCCCAGTATACAGGAAGAGGACACTCGTCTGTATTGTACGTCCCCAGTATACAGGGAGAGGACACTCATCTGTATTGTACATCCCCAGTATACAGGGAGAGGACCCTCGTCTGTATTGTACGTCCCCAGTATACAGGAGAGGACACTCATCTGTATTGTACATCCCCAGTATACAGGGAGAGGACACTCATCTGTATTGTACATCCCCAGTATACAGGGAGAGGACCCTCGTCTGTATTGTACGTCCCCAGTATACAGGAGAGGACACTCATCTGTATATTGTACATCCCCAGTATACAGGGAGAGGACACTCATCTGTATTGTACATCCCCAGTATACAGGGAGAGGACGCTCATCTGTATTGTACATCCCCAGTATACAGGAGAGGACACTCATCTGTATTGTACACCCCCAGTATACAGGAGAGGACGCTCATCTGTATTGTACATCCCCAGTATACAGGAGAGGACACTCATCTGTATATTGTACACCCCAGTAAACAGGGAGAGGACACTCATATGTATATTGTACACCCCAGTATACAGGGAGAGGACACTCATATGTATATTGTACACCCCAGTATACAGGGAGAGGACACTCATATGTATATTGTACACCCCAGTATACAGGGAGAGGACGCTCGTCTGTATAGTACATCCCCGGTATACAGGGAGAGGACGCTCGTCTGTATAGTACATCCCCAGTATACAGGAGAGGACACTCATCTGTATTGTACACCCCCAGTATACAGGAGAGGACGCTCGTCTGTATAGTACATCCCCAGTATACAGGGAGAGGACACTCATCTGTATTGTACATCCCCAGTATACAGGAGAGGACACTCATCTGTATTGTACATCCCCAGTATACAGGGAGAGGACACTCATATGTATATTGTACACCCCAGTATACAGGGAGAGGACACTCATATGTATATTGTACACCCCAGTATACAGGAGAGGACACTCATATGTATATTGTACACCCCAGTATACAGGGAGAGGACACTCATATGTATATTGTACACCCCAGTATACAGGGAGAGGACGCTCGTCTGTATAGTACATCCCCGGTATACAGGGAGAGGACGCTCGTCTGTATAGTACATCCCCAGTATACAGGAGAGGACACTCATCTGTATTGTACACCCCCAGTATACAGGAGAGGACACTCATCTGTATTGTACACCCCCAGTATACAGGAGAGGACACTCATCTGTATTGTACGTCCCCAGTATACAGGAGAGGACACTCATCTGTATTGTACGTCCCCAGTATACAGGGAGAGGACACTCATCTGTATTGTACGTCCCCAGTATACAGGGAGAGGACACTCATCTGTATTGTACGTCCCCAGTATACAGGGAGAGGACGCTCGTCTGTATTGTACGTCACCAGTGTACAGGAGAGGACACTCGTCTGTATTGTACATCCCCAGTATACAGGAGAGGACACTCATCTGTATTGTATGTCCCCAGTATACAGGGAGAAGACACTCGTCTGTATTGTACATCCCCAGTATACAGGGAAAGGACCCTCATCGGTATTGTACGTCCCCAGTATACAGGGAGAGGACGCTCGTCTGTATTGTACGTCCCCAGTATACAGGAGAGGACCCTCATCTGTATATTGTACGTCCCCAGTATACAGGGAGAGGACGCTCATCTGTATTGTACATCCCCAGTATACAGGAGAGGACACTCATCTGTATTGTACATCCACAGTATACAGGAGAGGACACTCATCTGTATTGTACATCCCCAGTATACAGGGAGAGGACCCTCATCTGTATATTGTACGTCCCCAGTATACAGGGAGAGGACGCTTGTCTGTATTGTACGTCCCCAGTATACAGGGAGAGGACGCTCGTCTGTATTGTACGTCCCCAGTATACAGGGAGAGGACGCTCGTCTGTATTGTACGTCCCCAGTATACAAGGAGAGGACGCTCTTCTGTATTGTACGTCCCCAGTATACAGGAGAGGACACTCATCTGTATATTGTACGTCCCCAGTATACAGGGAGAGGACACTCATCTGTATATTGTACGTCCCCAGTATACAGGAGAGGACGCTCATCTGTATTGTACGTCCCCAGTATAGAGGGAGAAGACACTCGTCTGTATTGTACATCCCCAGTATACAGCGAAAGGACCCTCGTCGGTATTGTACGTCCCCAGTATACAGGGAGAGGACGCTCGTCTGTATTGTACGTCCCCAGTATACAGGAGAGGACCCTCATCTGTATATTGTACGTCCCCAGTATACAGGGAGAGGACGCTCATCTGTATTGTACATCCCCAGTATACAGGAGAGGACACTCATCTGTATTGTACATCCACAGTATACAGGAGAGGACACTCATCTGTATTGTACATCCCCAGTATACAGGGAGAGGACCCTCATCTGTATATTGTACGTCCCCAGTATACAGGGAGAGGACGCTCGTCTGTATTGTACGTCCCCAGTATACAGGGAGAGGACGCTCGTCTGTATTGTACGTCCCCAGTATACAGGGAGAGGACGCTCGTCTGTATTGTACGTCCCCAGTATACAGGGAGAGGATGCTCGTCTGTATTGTACGTCCCCAGTATACAAGGAGAGGATGCTCGTCTGTATTGTACGTCCCCAGTATACAGGGAGAGGATGCTCGTCTGTATTGTACGTCCCCAGTATACAGGGAGAGGAACCTCGTCTGTATTGTACATCCCCAGTATACATTAGAGTTCACTTCCAGTTTACAGGAGAGATCACTCATCTATAGGACACCTCTGTATTGTACATAACCAGTATACAGGAGAGATCACCTGATCTAGTGGACTCCCTTGTATTGTACATCACCAGATCATCAGTATACAGGAGAGTTCACTTCATCTTGAGGATTTCTCTGTATTGTACATCACCAGATCATTAGTATAGAAGTAAAGAGGACCAGGGGCGGACTGACCATTTGGAAACTCTGGCACTGCCCGAGGGCCCGGGGTCAGTAGGGGGCCCCATTAGATGCCTCTGGTACCTTTTTCATAGGTTTTTTTGAGTTTGGGCAAGGACACAGGGGCCCCATGATCCCCTATTGCCCGGGGGCCCCATGAGTTGTCAGTCCTCCCCTGAGAGGACCATTCACTGATCTAGAGGACTCCTCTGTATTGTACCTCACTAGATCATCAGTATAGAAGAACATTCACTTCATCTAGAGAGGATTCCCCTGCTGTACATCAACAGACCAGTATAGAGAACAGTTCACCTCATTGAGAGTAATCCCCTGTATTGCACATGGCCAGATCAGTATACTGTGTAGAGGATAGGTTACCTCATCTGCACAGCATGCTCCCAGCACAGAGATCAAGCTCTCACTGAAAGTTACAGGTCTTCTACTAAGGACCAGAACCAGGAGGACCAGTTACCAATCACTGATTGGCTATCACAGTGATTGGTCACTGTACAATCTGCCCCATGTGTTGTCTCCTCTTGAATAGAGAAAAATATACATTGTATTTTTTTATCCATGCTAGATGAGAAACTTGTAAACAAAGAAAAGTGTGTATTAAAAAATTCTGCTATGTACAGTACCTGTTTATTCAACAACACATTTGTCATTAGCAAAGATAACAATGTAAAACACTGTATATTGTGTGTTTTTAATAACAAACAAGGTTTTCTTTTCGTGATACTGTTTTGCAACAATTATTTTTTGTTGCAGTCCTTAGACCAGCGATAGGCAACCTTTTGAGCATGGTGTGCCAAAAAATGTTTTCAAAGAAATTGAGAGTGCCAGTTATATAAAAATGTCAAGTTCACACACTCAGTCATGAAAATAATTTTTTATACAGTTAATGCTGCAAACTATTTGAATAATAGGAAGAAAACATTGAGCTACCAAGTATGGTAAGGTTGACATGAATATATCAGTTGTGAACTTCTGTGAAATACAGTTGGAAATTAAATGTGAAGTGATAGTGATCACCCTAATACAGTTCTCTCAGATCAAACCCAATCTCTGCACCTTCAGACCCTAAATCAGCCCTCATTCCTGTACCTTCACACCTCAGATCACCTCAATTCCTGCACCTTTACCCTTCAGATCAATCCAATACCTGCACTTTCACACCCCAGATCAGCCCTGATTCCTGCACCTTCACACCTCAGATTAGCCCACTCCCTGCACCTTCACACCTCCGATCACCTCAAATCTTATACTTTTGCACCCCAGATCAGGCCCAGTTCATGTTTTTTTGGGCCTCAGATAAATTCCAGTTTCTGCACTTTTACGTCCCAGATCATCCCCAATTCCTGTACCTTCACAACTCAGATCTTTCCAATTCCTGCACATTCACACTCCAAATAGCCCCAATACCTGTTTCTTCAGGCCTCAGATCAGCCCCAGTTCTTGAACCCCCCAGAACTCTGATCACAATTCCACCTCAGGTCAGTCCCAATACCTGTACCTTCACACCTCAGGTTACCCCAATTCCTGCATTGTTACAACCAAGATCAGCCCAATTCATGCACCCTCAGGCCTCAGATTAGTTCCAATTTCAGCATTTTCAGAAATCAGAGCATGCAAATACCTATATTTTTACACCTCAGATCAGCCCCAATTTATGCACCTTCACATCTCAGATCAGCCCCAATCCAGGGGCGGACTGATAACTCATGGGGCCCCCAGGCAATAGGGGATCATGTGGCCCCTGTGTCCTTACCCAAACTCAATAAAAGCCTATGAAAAAGGTACCAGGGGTATCTCATGGGGCCCCCTACTGACCCCGGTCCCTCAGGCAGTGCCTGAGTTTCCAAATGGTCAGTCCGCCCCTGCCCCAATCCCTGCACCTCAGATTAGCCCCAATTTCTGATTCTTCACATCCCATTCTCCAATGATAATTCCTGTGCGTTTAGGCCTCAGATCATCCCCTATTCCTGTACCTTCACACCTCAGATCAGTCCCAATTTCTGAACCTTCACACCTCAGATCAGTCCCAATTTCTGAACCTTTACACCTCAGATCAGTCCCAATTTCTGCACCTCCAGACCTCAGTTCACCCCAAATCCTACATTTTTACAACCCAGATAAGCCCCAATTCCTGTTCCTTCAGGCCTCAGTCAATCCCTGCATTTTCCCACCTCAGATCACCAAAATGCCAGCACCTGTATACCACTGATCATCTCCAATTCCAGTACCTTACAGCTCATATCACCCCAATTCCTGCACCTTCACACTTCAGCTCACTCAAAATCCTGCACTTTCACACCTCAGATCACCTCAATTCCTGTACCTTCACACCTCAGTTCACCCCAATTCTTGCACATTCACACCTTAGATCACCCCAATTCCTTCACCTTCATATTTCAGATCATACCAGTGCCTGCAACTTCAACCATCAGATCACCCCAATTCCTGTACTTTCACACACCAGATCGGCCCCAATTCTTGCACCTTCACACCTCAGATCAGTCCCAGTTATTACACCCCAGTCCCAGTGACAATTCCTGCACTTCCAAATCTCAGTTCAGCTGCAATTTGTGCACCTTCACACCTCAGATCACCCCAATCCCTGCATCTTTACATCTCAGATCACCCCAATTCCTTCACCTTCACACCTCATATCAGTCCCAATTTCTGCAACTTCACACCTCAGGTCAGTCCCAATATCTGTACCTTCACACCTCAGGTTACCCCAATTCATGTACCTCTGGACCTCAGTCCACCCCAATTCCTGCATTTTTACAGCCCAGATTAGCCCCAATTCTTGCTCCTTCAGGCCTCAGATTAGTCTCAATTCCAGCATTTTCAGGCCTCAGAGTAAGCAAATACCTTCGCACATCATCCAAAATCCTACACCTTCACACCTCAGATCAGCCCCTCTTCCTGCACCTTCACACCTCATGTCAGCCCCAATTCATGCACCTTCACATCTCACATCAGTCCCAATTTCTGCACCTTCACACCTCAGATCAGCCCCAATTCATGCACCTTCACATCTCAGATCAGCCCCAATTTCTGCACCTTCACACCTCAGATCAGCCGCAATTCATGCACCTTCACATCTCAGATCAGCCCCAATTTCTGCACCTTCACACCTCAGATCAGCCCCAATTCATGCACCTTTCTGCTTCTTCACATCCCATTCTCCAATGACAATTCCTGTGCCTTCACACCTCAGATCAGCCCCAATACATGCACCTTCACACCTCAGATCAGCCCCTCTTCCTGCACCTTCACACCTCAGATCACCCCAATTCATGCACCTTCACACCTCAGATCAGCCCCAATTTCTGCACGCTCACACCTCAGGTCAGCCCCAATTCATGCACCTTCACATCTCAGATCAGCCCCAATTTCTGCACCTTCACACCTCAGATCAGCCCCAATTTCTGCACCTTCACACCTCAGATCAGCCCCAATTCATGCACCTTTGCATCTCATATCAGCCCCAATCCCTGCTCCTCAGATTAGCCCCAATTTCTGCTTCTTCACATCCCGTTCTCCAATAACAAGTCCTGTGCCTTTAGACCTCAGATCAGCCCCTAATCCTGCACCTTCACACCTCAGGTCAGTCCCACTTTCTGCACCTCCAGATCTCAGTTCACCCCAATTCCTGCATTTTTACAACCCAGATCAGCCTCAATTTTTGCTCCTTCAGCACTCAGATTAGTCCCAATTCCAGCATTTTCAGACTCTTTCAAAGTGAGAACAAGCAGCCTGGGGAATACTACTCGACACAGCTTCAATGCAGTAAGCAACACTAGCAGGAATAGAGGTGGGTGGGCACCAGCGTGCTGTTTCTTCTGTATGCAGTCGTTGACCAGCTTTATTGTTTTGGAGGTGGGTCTTCCAAGACTCCTCTTGGGTGCCGTCCTTGATTCTGTCTTGTGCCACCATTTTTTTTTAAATGTGTACTGTTTTTGTATGAGAAAAATTGGATATGATAGACTGCGCATTATCATATGGGGTTAAACAGAGGAACATTTTATTTAAACTTTTTTTTTTTAATTTGTCAGGCTGCTTTAATTGACATCATCTGCAGATATAAGTTCATCCGTTTGATCTGCAGATGAATGAACAGAAAGATACAAATGTAATAATATGTTACTTTGTATCTTTATATAATTGTGTCTGGAGCTGTTAATAAACAGTGATTCAGAGTCAGACTGCTCTTTTGAAGTCAGCTAGAGCAGCTCACTGCTAGGCTTTGATAAAAGCTAACATTTACTGTTTACCGCGGAAGGGGGATACACCAAGTAGTTGTGATCATATGTAGATTTTACTAACACATGTCAAAGTTGAAAAACTGTATTCAGGCATTAAAGTGTAACTAAAAGCAAACTCATTTTTTTTGTTTTGGATAGAGTAGAGAGGGATTAGATCTATCAGATTTTTGTTTTGTGTGCCAGTTAGGAAGATTCTGTCCCTTAATTTGTCCTGTCTTACTACTATCACTGAAAGTGAAAGTAAAAGAAAATACCAAATTCCAGGTTGTTTCCAGAACGGTGACACAGGGGAAATCTACCAGCGGGGACCACTAATTCTGCTGACCCTGGTGACAGCAAGGGATTCCTATACTTTGAAAGGATTTCCTCTAACTTCCTGTTATGACTATGGGACAGGAAGTGAAGGGAAATCTCCCCAATAGGACACAGATGGGAAACAAACCCCAAAAAACCTGACAACGGTTATTACCCCACCTTACTGTATCCAGTTTGAAAAACATGTTTTGCCTTTAGTTCTACTTTAAGATTTATTTTACCTTCATCATATAGGCGTTAAAGACTCCAAAACATTTAGCCCGCTTGGTACGTAACTGTTACGAAAACATGAAATAAAGTAGTTCCACTTAGATTACAGCCATGTTTTACTCTATGTTTACTTCAAACAGAAATGGATATCAGTAATATATTACATAAGCATAGTAAAATGAAATATATTGTGGTGTACAAAGAGATTGTTGAAATGTTTTATAAAAGTTACTGTATTAGTTTACTGAAATTGAATCTTAATTAAATATAACATGTTAGAAATTGTACAATGGTTTATTAAAATGAATCAACATTATTTGACACAATGGGAATAGAGATAGCACCTCTGTCAGGTTTATTGCTGTTTGTTTTTCCATATGGGAGATGTCCTTTTGCTTTCTGTCCTGATGACAGTGGTCTAAAACGTCACTTTATTTTTTGTTACTGGAATGGAGAGGGGTAAAATCACATTTGGCTCCTTATAGCATTGCAGTTTCTGTCTCCCCTTATGAAAAGTTCTCCCCACTTCTTGTTGCAGTGATAACAGCAATCTAGAAATTACAGAAAAACACATACAGTAAAGAAAGCAGTTTAATGGGAGTTGGAAAACAGATATGGAAACTGGTGGCTTGTTTTTGAACTTACAGGTTAAAAGACTGTGATCTTTAGCTCCCCCAACACTGCAACCTCCTGAAATACATCACAGGTCCCAGGAGGCTGCAGGTACATTCAAGTGCAACTGGCTCACAGCACAACTCACGCATGTGCACTGGAGAGCTGGCTGTGAGCCAGTATTAAGACCAGCCCAGGTGATGACATTGCTGGTGAGTTTCTGATTATTAAAAGTCAGCAGCTACAGTATTTGTCGCTGCATATTTTTGCAAACGGAGGGAATTCCCCTTTCATACCAGTGGCTGGGGAGCAATAAAAACAGGCAGCTGAGTGTTGTTTTTCCACCCCCATGGTCATCCACTGGAATTCTAACATTACATCCTGATAGGGCTGTGCACATGCTGCAGCCTCACAGGTTTACTTTGCTGCAGATTTAACTTGGGCAGCAAGCACACACCTCCTGAATGCCTGAATGAATATCCACTGCTGCTAAAATGCTCTCTGAAAAGCAGTCCACCACAGATCACGATTTAGAGGGTGGTTAGCATTACCGCCTATCTGAAAGAGCTCTAAAGTTACATGGTCATTTTTCAGTTGTGAGCAGAAACTGGTGGCCTAATTATGCTTTGGATTCTTTTACTGTTAAACAATCGTGTTTATGCAGAACAATGATCTACTGATCAAATATTCAGAACAAAATTTACTCCCTATAAAACACTCCATATCCATGCTATTCGGCACATCACGCCAATTGTATCCAGATACAGAACTAAAACATAATTACAAATTAATATATAAGGAACAGCTGGTTGTAGGCTATACAAAGTGTTTTTTTTTTCAGGGAGTGTTATTTATCATTATGATTTGACTTTTATGATCATAAAAATATATTAGTATTATATTGCCCATGGTTGCATTCACACTAGACTAGCCTTTTTTGTCCTGATGCAGGATTTTTTTTGGCATTTGTATTTGTACAGGCCTCTTTGTGGGTGATGTCGCTTCCGGCTTTGCGGATGGCATGTGTTCCAGCGGACCGGGAAGAGCGGTGGCCATCTTGCCACCACACTCTGAGCGCCCCCTGCAGCTGCTGGCCAGCATAGCGGATTGTTTCACAGTGACAGGAGCCCTGTAATGACTTTAATTGAGCCTGATATTCTTACTATTCTGTAAGTGTTTTTAACTGTATTTTATTAAAGTTCTGGATTTATTGCACTTAGGAGTGCCTTCTTGCCATCTTTTCTTCCTGCTTCATACTCCTAGAAGTGCTTGTCTCCAGTCTTACTGTATACCAGCTGTCATCTCCAAGTTGAAGGTCCCTGAGGCAGATGCGCCCTTTGAACTCTTTTCTTTAACATGACGAGTAAGCTGCAGAACGTTTTCAACATGAGAATGAAGAGTGTTGCATACCTGGAGTGTTCAATAATACATTTGACAGCATGCCCCTGCTATATAAAACAATAAATCCAATAAAAAATGAATAATGGGCATAAAGAAACACAGACTGTGAAAATTGTAGTGCCCTCTTACACTGGTGGTCAGTGAAGAACTATTCCTCTACACTGGCAACTAATGATATTTTCGGCCAGTGAAGAAGTGACCGCTTACATTGTATGTCAGTGAAAAAAAATACCCTCTTACATTGGTCATTGCTTAAGCAACCTCTAGCAACCTGAGAGTTCTACAGAACCCTGGTTGAGAAAGTCTGGTCTAAAGTCTTTACATATTTTAATCAACTACTAAAATAATTGTACTCAAAACTCTGTAATACAGTATATCACATAATCAAACTAAAAGAAGATCGTGTTAGTAAAAAAAATCCAGTTTTTCAAAACAGGAGATCTGAGTATAATACTTCTTCTATTGCAAGAAATTTAATTAGGATAATTTTTGGGGGGATGACTGACAGTGTCACTGTTGATCTGACAAAACATTTCCCTTTTTAGCATTCTGCTGCGAGAGCTGTCCTGAATTCCTAGTAATATAAATTTCCCAAGAGTTCTTAAAGGTGTATTATTAAAGGGCTGGGCAGGGAGAAAGGAAGTCCAATAAAGCTGTAATGGTGCAGGCATTGGTCCAGTCACAGATGGGCTAGTCACAGGTTTTTGCAGGAAAGACTAAGATGAGAGAGGACTGGTTCTGTGGTAACTGTAGGTACCTTAGTGGAATTTCACATACAGTAAAACCAGAAGTTATGCTCACGTAACTCCCCCCCCCCACACTATTAATGGAAATAGTTTTTTTTTTCAGGAAGATTGTATCCAGTTTTAACTTGCGATCCGAGGCAATGCTCCACCACCCGCAGCCTCCTGGGACACGTCACAGGTTCCAGGAGGCTGCGGGTCAATCCAGAAAGCGCTGCTCAGCTTGTGTGTATATGAATTCACAGATAGCTTCCCACACTTGAGATGGCGGTGCTGGGAATACAAAGACCAGTGAAGAACTACCCCAGGTGGTGATAGTGCTGGAACCCTAGCCTGGTGAGTATCTGTTTTATTAAAAGTCAGGCAAGCAAGGGGGCTCAGTCAGCTGGGTGAATCAGATGTGGGCAGGGAGGGTGATTAGCAGCACAGCGGGGGAAGAGGGGGGTACTCACTGGAACGATCCCCTGTATGGCTCTCTCTGCAGCAGCTGAAAGCTGGCTTCATCTCCCTTTTCTCCCGCTGGCTTTCAGCTGCTGCATGCAAAGAAAGCCATACAGGGAATTGGTTCCAGTAATTGCTCCCTCGAATGCACCCATCACCCTCCCTGTGCACCATGCATTTCCCCTTGCTGCCCACGCCCCCCTATATGCCCCCACTGCCACAGTGCTGCTGGATGCCCTCCTCTCCTTTTCACCAGCAGTTTCAAGCACATCGTAGGATCCTTCAGGAATGAGAGTGGGGGAAGGGTCCGATAAATACTGTATGTCACATTTACCAGCTCCTACTTTTCCTGAATGAACATAATGAGTGATGGGTACTGATCACTCACTGTGTTCATTCCTTACTGAAGGATAGTAACCTGTTTTTTTTTGGGGGGGGGGGTTAATGGGAGGGGATGGTCCCTGTCAGGTTGGCTGTATGGGGCCCTGTGGTTTCTAACAGTTGCCCTGGCTACAGTAATTGTAACTACTAACTTTTAATTTTTCTGTAAATGGATAGAGTTCTTCTTATAATACATTTATTTTTATTTTAGATTCATGTTAGAGTTTTCACTTTAAAAAGTAAAAAAATGACAAACTCTGTTAAATGAACAGTTGCCTTAATTGTGTGTTTAGTCAGTTCTGCTGTACATACATTCTAATAAAACTTCCAATTGCACATTAGATATAAAACCCCTGAAAACTATGGATTAAACCTAATAGAATCTGACTACCTAATACATTTTTACCCACTGTTCATTTTGTTTGTCGTCTTTAAACTTTCCTGTCAAAACAATATCTGTTTCCGTGCAAAGCAAATGGTGTAAATTTGGGCTAGTTGTGGCCCATCCTGATAGAATTACTACTGGGTCCCCTACAGAAGTATTGCATTTACTGCCATGATGGCCCTCTACTGAAGGGCAAAATCAGACAGCTTTTTTTTGTTAAATCTGTACCCACAACCAAATACTATAGGTGAGTATTTTTTTATTGAAATAGTTGACATTTGTATGCTCAACAGCATCCTGTGCCTATATACAGTATATACATACCAAGATCATTTCCATTCCTGATGAACATGAGAAAAAAGTCTAACATTGAAAGTGTTTATTAGGAAGTTACTAGGCCACTGCAAGTTCTACATGTTTCTTAAACTGACGGTTTTGTGAGCTGATTTGTAACAGCTGAATTTTGTGGTGAGTCATAGAAGTGGAGCCAGAGCAGGATGAGGTCAGGACAATATAATCAACAGTAGGAACCAGAACGCTATGAACAAAGCGGACCAGACCAGACAGTGATCTCAGGGCTGAAGAAGACACAAGGTCAAATTGGCTGAGTAATGATAAGTGGTTACAGCTGATAAGGTGTAAGTGGCAATTGATTTTTAATTCTCTAGTACACTGTAGATAGAATGCACCTGTCCTACTTCTAAAGCATGATCCCACTGGTCTGTAGCTGGCCTTTATCACTCTCATGTTAGTCATAGCAGATAAAACTGAACTGTGGAGTACTAATAACAGTTGGTACCTTGAGGGACTGTACTTGCATGGGTCTCTTATTTTGCTCTGATCCTTATAGGGGTCTCAAACTCCCTGCTGGATGCGTAAGATTCCATGAAAGGAATGTCAGAGATGACAAAGTTGAGAACTCCAATAGAGAGATATTGTTATAGTGTTCTAGTAAATGCCAGACATTGGAATATACTGTACATTTTAGTGGACTTACCTTTTAATATGCAAGAATCAGCTGATGTGAAGTCCAATATCTAACGATTTATCTAGAACTTGCGCTAGTCCAGTATGCAGAGACATAGACCTCATCCCTCTAATATGCATATTTTAGTACTCAGGTTTCAGAATAATATGGAAAGCTTGGTCAATCTTCTAGAAAATTAGGAAAATTTGTGGAAAGTTTTTGTATGAAAGAAAGTGTAAGTGGAGAACTGTAAGTCCCAACTGTTGCTTCTTTGGAAGGACTGTCCTTTTCTTTGGAACCAGGTATGGAAGAAATTCCACATTTAGCCATGCCGATAGGCAGAAGAGACCCACAGAGCAAGCTCACCAATTAGTACTTGACTTTTTTTGACCTTCTCAGTCCAGTGGTTTTCATAAAGGGGTTTGTTGAAAAATACCCAATCTGGACTTGCAACACCAATTAAGTAATTAGGATTTTGGGAGCTAAAGTAATTGGAGCCCCAGAATTACTACAAGGCTCTGTTCAGACAGTTCACAAGTAAAGGTTTCCTCCTGAGCAAGTACAGAGGTTTTATACTTTCTTGATGAAAATGAAAAAATACAAAAGACACAAAAGTATTTCCAAGGCTCCATCCTTTGTTTTAGTTAACTCCTGCACATTCTTTAAAAAGAGCAGCAGTAAGTGTTGCCTATTTATGCAGTATTTTGCGTTACAAAATACTGCAGAAGTAAAAAAAAAAAAAGATCAGTTACAATTTTGGTGCAAGACAGAAAACCAAGTAGTGGTTAGCACAAAACAGAAAATGAGGATCATTTTGCTTGTCCTGAATCTGTCTACTGATTTCATGAGACCGCACTGTAGGATTCGATTATGACACTTGCCCTGTTTCTGAGTCAGCATCAACACTGAAAAGATGGAGGGCATCATTACTTTAAATTGAAAGTAAAGTCAAAACATGTAGTATGTTTTGGAAAAAGTGGGGAATGGTTAAGACCTTGGGCAGGTTTTTTGCTGTCTGTGTTGCAATAGGGAGATTTCCCTTTGCTTCCTGTTCCAAAGACACAACAGGAAGTAAGATGACATTTCTACAAAGTGAGAAATCCTCTCTTAGCTGTCACCAGAAGAAATATAAAGATTTCCTTTCACCTATTGTTTCTTTGAAAAGGGCCACCAATTCAGGGGTACAGGCAGTACTTCCATACTGGGCTCAGGCCACATGGGGTAAGCAGGGAGGAACATGGTCCAACAGAGGCTGCTTGTAGCTCTCTCATCCTTTGGATACCATGTGTCCCTTTGGTCTCCTGTATCTCTCCTCTCTACACTTTCCCCGTGAATGCCCTGTGTGGAAACTCCTGGTGTTCACAGTCAGCAGGAGCCCACTCATGGCTTCTCCACAGGCGTTCAAAGATAGAGGGCTGCTTTCTCCTTGCCAAAGATATTTAAAATGTGAAGTCACTGAAGCACAGGTTAGAGCACACTCAGTACAGATTTCTCCCCACAACCCTAAACACATCTCAGCAAAGACTCCCTTCTGTGCCCATATCCCCAGTACAGACCTCCACATCCCCAGTACAACCACCCTATTCAGCACCTTGTCAATACAGACCCCCCAGAATACTTTCCCTCCCCCCAGAAGTGATTGTTTCTCAAGTATAGAACCCCTTCCTCCCCCCCATTAAACTCATTCACAAGATGCAATACAGGCCTCACATACAGCGGCAGTGGGAAGTCCTCCCTTCCACTTTGCTATATGACTGGAGCTGAGGAGGAACCTTCCCCAACTTTGAATATGAATAAGGCAGGCCATAGACGGGTCGTTTATCGGCCGAATTTTCATCTGCACGAAAAATCGGCCGATATTCACGCCGTTAGTGGGGCCAGCCCGTAGGCCGTTTTTCGCGGATCTTCACATTTATTTTTATTGGTCATGCTGGAAAATCCACGAAAAACGGCCATTTTTCATGGACATTGGTGGCAGCATCGGCAACGGGGCCCACCAATTTTTCATTTATCGGCTGAATATTCGGCCGATAAACGGCCCGTCTATGGCCTGCATAAGTCACAGCAGCTTATTTGTATGCAAATCCAACAGCAGGGTCAGGCCTGAAACAACTAAAATTGTAGGTGTCTCATCACTTTCTGGAAAATGCTTAACTAGCCAAACAAAGAGGGTGAATCTTCCCAGTGGAGCTCAGACTACTGTAAGGGTAATTAAAAAGTCCTTACTCTGTACAAAAAAAAAAAATTGACTTTCCATACTTTTCAAAGATTAGGCACCCTAACTGTGGAAAAAATAATAGAACATAACGAAGCTCAACTGCAAACTTTGTACAATTCTCTAAGCGGTATCTCGCACAGCTACTAAAAACATTATTTATTGTTTCAGTTGTCTGCAGGTTTCCCCATTGACAGCTGAATGTAAAAAGAACTGCCGGCATTGCCCAGCAATTAACACATTTTTAAAAAAATGTTTGGGGTCCCTCCCATCCATACCAAGCCCTTCGGGTCTGGTATGGATTTTGAGGGGAACCCCCACGCCACCATTTTTCAAAAATGGCATGGGGGTCCCCCCCAAAATCCATACCAGACCCTTATTTGAGCATGCAGCCCATCAGGTCAGGAAAGGGGGGGACAAGCAAGCTCCCCCCCCTCCTGAACCATACCAGGCCACATGCCCTCAACATGGGAGGGGTGCTTTGGGGCAGGGGAGGATCCCTTCCAAAGCACCTTGTCCCCATTTTGATGGTGGTTGTGGGGGTCTACATTTGGGGGCAAAAGCAATTTTGGTTTTTAATAAAGGACTTGTCAAACACTGTCTACTGTCACTTTTTACACTACACTTTTATTTTGTGAATGACTAGCAGTACCATGTACCCTATACTCATTCACATAGGGTTAAATGGGGCTTCAGCCTCATTTAACAAGGGGGCCCCCAGATCCCAGCCCCCCACCGTATGGGAATGAGTATAGGGTACATGGTATTGCTACTCATTAACAAAACAAAAGTGTAATGTAAAAAATTACAGTAGACAGTCTTTGACAATTATTATTATACAGGATTTATATAGCGCCAATAGTTTGCTCAGCACTTTACAATATAACGGGATACAAACAGCAACAATACAGTTCAATACAAGAGGGATAGGAGGGCCCTGCTCCTTGGAGCTTACAATCTAGGAGGGAGGGGCTAGTGGTACAAAAGGTAGTAACTGTGGGGGATGGACTGGTTGGAAGAGTAGAAGATTCCATTATTAGCTGAGGGCAGGATAGGCTTCCCTGAAGAGATATGTTTTCAGAGATTGCCTAAAAGTGAGCAGAGTAGGCGATAGTCTGATAAATTGGGGTAGAGAGTTCCAGAGGATGGGGGAAGCTCTGGAGAAGTCCTGGAGATGAGCTTGGGAGGAGGAGACAAGGGAGCTAGAGAGTAGGAGGTCTTGCGAGGAGCGGAGAGTACAGTTTGGGTGGTATTTAGAGACAAGGTCGGTGATGTAATTAGGGGCAGTGTTATGAACGGAGACAAGGGAGCTAGGCATGGGAGGAGGAGACAAGGGAGGTCTTGCGAGGAGGGGAGAGTATGGTTTGGGTGGTATTTGGAGACAATGTCCTTTATTAAACCAAAAATTGCTTTGGCCAATCACAATGCACTGTAAGGGTGCAGTATATTGTGGGGCGTGGCAGGCAAATAGCCTGCCGGACACCCTTAATGTTCATGTTTTCGCCGAACACACAAGTGGCTGATGTTCGAGTCGAACTAACATATAGTCCATCACTGATAGAAAAAGCTATACACAGTAAAGGAGGCACATAATTAATTTATGGGGCAAGGAGCAATAGAGTCTGATGCCCCAGGTACATTATACAGGTCATTTATAGTCTACATTGGCATTTTACTCAGTGGCCAAGCTGTTAGAAACTGTTATAATATTTACTTTATTTGCTAGGAGGTGGCATGATGCAAACTCCAACTTCTACTAAACCTCATCTTGCAGATGGTACTTACCCCTTCCACCTAAGTAGCAGCTAGGTGGCAAGAATATTCTCTGCTTTTAAGAGTACAGTGGTACAGGCATCATAAAAGCTGCTTAATGCAGGAGTATTGAACATGCACTAACTCAACTCTCATGATTTTTTACACCATAATATAATATTAAAATATTTTTAAATATACTATAAATTATAAATTTGCTGAATTCTTTGTATTTTAATTATACTTGGAGATCCTGCTCAGATCCTTGTTCATACACTTTCTGTTATATGGTAATGCTTGTTCCCTGTATCCCAATTGTTCACTTGTGTTGTCACCCTGTTTTCACCATTAGAAAACCCACCCTAATGCCATTGTTTGAGTACATGTATGTAGACAGAAAGTGGCTGCAAACAGGTGGCAGGTGATCAGCAAAACTGAGGTACAACAAAGGATGAAAATAAGGTGAAAATGATTATTTAAAAAAAATGGCAGTTGCTTGTATTACAAAGTGCTCTGGTAAACTAAACTTCCTTTGGTTATGATTTATATATGCTTTACAGAATTCATCCACAGCTCAGGTAATAACCCATCCTTACCTGGAACTGTTCTTTCAGCACCTCTATTGGATACAGGGAATGAGAACCTTCTGTCAAACAGTTAGTGCTATTAAGAATTTAGTTTCTTTTTTTAGGATACTCAATGCAACACCACCTACATTATTTTATGAATTAGTGGTGTATAGGTATAGTATTACATTCCTGTGTAGGTGTGTATAGTTTTCAATGTCCTTTTATTGGAATTTTATTCCTTATCAAAGGATTTGCAAGAATAACCTTTCTCTATGACCTGGTCTCCATTGTATCTGTTTCTACAGTGACCAACAATTTAATTATTTAGTCTGTAGGCTATCATGTGGCTTGTCCATGGAACTAAATAATGTTGCCTGTCATGAATACCGTTTGTATTTCATTTGTTAAATCAGACACACACTGACTCTTTTCCATTGTACACACCCAAAGCTTGGAACAAGATACTCCTCTAGTATTGACATGCAAAGTAACTAACATAATACCAAATATGTCCTCATGTTGAATAATGCTACAGAATGCAACTTTGAATATAACAATATATTATGATTACTCAGACTGCTGCCAAGTAAAATTTTTTGGATGCCAAAAATTAATGAATGTTGGTTTCTCTGCTAGATCATTTTCACAATGTTATTGTTCTAAGGCAGCGGAGTCTAATAATTGAAAATTAAAATGGTAACATGTTGCCAAAAAAGATATGCAATAATTTATTACTGGAGATTTTTCCCAAGACTAAGTAATCAGCTTTGAGAGAGGAGATCTGAGGTCAAGGTGTTTGCGCTCCGAAATATTAAAGAAGATTTATGACCATTAAATAATCATTTACAATGTAAAATGTATGTCCCTGTTGGATAAATATCTGAAATACAATTGGTCTTCATGAAAGTGAAGATATACTTGTTTTCTGTGTTTTGTTAGAAAAACTATCTTGTATTAATTTTTACTCTCTTTTCAAGCCAGAGAAAAAGATAAGAAAAGTTATATTTTTCAGCGTAATAAAGTGCCTTCAGATTCCCCTTAACATCTCTTGTATCTCCTAACAGTCCTGTAGATGAATTTAGCCGCAATTGGCTGGTCATTAAAAGTCATTTCTATTGACTATGCACTACTGAATTCTATTAGTAACCATGGTCCCAGCCAGGACTCATGATGCCCAAAGTACTGTATAACTGAAGGGAAAACTTTTTTTTTGTTTTGGATATAGTGGAGAGGGATTAGAACAACCTGTAAGGTTTTTATTGCTCTCTGTGCCTCTGTTGGGGAGTTTCACCCTCTCTAGTTGTCCTGTTTAGCATTATCATTAAACGTGAAAGAAAATCCCACATTTCGGGCTGTCCCCAGAAAAGTAATTGAGGGGAAATCTTCCAATGGAGATGGTAGTGCTGGTGACCTAGGGGTCCCCAAGGAGATCCCTTAATATGAAGGGATTTCCTCTCACTTCCTGTTTGGCTATGGGACAGGAAGTAAAGGGAAATCTCCACAATGGGACATGGATGGTGGAAGAAAATCTGACAGGGGTTATAATCCTTCCTTGCTCTATCCAAAATGAAAAATTTTTTTGCCTATAGTTCTACTTTGAAGGTGTCAAGATAGACATACTGCATAATGCCTTTTATTATAAATATTAATTGAAACATTTCTTTGTCACAAATTAAATCTGAGCCTCTGGAAAACATGATCCGTTAGCTTTCAATGTTAGGCTTGTAAAACATTTCACTAGATTACCACACATACTTTGAATGTGCCAATATTTTGTCTACAATCATTCATTACAGTGTTAATAAAACTCAGCTGGCATATCATGTACATTCACTTTGAGAGATCCTGTTGCTACCTCATGCAAAGCAAGTTAAAAATAGCAGGTGAATGTACTCATATACCAATAAACCCCCTCTGACACTTCCTGGAGTGTCGGAGACTGTGTGTATTGTCAATATGATATTGATTGGAAAGATTTGCCTCTTGCTTCTGTTCACTTCATGTTGTATCTCTGGGTAAGAAAATGAAGAAGACTCTCCCCAAGTGGATACAGACAGTAAAATATACCTAAGTTAAAAAATGGCCAGTACACCAAAAATGGTAGATCTCAAACAGATTTTAGTAGCAAAACACAGCTTGTGCAATAAAACCCACCAATGTTTTGGAGACAAAAAGGCCCACTTTCTCTGAGTAACATAGCATAAGCTCAGGGTTTTACTACTAAGATCTCAATGGAAACTTGAGATCTACTCTTTTTGGTGTGCTGGCCACCTATTTTGTTTCGTGCTCTAGGGTGTTTCTGTTGGTCATGCACCCACTGCAAGGCATGACTGGAGAAGGTGCGGGAAGGATGTTCTGCCAAGAAGAACATATCTGACAGGGTATAACTACTGTCAAAAATAAGGAAGCCAAAATGCCCCATGCCAACAAAGTCCAAGTATCAGAGCAATGAAAATGGCTTCAGTCAGGCTCAATCCAGGCCACTTTTCCAACACCTTTTGCATTGCCCATGGGACTTAGTCATGGGGGAGTGTTCTGGATGGAGCTGGGCTGAGGTCATTTCTTTGTTCTGATACTTGGGCTTTGTTGGTGTGCAGCATTTTGGCTTTCTTACCTTAGAGTAAGACCTCTTCATGCCATCACGGATTAGTGAGAGTCACAGGAGTCTGTACCTGTAGAAGCACCCTAAGATTTACATACTCTGTCCAAAACTAAAACAAAGATTTTGTTTTATGTACACTTTAAAGATAATCAGTCAATAGCTTTATACATTTCTGAGACAATGACCTTGAACAAGTATGTTTGTTGGATTCTGATGCCACAAAGACTTCCTAATCAGCTGGTTTGTTTCAGGTCAGTACTCATAAAGTATTCAATTCAGAAAAGCCAGACATGTAGTATTTTTCAAAGAAGGTTAGCAATAGCAGCACCCCCCCCCCCCCCCCATTTGGCCTCAAACAGGCTGCCAGCAGTGGGGCTGGATGGTGTGCCTGTGCCTTTTACCTGCACTTAAACAATGGAGTCTCATGCACCAGGGCTAAACTTCGTGTGCATGAGGCATTTCTCTATGTACAGGTTTACTTTAATCCATAAAATACGTCAAATATGACCTTAATGATTTGACTTTATTTACCTTGTTTTTGTCTGGAAGGAGAACTTTGTATACAGCAGAAGAACCCATAAGATTTTCATCTATGTTATAATATTTGTTGGAAAGAGAAGGAAGGGAAAAAGTAGAATCCTACTGAGTACTATATTTAAAAGAACTTTAGTTTGCTATGGGGTGAACTAAATACTCTCCCCTCCTTCCTTAGTAACATGTCCTAAATATTTCCACTGCAGTTCTGTGTAAAGTGCACCTTTTTTAAGGACTTGAAAGTAGGATATAGTATTTCCAGCTACGAGTATCCCCTCTTTTTTCTTTTGCAAATTCAAGTAGTAGAAGTGATTCAAAGCAGTCCATGTTTTTTTAAAAATAAGTGCAGCATCTTTTTATTGTGTGGATGTACAGTATTTTGTGTGTTTCGATTCAGCAATACATTCTTTTATCCCTTTGTGCTTGTTTAGTCTGTGCAAACAAAGAGACAAAACTCAGCTGACTAAAAAGTATGGGAAACCATTCTGAATGCATTGGCTTTCCTGTCACTATAGAAAAAAACAGTGCTTTTTGAAGGGAATGTTCTTTTGATCTTTGATTGTCTGCACTCTGGTTTCCTGAAGCAGTGTTTAGGATTGAAGGGTGGGGATATTTATGGTTTTAATCAATATCACAATTTCCTGTAACAAAACCCAAAAAAAAGAAAACCCCAAAACAAACTGTAGTAGTTACCACTTTTTATGCCCATTGGCTACATTTTTGGAGTGATTAAAAATGATTGCTTTAACATATTTTGCTCAAGAAAAGTCTCTTTTCAGTACGTCTCTCATTCTGATTTAATTTTTCCTGAGATCTTGACTTCCCTAACCTCCTAGCAGCCAATGTTCTTAGTAGATATAGTATGTGGACATTGGCTGGGTTGAGCTGGTCATAGAAAGGTCTTTTCCTTTTATTCAGGGAAGTTGAGTCCCTAGTAAGTGAAGGCAGAGATTTTTTTTCCAATATTTTAAAGTAGAACTACATGGGTTTTTTTGTCTTTATTTTCCAATCTCTGGTATTTGGCCAATTTCTACTTACCCTCTGTGCTTCAGCATTGACCCCAGCTTCCTCCTTGGTCCAGAGATGCATAAATAGCTAGTGTTCCTGTTTCAGTGGACTTGTATTTTGCTCATTCAGGGAAAATAACTATTTCAGTTATTATTTTCACTCCCCCAATGCCAATGATTATCTTTCCCATGTTCCATGGATGCCCAGGGGAGCCAAGAAAACAGGCACTGTGTAAACTCAGACCAGATCAAATTAGAACTTTCATACTTATCGCATAATGACAAAGCTCAGGTTTAAAATTACAGATTTTAAAGTGGAATTGTAAGTAAAAAAGAGGAAATTTTGCATTTTTTTATGCAGAAGAGATGCTATGTCTCTTCTGTATTAAAGCTACTTACCTGCCTGCCCGTAATGTGCACTGAGCAGTGCGTTTTTGGCATCTGCTGAAATTAATGAACTTCCACGCATATGTAGGAGTGAGGTTATCTCGTGCCAGCCAAAAAAAAATGCCAGTACCCAGATGAAGACTGGCTGAAGGTATCAGCGGTAGCTGGAGTGGAAGTGAGTATAGTTCTGCTTTAACATGATTGGCATTTTGAATATGACTGCAAGGGGAGTATGTCAATCAGCACCCCTCCCTCCCCCAATGTGCACACCCAATCCTCTGACACACATAGGTGCATAGATTTTGTATCTATATTTACTGCATTGGTGGGGATCAAGTCGATATAATCTAAATAGATTGTTCTAAATCTTGACTCTGTTGCAAGGGTGGGCAAATGCTGTTGAACTGACAGATGAAATATACCAGCTTTACTGATGGAACCAACAGTATTACACGATATTCAAAAGTATATTATGTAGGGGCAACAAGAGATTATTATATACAGATTTTTTTTTCTTTTTTTTTTTTATTGGGTCCAACCATAGAGTTGAATATCTCAAAGACAACAAAGTCAACTACAAGTAGAAGCATAATTTAGGTTTTACATAGCTCAGGAATGATCTGTAGGGATAAGTTACTATGATGCATATAAAAAAAGAAAACCAATAAAGGAAATGATGCAAATGAGGAGCTGATATGCCAAGTCAACTTGTGTGTACAAATCAGTGACCAAACACTGCAGAGTCTAGCTGGCACCGAGCTTACATACAACCTGACTGCTGCTGCCCCTCCAGCTGGGGGCCATGACTATTCTTTTGGCAAACATGAGCCAGATGTGGATGCAGATGATAAAGAAAACTGAAAACTACTGATGTTGAAAACCAAAGTATAAAGCTGTCTCCTGCTTAGAGTTAGACAGACAGACTGTCAAAATGGGACATATGCATCCCAGTCTGATGTATTCTAATAGAAAGAAGCATGCCTTCTTATTCATTAATGATATCAATAATATTGAAAAGGAAAGAAAACTGAAAGAAAGAAAAGTAAATAAGCTGATTACAACTGACATTTTTAAAGTGGTGCTAAAGCCTTAAGGTGCTTTACTTTAATGCATTCTATGCATCAAGGTAAACACCTTCTGTGCTGCAAGATCCGTCCAACCCCTCCCTCCCCTCCACCTCTCCTTATTCTTACCTGAGCCCAATCTGATCCATCGATGTATACAACAGAAGTGGCTCTCACCGCTGTCTCCCTCCTCACTGGGCAGACTCATAGCAGCAGGAGCCATTGGCTCCCACTTCTATCAATCAAATGCTGTGACGAGGGAGACAGCGGTGAGAGCCACTTCTGTTGTATACATCGATGGATCAGATTGGGCTCAGGTAAGAATAAGGAGAGGTGGAGGGGAGGGAGGGGTTGGACGGATAAAGCACCTTAAGGGGGATGGGGCCGAGCTGCCCGCTTTGTGTCAATAGACGCAGACAATGTGGCTTGGGAGCGAGCCCACAAAGGTGCCCCTATGGAAAGTGACTTTACATGGGGGCACTGGCCAAAGAAGAGGAGCCTGGAGCGCTAGTAGAGGACCCCAGAAGAGGAGGATCGGGGCTGCCCTGTGCAAAAAAGTACCATGTTTGTTATTTTAATTTAAAAAAATGAAGGTTTAATGATACTTTAAATCACAGTAAAACAGCTTATTCAGGTTTTTGTAAATCAGTATACTTTTTGAGTCCTGAGGAGGTAAAGGAGAAGTGTGGCCAAAGCTTTTTTGGCTTTACTTCTTCTATGGATCACAGGAGTGTAGTTCGTTCTGCACTCCTGTGACACATTTTCATCCAACAGCAGGCTAAAGCCCTCTGTTGGCTGACGTTACTCAGCTGGTTCCAGCTGGGAAAAGATACTAACTTTATACTCAGGATCCATCCGGATGCATGGATTGGCAGATGGCTTAGCCTCTCAGTGAGCCTCTGAGAGACTGAGCCAGCTGCTCCCTCCCATCTCCAGCCCAGTGCTCCAATGAGAGCTGAAGGGGCAGAACAGAGAGCTGGTGACTGCCAATCATGGCTCTCTGTTCAGAATGGAGAGGAGAACTGAGCAATCAGCGGTCTTTGATCGCTCAGTTCTTGGTGCAGAGTCAGTAGGAATCCTATGTTGCATCCACTTAGGTGAGTAAAAGGTTTTTTTTGTAAACCCTATACTTTTTTTTTAACTACTGTAGAGTACGCCAGGGATGGGTTCTGGAAGACAGGTATGTTTCCCCATTATTTGGGTTGTGGTGCCTTTAAGAGAGACAATTTGAATGCAGTTTTAGAGTACTCATACGTTCTCATCCATGCAGGATTTAAGGTTCTGGTTGGAAAGGAGTAAACTGATTTACAGTTTGGCCAAGATTGGTAGGTCTTTCTATGGGATCTGGAAGTCAGAGGCTCGGATAGAGCCTCCAACTGTGATTGCAGGGACAAACTTTGGTCCTGAAAGGCTTAGCCCACCTGCAGGAGAACCCTGAAAAGGAAGGGGTCAGCAGGTATGTGAGGTGGAGTGGAGATGGAAACAGCTGGGTGAGCAGTGTGAATTGGCTGGTGACCTTACAATTGTGAATACCTAGTCTTTGGGACCCTTGAGGCAGGCTGGAACTTTCAAAATCCTGTTATGGGTCAAATTATACAGGCAATGAGCCAAGCCCATATTTTTATATACCAGAAATTGATGGATTATTTTGTTTGTTTTTTTTCCCATGCTGAGGTTAGGCTGTTTTCTGTTTAAATATTTTGAAATGAAAAAGATTGTTTGCTTTTACCAATACTGCTGGCTGGTGATCCTGGGCTCCCCCATATTACACTACTAAGGTAGTGATTAAGAATCAAATAGTAAAACAGTCACTGTAAACTAAAAATGTACATTATAACTTACTATAACTACAGGGCAATGCTAGTATTAAGATATATACCATGTCAAATGAGGTTAAATACATTTAAAAACAAGATACTAAGCTAAAATACTAAATGAGCATGTATATGAAGCATTGCTTCCATATGGTAGCTGAGGCCTTTTTATCTCACAATCTGGAATCGCGGTGATGAAGCATTACCATTAAATGTTTAGTGGTCACATGTGAGACATTTGATTCAGACACCCATTACAAACACGTCCCTCTTGTTGCCTAGGAAACATTTGTGTATGTAAACACAGACATGCAATCACTCCTAGACGCTGAATGTTTTATTCAATTTTTTTTTAATTTTGTGTTATATAGCAGTTTGTGGCCTCAGATGTTTAACAACTACTCTATTGTGTGCCTAAAAAATCCCTAAAATGTATTTTTATAGCCAGCATCACCTAAATGTGTGTGTATATATATATATATACCGGTGTGTGTATATATATATATATATATATATATATAGCTATATAGAGATATATATATAGCTATATAGATAGATATATAGATATATATATAATTTATTATTATTATTTTTTTTAAAGATCCCTATTATATTTTCTAAAGAATGAAACCATTCTGAGTTTAACAAGCCAATTTACTGGTGAAAAGTGACTACCCTTATGGGTACACATACCACCCAAACAGGAATGATGTTTTATAAAAAGTAGCACAAGGCCAAAAAAGTTGATGAGCAAATAAATGTCACTTTTGAGGGAGAAGATAATAATGAAACTTTATGTAGGAAGTTTGTTTCTATTTTTACCTAACGTTTTATAATTAAAAGTTCATTTTTGTTTTTGGATGCTGACAAAAGTTCAAATGAAATTATAAACTCCAGACAGATATAAAAGACACAATTTAATACAGCTCTGTATTCAATAAGGTGTATGTATAGCAAATTTTTTTTTTTTTTGGAAACAATAGAGAAAGCTGTTCATTCTTGGGGATTTGGAATCCCCATAGGAATCACTGCGATTCTGTCCTGATTCCCACTAGCTCTAAAATCACAGTAAAATGTGCAACACATATTTGGGTGACGTTCACTCTTAATGGCACCCTAAATTCTGTGCAGTTTTTCCATGATTATCGTGTGTCAAAAAGTAAAAAAATTGTGTCAAAATGCGGGTTGATAAACACGTCTGGCTCAGTGCCAAAATTTGCTACATGAGCTACTTTGGTGCATTTTTTTGGCATGGAGGAAGGCCCAATCAAAATGAATAGTGCCCCAAAAACGTGATGTGAATGCGGCCTAAAAGCAACTATTGTTAGCGTAAAAAATATATATATATAACTTGAAATTTATTTTGAATACATTTAACAATTTTTAATTAATTATATGTTGCTATTAAAAGTCCCTACCATTTCAATCTGCAGCTGCTGTAATTTTCTAAATATGTAAAAAATTCAATGCAATAAGGCAACCTGGAGGCATTCTGGTCCCACAGAAACCTCATTTTCTGCTTCTGTGATTGATATGGCAACCTGGAGTAGCTCTATATACCACAGGTGTACAGAATGCCCATAGAAATGTCATTTTACAAAAAAGATGACATATGTATTTAATAGCAAAATCAACTGAAAAATTATGTTGATTTAATGTTTGCATTTTCTAAAGCATGATTTCAGTTTAACAAGGGAATATTCTGGTGAAAAGTGATTACATTTGCAGGTGCAGCCCGCTTTCTCCACTGTAGGTGGCACTTGACCTGGATGGTACCACAGCATGGAGAGGAAGTCAGGAGAAACCTGGTTTCTCTATGGTTTCCTGGTCCCTGAAGGCAGCGTTCTGATTGGCTACGCTGCATCCAAGTGACCTCTGGTGGCCATCTTGGGTCAGCATAGGCTTTATAAGTCCCTGCCCTTATGTTTTTATGTGCTTTCATGTAGTGGTTAGAGTATAGAAAAAGCACCTGTCTGTGGGAGAAAGTATTAGCGGTAGGGAAAGGTTCCTGATGAATAGGAACAAGCTAGGGAGATACAATTCTGCTACGGAAGCCTCCTCTTTGGGACTGGACCAGCCAAACTGCATTCCACCTTCTGGCGACAAACACTGTTGGTGCATCTTTACCAGCTGTAGTATCTCTGCATTGAACAGAACTGTAAGTCTTACCCAAAGCCGCGCTCTCCCACAGGGGTTGTTTGTAGTTGAGCATACTCTGCAATACAAGTTTTAAGTTACTGGCAACCAGACTCTGTTTCATTACTGCCGCTGCACCACGCTGCACCTCCAGGTGGAAGGAGGATTGGGATCCATCATGGTTCCACTAGGTTCTGCCTTAGCCCCGATACCAAAATTTAATGGCTCAAACATCCCCTTGGCTTAATGGGAGGAGAGACTGGAGAATGCCGCAAGCCTGTATCAGAATAATTTCCACTGAGTGTTCATGGTGCTGCCATAGGAAGAGTGGGCCACTTTAGAGCAGATTGTGTCACATCTAGAGGGCTTGTTTAGAGAAAAGGTACTGGTTCCAGAGCTGAGGTGAAGATTCTTTGTCAGGAAACAAGATGAGAGTCTCACTTATCGTGCGGTAGCCATGCGGAACCTCTGGATGGGCCCAGAAAAAATGGATGTGTGCGGCTATGCTGACATCTCCCATATTAACCACATGCTGAGGGACCAGTTCATAGTTGGCATGAAAGCTGGTCCAGTCCGGACAGTCCTGCAAGAGAGAGTTAAAACGCAACCTGTTATTTCCTTCCATGATGCTAAGCCAGAGCAGGAAGAGGCGGAAGCAACAGTGGTAGTGACCAAAACGTATGAACCTGTGTGCCTGAAGGAGGAGGTCTTGGCACCTTCACCTCTGTTGGCCCTACAAACAGCACTGAGAGAGCTGGCCCAGGATGTGGCCTCCTTGAAACAAATGTAAATGGAACTCTCCCCAATCTCAGAGGGGCAAGAATCCATTACACAGGGACCCCAAGGAGGACTGGAAGTGCTGGCAGTGTGGCCGTTATGGACATACATTAAAGAACTGTGGGTGGTCTGAATTCAAAACTCCTACAGGTCCTCTTTTCACTAGTGCCTCCCAGAGCAGAGGGATGACCCTCGGGATCAGCAAATTAAAGTCCTAGCCAGCCAGAGGCCATGGTTATCAGTTATCATGGTTATCATAGTTATCCAGTGGTATCAGTCCTTGTCAATGACTAAGAAGTTCCATGCCTGCCTGAAACCAGGTCAGAGGTAATTGTCAGAGTATGACTTTTATACACAGAGGTTTGGCCACAGGAACAAGTTGACCCCTGCTGGCTGTCCCTCAGAGCGGCCAACAATCTACCTATCCTGGTTGAAGGCATCACCTGGGTGAGGATTTAAATTGAGAACCAGGTGGTGGAGTGCATAGGAGTAGTGGTGACCCGCAATGCAGTTAACTCCATAGTGCCTGTTGTGCTGAGCATGAATGCTATGAAACACTTGAACTTAGCACACCTGTTAGCCAAAAGAAAGCATTCTGCCGGGTAGGCTCAGGGCTATGTGCTGCGGGCAGTATGGCTTAGAGTGCTCCAGGCTTTTGAGGCCTAGTGGAGGGCAGCCAAGAAGTAATTCACACGCCCCTCAAGGACAAATTACTCTTGGAGCCCCTACAAGAGGTGGTCAGGTCAAGGTCAATGTCATAGTCAAACCCCGCAAGTCAAGGCCAATGTCATGGACGAACCCCGCAAGGACCCTATGGCACCAGGGGAGTGGCTGGTGGGTCGTTCCTTGCCCAAAGTCCACCGGGGAAGAGTTTTGGTGCAGCTTATCAATCTGGGAACCACACTGATTTCACTGCCCAAGCACGCCACCTTAGCTGACCTCTACATGGTGCCTCGTCATTGCATCCCCAAGGCCCAAGCAAGGGTCAAAGCCATATGTGCTCGTCTACAAAAAAACATGGTATCCTGGGATGAATCTCAATACAACTTCTATTGCAACAGCCGAATATTCCCCATGAAAGACTTAGCACTTGCTAGTGTTTACCACCAGTCCAGAGGATTACGGGCACATGGAAGCCATCGACCACCCAATTCACACAGGAATACACGTCCATCCGGTAATGGTACCGTCATATTGCCCCAGCACTATTCCAGGAGGTCAAGGATTTGTTCCGCTGTGTGGTATGATCCAAGAAAGTTGCAGTCCCTATGCTGCCCCTGTCATCCTAGTATAGAAAAAGGATGTCTGTCTGCAACATTGTGTGTACTATCAAAACTCAATACTTGCACCCACAGAGATGCCTACCAACTGCCTTGAGTAGAGGAATCATTAATGGCTCCCAGACAAGTTCTTCTCCAGAAGCTACTGGCAGGTCCAAGACTGAGAAAAGACTGCCTTCATCATACCCTTAGTACTGTTAAACTGTATGCCCTCCCACCTGGGCAACACCCCCACCACCTTCCAACACCTAATGGAAAGATGTCTCAAAGACTTTAACTTTGAGACTGTGCTAGTCTACTTTGATGACATTATCATCGTCTCTGAAG
This sequence comes from Staurois parvus, assembly GCF_062004578.1. Taxonomy (NCBI): domain Eukaryota; kingdom Metazoa; phylum Chordata; class Amphibia; order Anura; family Ranidae; genus Staurois; species Staurois parvus. The sequence goes on along the minus strand of NW_028317929.1, from coordinate 5,474,615 downwards.
CATTTAAAGACCATGGTAAACATCTGGACTGGTTGTTCTCCAGACTGACACAATATGGGCTGAAGCTCAGACCCAGCAAATGCCACATGATGAGGCAAAAGATCAAGTATTTGGGGCTGTTGTTGAGGCCGGAGAAGTGTTCTCTGACCCAGCAAAGGTTAAAGCTTTTCATGTCTAGCATTCCCCCCAAAGTCTACAACTCCTGTGCTCCTTCCTGGGGCTAGTGGGGTACTACTGGCAGTTCATACCAAATTTTGCCCAGATAGCTGCCCTGCTTGCCCAACTGCTGAGCGAAGAAGAGAGGACCTTCACTCATGATACAGGCCCAATGGCATGACCCCCAGCAACAGGTCTTTGAAACATTAAAACAGAAACTGACCTCTGTACCATTGCTGGCCTATGCAGACTACACCAAGCCCTTCTGGGTGTATATGAATGGGAGTCTCCGGGGTCTGGGGACAGTCCTGGCTAAGGTTTGCGATGGCCAAGGAAGGGTGATTGCATATGCCAGCTGCAGCCTGTGACCTACTGAAAGGAACCCCATAACTACAGCTTTTTCAAACTCGAGTTGCTCATATGTTGACCATTTTACCAAATTTGCAGTAGTAATGCCCACCAATCATCAAATACAGTAGTTGCCACCGCTGCCAGGCTTTTCTGGGAGCACATTGTTCAGTCCTATGGCAGCTCAAAGTGGATTCTTACGTACCAGTGCCCAAACTTTGAGTCAATATTTATGAAGGAACAATGTTACCTCAGTAGGTCATCCCCCCTTTGGCGATGCTGCAAACCCCTGAACTGAACCACCAGAACAGATGGTACCAACATGTGGGGGCCGTAGTATGGACCTAGTACAACACCATCCACTGGTCCACTGACCACACTCTCTTCTTCCCAGTGTTCGGGGCAATATGGCCAAATGGACATGGACCTCCTCTTAGGAACCCCAGAACACCTTTTGCCCTGGATGCCCAGTTCTTAGATGCAAAAACATTGGGAATGGATACAAAAGGCCAAGCACCAAGCACCTAGTACTGGACAAACTTTAAGGAATGGCACCTGACTCTGCCCGGGAGGAGCTACCGTTACGACTGGGGGATCACGTGCTGTTGGAAAATATCGAAAACCATGGTTTCCTGGTCCCTGAAGGCAGCATTCTGATTGGCGATTAGTGATCTCTGGGAGCCATTTTGGGTCAGCAGAGGCTTTATAATTCCCTGCCTCTAGGTTTTCACACGCTTTCGCGCAGTGGTTAGAGTAGGGGAAGAGCACCTGTCTGTAAGGGAAAGTATTAGCAGCAGGGAAAGGTTTCTGAGGAGCAGGGACAGGCTAGGGACATGCAATCCTACGACATCCTCCCCTTTTGGACCAGACCAACCAGGCCATATTCTACCCTCTGATGATAGATGCTGTCGGTTCCTCTTTAATCGCTGTATCTCTGCATTGAACAGAACTGTGAGTCTGATCCAAAGCGGCACTCTCCAGCTGGGGTTGTTTGTAGTTGAGCATACTTTGTAAAACAAATGTTGAATTATCTGCAACCAGACTCTGTGTCATTACTGCACCATGCTGCACCTCCCCTCAGGTACACATACCACTGGTCAGCAATTACATTTTAGAGAAAGTAGCACAAGGCCAAAAAAGCTGTTATGCATATAAATATCACTTTTGAGGGAATAGATTATGATGTAACTATATCTAGCCATACTCTTTTATTTTTAACTTTGGCTTGTGTCAAGGGATCAGTTTGACATCAGTTTAAAGAAGAACTCCGGGATGGTGATAAAAACTGCAGAATAGTCCTGTGTAATTAGATAATCACATTGCTAGTGTTATTTTTAATAAAACAGCATAGTATGTAAAAAAATTCACAGTTTTAGAAAGCTGTGACGTCATGTCTTTGCACAGATTCTTCCGCTATCCCCAGGCTCTTGGAGGAGGGATCTTTGAATAAGTGACATCACTTCCTGTTAGTGTGTGTTATGGCTTCTTAAGACTACAAATCCCATCATACCTTGGGATATGGAGTCTGAATGGGCAACACTGTGGACGTGTTTGGATGAATCAGACTCCTGGTCTGTCAATCTATGCTGCACAGTGGGTGGATCCGTCCGAGAATCTGATCCACCCACTGTGCAGCATAGATTGACAGGCCAGGAGTCTGACCAATTCCAAACATGCCCACAGTCCCACCCACAGCGTTGCTCATTCACATTACTGCTCATATTACTAAACACTACAGACTTCTTTTGTAAATCATTTTACTGCCCACTAACAATGCTGAAGTCAGGAAGATCACTGCCGAGCAGGGGCGGACTGACAACTCATGGGGCCCCCGGGTAATAGGGGATCATGGGGCCCCTGTGTCCTTGCCCAAACTCAAAAAATCCAATGAAAAAGGTACCAGGGGCATCTCATGGGGCCCCCTACTGACCCCGGGCCCTCGGGCAGTGCCCGAGTTTCCAAATGGTCAGTCTGCCCCTGCTGCCTAGTTAAAGTGTTACTAAACCCAGGACCCTGCATTCATTATATCTGGTCTCCCACAGTACACACAACAGGGAAATGCAATTATTTTAGTAAATATAAACTGCTAAATACCTTTTCTCATCAGGAGCATATAGCTGTCTTGTGCCTTCTATCAGTGTCCATTAAAGCACTGGTTAAAGCTTGTAGCAGAAGTTTTCATTCTACCCTATGAGGCTGCCTGACCCTCTGTCTGGACAGTGTTGATTGGCCCTGTGCTGATCACATGCACTCTCCCAAGAAAATAAAAACCTGAGCATGTGCAGCTTGCCTTCAAGGCTCTGTTCTATCAGGAGATGGATTGGAGACAGTAGAAGAAGGAGAGGATCAGAGAAGACAGTATCAAACATAATTTTACACAATGTGAAAGATTAACCTCTTCGGTTCCACAGTAAGTATAACAAGCATTTTTTATTGCATATACAGATTGATTTTACTGTTGTGGGTTTAGTAACATTTTAAATACATTTCAGACAAAAAATATTAGAGCAAGTCATGTCCACATTTTGCTTTTTCAATGCTGATCAACATCAGACGATGAGAGTATAGACTCAGTGGACCCAGGCAGTAGGGTAGTGGCAGTGTCTCAGATGGCAGCAACAAGCAAAATTTAGGGGATATAGGTGTTGCACTACCCCCTTAGGAGTAATTTTTTGGCTCCCTGTTGTTCTTGACCCCACTCTGGAAGCCCAACCACTGCTAACACCACCATACACTTCTGTCCAGGTAACCCCCTCTAGATGTTACTAGAAAATAGACTCACACACAGTTTAGAGTGAACTGATATTTTGCTTATTTTGAAGTTAAATGAAAGCAATAAAGCAACATAAAGTAATAGGTGTGTGAATAGTAACAGTTACCACTCTTACCAACTGATTGTTTCCCCAGTGAGCAGAGGAACTACCAACAAGCAAGGCTAGCTCACTTTAGTGCGATCAAAGGCTGGTGACAGTGTTCAACTCTGAGGCAAGGAAAGAGCTCTTTAAATAAAAGGGTTAATGTCCCTTTGACTGCAGTGAAAGATCTTCTGCACGCTTGGTGGAGCCGAGGTTGGTGCCCTACAAGAATTCAGATCCCCTTGGATGCAAAAAAAAGATGGAAGTTCCATAAAGGATTAATGCAAAGAACAACACTACCCCTTTAGGTGACATTCAGCTTGGGCAGTACCCATGTAACACATAAGATGAGATGGAGTTTTTACACAAGGTCTTTTAAGGGCTGGGCAGACGCACTTGGTGGCAAGGGTTAACTCCTCTTTAGGCCACAATAGCAAGTGGCAACAATGAAAGGTGTCCCTTGATGAATGTGGGCCAATTGCAGAAGAAGCAGTGATAAGGCTTGGCCTGCAGAGGGCGGACACTGCAGGAGGCTCTTGTGACTGGATTATGCTGTAGGTGAGTTTGCTAATAGGTTGGGTGAACTAGGCCTCAACATGTGCAACTTGTGAACAATGCCATTAACTAAGTAGAAAATGGCCAACTTGAACAATGTCAGTGATAAATCAAATGGCTTGAGAATGGAACTCTCTCACCTGATCTGTGGCATCATTCAGGTAGCTGGTGGTCTTTCTGTAGATGAGGGCCCCCAGCTGTCCTGTGGTTCCTCTTTCAGAGATCCCTCCTTACAGCAAAACTCCAGATTGCCAACCAACAGGGCGGTCCTCCAGACTTGTTGGTGTTGTCAGCAGTCAGCAATTCCTCCCTTTTCCTTCACTCTCTCACTCTGCGGCCTTGTCTGTTCCTCTGGCGTTCTCTTGCTTCTGTATATATCTACCTCCGCTTAATGCCAGCTCTTCTGGGAAATGTAGTCTTTTATTCTGCTGTCTCTCAGCAAAGTCCTGTGGTCAGCCTACAAAGTCCATAAAGCTTCTGACCAGGGTGTGTAGGCTGCTAAGTTGCAGGACACTGCCACCTTGTGTCTCTTTTAGCATCCTGCAGTATGAATAACAGCAGGGTGTTACATAGCATCCAACACAGCAGCCAGAGCCAGTCTATCTATAAGATGGGAAATGGAGAAATGCTTGTTTTTGACTGCCAGGGAGAGAAGCTGTGTACTTTACAAAAGGCACATCCTCCCACAGTGCCGCCCATTTACATCACCACTCACATTAGTAATAACTACAATCTGAATGGGCGGACCTGTTGCCAGGAATAAGATCGATCAGACTCCTGGTCTGTCAATATATGCTGCACAATAGGCAGATCAGACCAAGAGTGTGAGACTCTTGGATCCACTCACTGTAGCAAGTGATGATGTAGCCATTTGACCTGCTTCAGGGGGGTTGTGAATTCCCATAGATCTGTATGGAACTTCAAAATGTGTTTGAAGCAAAAAAAATAAAAAATCTCAGGACTGGATGAGCAGAATTTTCACAAGTACAATTACCGTTTTCTTAGAGTTCTCCTTTAAATGAACCTGTGAGTGACCATGAAGCACAAAGTAACAGGTTTACTTTATTGCTGCAACATCTCATAGTTACCTCTATCTCCCCTGCTGATCTATTCAGCCACCGAGAGGGAAGAGAGATATCCAAAGCTTTCAGGGAGCGGCAAGCATATGACACATTCCCAATCTCACAAAAATACATTTAAAGTAATAATACCCAGACACACTTCCATTTCTGTACTTGTAATCAGCATATAGAAGCAATGAAATTTGCTTACAATCAGATTGAACTAAGTATGGCCACTGATGCACTTCAGCATCAGCTTTCAACTTCCATGGTGATTTATAGAATTTTTAGTATTGTTTCAATATGGGCATAAATACACTGCTCAAAATATTAAAGGAACACTTTTTAATCAGAGTAAGCATCAAGTCAGTTAAACTCCTGGGATATTGGTCTGGTCAGATAAGTTGTAGAGGGGGTTGTTAAACAGTCTCAGTTGCTTTGATGTTAATGGAATTAACAACAGGTGCACTAGTTGGGCAACAATAAGACAACCCCCAAAACAGGAATGGTTTTACAGGTGGAGGTCACTGACATTTTTTTTCCCCTACTCATCTTTTCACTAGTTTTGCATTTGGCTAGGGTCAGTGTCACTACTGGTAGCATGAGGCGATACCTGGATCCTACAGAGGTTGCACAGGCAGTCCAACTCCTCCAGGATGGCACATCAATATGTGCCATTGCCAGAAGGTTTGCCGTGTCTGTAGCAATCGTGCACACAGAGATGGACGCAGTCATCCATTTTGCTCCAAACCCCTCCATCTTGTATCTCTCTCCCAAATCAGATTCCTCCACATCCCCCCTCCCTCTCTGTTGAGTGACATGTGGTCTGGAAAAGGCAGAGGTCACAGGCAAGTCAAGGCTGAATGGGAGAGCTCCAGGGCTATAAAATTCCAACTGAGCTGGTGCCTAGATGTCTATTAACTTCTCAATCTGGAATATGGTAAAGCCATAAACCAAGTCCTTCACTGAGCTGAAAGACATTCCAGATAAACAGTAAACCAGACACCACATTCAACATCCATTTTCCACTATGATTACATATCTTTGATTATGAAAGACTTACATAAAAACCGGGCATATATTCAGATCGGTCTCGTTAATACAAGTCGTCTGATATATTACATCCCCTAGCTGGCATCAACAGGAGAGCAGAACATGATATCTCCTTAACTATCCCAGCAGGTATGTCATATTTCATTCCTAGACGTTCAGCAGGGTATTCTGCGTATTAATCTACTAGTGGCAAGGCTGCTAAATGCACCGAGAATAAGTTATGAACCATGACATCAACTGCGAGGGTTTTTGGCTCTAGCTTGGGTCTCCGCCCCAACACCCCTCCCCAAATGAGGCGATTGGTTCTCTGCTTTAAGGAGACACCCTGCTGAGTTCCTAGAAAAAGCTGAGCTAAACTGAGTCGAGTGAAGATTCTAACCTTTTAACATCGGAACTAACTTTGGGAGATAAGGCATCCTTTTGGCTCTGAAACCTGATCTGCTTAAACCAAGGCTGACGGCAAATACTTTATCCCTCTAAACTTCTTTCTGTTATCTCATTGCTGTGCTATTGTTCTTTGTATATTTATATATATATATATATTGGTTACATCTTTTTCTGTAAATATTTTTTATTACACCCTTTTGACCTTTTAGTAATCAATCTTACTTTCTGAAAGTGTTGAACTGTTTCTAAAGCTCTTTAATGCAAACTAAGAACCCCTGCCACTGAAGAGCGCTACTGTGTGTGTGTTTTAAACTTTGGTATATCTCTGCCTGTGGTGACAGTGGTATACCGACGCTTATGCAAACATCATAGTGTTATTGCTGATATTGCCGAGTTTCCTCTTTCTCTGTACAAAAAAGAGTTGGTGGCAGTGTGAAGGGTTAATTGCGTAATTAACCTGACCCAGTAACAATAAATCCCAGGCTGCAGATACACAGATTGTGGTCCATTAGTTGGAAAATCTTTGTGCATAGTGCAGCTGGGCGTGGCATTGTTCCGCACTTGACAGCGCGGTTTTAGATTGGCTAGTCCTTCGGTCACGAGTTTGGTGAGAAGGGCTGGGGTCTGACACCGCGAACGTCACAGTGTCTCCCATTACAGTCTAAAGAGCATGGAGGAGATTCCAGGAGACAGGCAGTTACTCAGCAGGACCTGTATCTGCTCCTTTGTGCAAGGAGGAACAGGATGAGCACTGCCAGAGCCATACAAAATTACCTCCAGCAGGCCACTGGTGTGAATGTCTCTGACCAAACAATCAGAAATAGACTTCATGAGGGTTGCCTGAGGGCCCAACGTCCCCTAGTGGGCCCTGTGCTCACTGCTCGGCACCATAGAGCTCGAATGGCATTTGCCATTAAACACCAGAATTGGTAGGTCTGCCACTGGCGCCCTGTGCTTTTCACAGATGAGAGCAGGTTCACCCTGAGCACATGTGACAGACATGAAAGGGTCTAGAGAAGCCATGGAGAACATTATGTTGCTTGTAACATCGTTCAGCATGACCGTTTTGGTGGTGGGTCAGTGATTGTCTGGGGAGGCATATCCATGGTGGGACGCACAGACCTCTACAGGCTAGACAATGGCACCCTGACTGCCTGGAGAAAGAAGGAGTTGATAACATTGAATGTCCCCTGCGCTCGCCTGACCTAAATCCAATAGAACACTTATGAGATATGTTTCGGTCCATCCGACCCCGCCAGGTTGCACCTCAGACGGTCCAGGAGCTCAGTGATGCCCTGGTCCAAATCTGGGAGGAAATAGCCCAGGACACCATCTGTTGTCTCATTAGGAGCATGTCCCGACATTGTCAGGCATGCATACAAGAACATGGGGGACATACAAACTACTGAGTATCATTTTGAGTTGCTGCAATGAAATTTCAGCAAAATGGACTAGCCTGCTGCATCATTTTTTCACTTTCATTTTCGTGGTGTCATCTTTGAATTCAGTCATCTGTAGGTTGATAATTTTCATTTCCATCAAACGATGGGGCATCCTTACATTTCTAACACATTACCCAGTCCAGTATCGGTATAGATATCCAACGTGATATTTTCCCCATTAAGATCTGATGTGTTTTCAGAGTGTTCCTTTAATTTTTTTTGAGCAGTATACAATGTTTTACGTTTGTATGTGGTTACTATTTGCTAATAACTAATATCACTTTGGTTTCACAGGTCAAAAAGAGTCTTGTGTACTAGATGCGCCTAAATGGAAAATGTCTGCTGCAAACATATTTTACAGTAGCTGTGTTTATGTATTGAATTCAGGTTGCCTTTGGCTACATAGGTGCTGTTTCAAATAGCCAATATTAGGCATAGGAGTGTTCTCTTTCCCCTTTAAGGTGCTGTCCGTAAAATTAACCCTTGCTAGCTAGCTGTAATTGCTCAGTGTCATGGCCCACAGAGGGGAAAAGATTGTGCTTTCAGAATAAGAGAAGAAAAACTTGGACTGCTTTACCTCATGCCTTTAAAAGACTCTTCACATTGCAATGAAGGAAACCAAGTTTCCATGAATTTCACATTTTAGGGTTATTAGGAAAAGAAACCCTTTGCCAATACATGACTTTATGTTGATTGATTAAATAAATAACACAAAATGATTACATGAAAAATATAAATTGTAACATATAATTATAACAGCAGCATATAATTTTGGCAGTGATTTGTCTCACTCAGTAGATGAAATAGGAAATTAAATTAAACTTCATATTTTGAGAAATAATACAAATAGTAAAGATTCTGATCAAGCCATGAATACTAGCTTCTGCCATTTAGACTTTGAATACCCTTACCTTCCAACTCTTGATCTATGCAAAGTTCCAAAGGAGAAACACCTTATATGCTATAAGGCCAAAATTTTGTGGACCCCTGACCATGACACATTTTTGGACATCCCATTTCAAAACCATGAGCATTAATAGGGAGTTCAAGTTCACATAAAATAAGAAAGTTGATTGGCACACAGAAAAAGTAATAAAGCAGTCTTTAGAGAATCAGTTCAAAATGTTTTTGGTGGTGGAGAAGTCATACAGCTCCAAGTTAGGCAGAGGAAACCTTAACTGAAACAGACAGAATACAAAAAGGGTGAAAAGGCTAGGTGATGCACAAGGTTTTTGTCTCCTATTTGTATTCTTTCTATTAATATGGAGTTTTTGCAGCTATGACAGCCTTCACTTTTCTGGTAAGTCTCACAAGATTTCGGGGTGTGTCTGTAAGGTCAGATACTGATATTGTATGAGAAGACCTTGCTTACTATTACTATTCCAATTAATTCTAACAATGGTCAGTAGGATTGAAATCAGGCCTCTGTACAGTACTCTTGAGTTCCTTCACATCCAGATTTTTACACAATGCCTTTATGGACCTGGCTTTGTACACATGGGCACAGTCATGCTGGGGAAGTTGGAATTTTTTTCACAAGTTTGGAAGCACACAATTGTCATAAATGTCTTTGTATGCTGTATCTTTACCAACATCCTAATAAAATACTACGATGTTAAAAAAAAAAAAAAGAAGAAGAATACTTCAGTAACTAAAACTGTCCACAGGTGATGCTTTAAAAGCCTTTACAGCTCATCAATTTAGAATTAATTGGACCTAGAATGTTTACACTTAAGCCAACGTGCATGGCAACACCAGTCATCTTTCCTTTTTTTAACCACCGGCCGTTGTATATAATCGGCCGGACGGTGGCAGTGCAGGGGCGGGTGGCCGTTTATAAACGGCCTCCCCGCCCCCTGCTTGTGCGCGTTCCCTGGGACACAGTGGAACACCGATCGTCGTACGGGACCTCTGTGCGAGGTACCGGTCATGTGATCACTGATTGGCCAATCAGTGATCACATGCAGAGTAGTAAGCAAGATGTCACTTCTGACATCTTTGCTTACAACATGTGAAATCTGTGAATGATCACAGAGGTCACATGGTACAAGGCTATTCACAACAGCCTTGTACCATGTGACAAGCTGTGACCAATCACAGCTCACACAGTATTTCTCAATGGCTGCAAGAATGCAACCAGAGAGAAGGAGAAATGATTGCTTTTACAGCCTTTATGGGTGTAAAAGCAATCAGTGTAAAAAAAAAAATATTCATCACCCCCACAAGTAGTACAGTGTCACCATGGTGACACTGTACTGCTAGGGTGACAGTATGTAAAAAAAAAAACCAAAACATAAATAATAATATAAAAAAATTTAAAAATAAAAAATTATAATTTTTGGTTATAAACTAATTTGGGTTTTTTTTTGTTACTAAAAAGATAACTGAATCAATTTTGGCCAAGATTTATGATGAAATATTACATATTTGCAACATTTTATAAGAAAAACACTTTTTTTCAAAATTTTTAGACTTTTTCATTTATATAGCAAAAAAATAAAAATCCCAGTGGTGAATAAATACCACCAAAATAAAGCTTTATCTGTCTCAAAAAAATGCTAAAAAATTCATATGGGTACAGTGTTGCATGACCGCGCAATTGTCATTCAAAATGTGATAGCGCTGAAAGCTTAAAATTGGCCTGGACAGGAAGGGGGTAAAAGTGTCCGAACATGAAGTGGTTAAATTGTTTTTTCATTTTACCTTAACTTTTTGCTATCACAATAAGGCTGACAAGACTCTTTTGTGATAGAATAATGAAGGTGACAGTTTTTTTACAGGAGATTTCAGGGGTCTATTAGAGTCATAATGTCACCCCTGAACTCTGTTGAAGCTAGTTGTGTACAGACTGTGCTCAAGTACAGCTTCTTCCAGAGTCTTGGACAGCTCTGAACCCAGAAGTGCCTAGAGCTGAGTGCTTCTGGGTTAATATGACCCATGGGAGGTTAATGAATGTATGTTCGCTGAGTGATCTGCCACCTCTCTCCCTTCTAGGCACCTATGATATTGGTCTTGGGTACCCAGGAGGGACAGGGCAGTCAACCAAAAATGTATACAGAGCAGGTGGACGTTTGCTTACATGCTGGAGCTGCTGCCACTGTAATAGATATGGCAATGTCAGGGAAGGGTTAATAGATACTTATTCTGTGTAAACTATTTGACCAATAGATAATTAGAAAACAAACATCTAAGTAACACCCTCCTATTCATGGGAGGTGTTTAAGGATCCCTAGATAACTTGGTGGGCTAGCATCTCAAAGCTTGTGGAGGTTTTGCAGTGAAGAAATTGGGCAAAAGACATGTTAGCATGTTTAAAGAGTTTATTACAGTGCAACAAACTCAAGGATGGAGGGTTAGGGCACAGGATACCCTAAAAAGAAACAAAATTACTCCAGCTATTCTGCTAATAACAGTCAATACAAAATGAGAACTTTTAGGCCAAGTTAGTCAATCTTGGCTTTTTAGACTTGAGCAACTTCAGCCAATGCAAATACCTTTCCAGTTAAGCCATAGGACTTCCCACAAAGGTCCAATGGCAGCAAATTTCATCCTGCTCTTCAGGACACTCTTCAGCAGTGAAGTGTCTACCCCTGGTGAACCAAGAAGGCTTTTTTTAATCATTTTTATTCCTATTACAAGGAATGTAAACATCCCTTGCAACAGAAACATGTACAACACATTTCTTTAAGAAGAGATTTGGGGTCAAAAAGACCAGGCAGGATTTCATCAGTCATAACCCTGGCAAACCACTTGAAAACCACAACATTTATATATATTGAGGTCTTCTAGTGGTGAAAAAGTGTCAGAAAAAGAGGGAGAAAAAAAGGAAACTTCTATACACCTGTGAACAATTAACAACGCCCCTTAATTAGCAGACTGAAGGAAAACAAAGTGCTGTTTAAAGAGTGGTAGAAAAGGAGGGAGAAAAAAAAAAGAAAAAGGGTGTTTTACCAACTGTAGCTAACTTATCAAATAAGGAAAGTAAAAAAAAAAAACACTTGCAACCACAAGCAGTCCCCAAGCAGTCAAAAGCACAACACCTGGGTTTTAACTCTCCACTTTAGTTCAGAATTTTACTTTTGTTCACAAATTCCACATGCAAGCCACCATCAACTGTGAACAAGCCTCCAGCAACTGTGGATATACCCTTCAGCAAGCCATTGTAAGACTTTTAGGCCCCTGACTCACCCTTCCAAGGCAGCAGGCCTGAGAAGCAGATGCCTCCAACACAACCTCCTCCCCTGGCAATATCACAGGAGCCAAGGTCAAAAGTCCTTTCTGGAAGGTCACCCGAAATATTTACAAATTACCACAGTAAGCACCATTGGCCAGGTTGGCCACGAAGCCAAACATGCAGGATTTATAACTTAGAACTATTGTATTTTCTTGCTTTATTTGCAGGAAGACTCCCCAACAGAAGGCCGAAGCAAACAATAAACTGAACCTAGGTGAAACCAAACAAAAGCAACTAACAATTCAAAGATCAGACTGACTACAGCCTAGCAGTTACACTAAATATAAGCTAGGGACACTCCTGTTTAGGGATTACAGAACAGTAAAGATGAATTCCTGGTTTGTTTTTTTGCAGAGTCACAATGGTCCAGCTTGAACCAATGTAAGTATACATATTCCATACCTGACTGATCCCAGTGGAAGCAGAGAACCACTATAGTAGCCATACACAATTCAAATCTTAGGAGGCTCCTGATGGAGGTACCCACAAAACCAACATCTTTTGATTGAAAAATTGAAGGAGCCAGACAGACACTTTTCAGGTGAATAGTGACTGCATCCAATCAGATGCAGCTGATGTTTGGGCATTGTGACAGCTGCAAGTATCGGCTGTCAAAACATAAAAGCTGCAGTGAAATATTTGTCTATCCACACTGGATAACATACATAGAGGAATCTGGTTCTTATTCAACCTGTATTCCATGCATGTTACTACAGACATTTAATGGAGAGACAAAATTGTGTTTGCCCTTCTTGAGAAAATGTCTGCATCAGAAAGAAAATAAATACATGCAAAGCAGGTGGGAGTTGTTTACATGCTATGCTGCCAATTGTTATAGTAGCAGCAGGGAAAAGGTTAAGAGTAGAGATGAGCGAATCGAAGTAGGCGAAGTGGAATTCGTTTCGAATATTAGGAAAATTTCGATTCGCGTCGAATGCGAAAATAAGCAGACTTCGGATGCGCGAATCGAAATTTTTCTTAAAAAGGCGGCGACATGTGCGGCGACGGAGCGGGGATGTCTGGGAAGGAGCGCAGACAAGGCGCGCTGACCCATAATGCATTCATTCATGACATATGATCGCATTAGCCAATCAGCAGCCAGCCAGCCAGCACAGTGTAATGGTCGAGCTATAAATGGCGGCCATTTTAGAATTCTCCATTTGCCTCCAGTCATTCAACAGAGGCAGACCTGGCTGTATGCAGGGAGAGAGTTAGGGACAGAGAAACGTTAGTTAGGGCCACAGAATCGTTACTTAGGGCCATGGAAACGTTACATAGGGCCACAGAAACGTTTACTTAGGGCCACAGAATCGTTAGTTAGGGCCACAGAAACGTTACTTAGGGACACAGAATTGTTACTCAGGGAAAGACAGAATTGTTACTGAGGGATACAGAATTGTTACTGAGGGCCACAGAATCGTTACTTAGGGCCACAGAAACGTTACTTAGGGCCACAGAATTGTTACTTAGGGACAGACACAGAATTGTTACTGAGGGACACAGATTTGTTACTGAGGGCCACAGAATCGTTACTTAGGGCCACAGAAACGTTACTTAGGGCCACAGAATTGTTACTTAGGGACAGACACAGAATTGTTACTGAGGGACACAGAATTGTTACTGAGGGCCACAGAACCGTTACTTAGGGCCACAGAATCGTTACTTAGGGCCACAGAATTGTTACTTAGGGACAGACACAGAATTGTTACTGAGGGACACAGATTTGTTACTGAGGGCCACAGAATCGTTACTTAGGGCCACAGAATTGTTACTTAGGGACAGACACAGAATTGTTATTGAGGGACACAGAATTGTTACTGAGGGCCACAGAAACGTTACTTAGGGCCACAGAAACGTTACTGAGGGCCACAGAATTGTTACTTAGGGACAGACACAGAATTGTTATTGAGGGACACAGAATTGTTACTGAGGGCCACAGAAACGTTACTTAGGGCCACAGAAACGTTACTTAGGGCCACAGAATTGTTACTTAGGGACAGACACAGAATTGTTATTGAGGGACACAGAATTGTTACTGAGGGCCACAGAAACGTTACTGAGGGCCACAGAAACGTTACTTAGGGCAACAGAAACGTTACTTAGGGCCACAGAATTGTTACTTAGGGACAGACACAGAATTGTTATTGAGGGACACAGAATTGTTACTAAGGGCCACAGAATCGTTACTTAGGGCCACAGAAACGTTACTTAGGGCCACAGAAACGTTACTTAGGGCCACAGAAACGTTACTTAGGGACAGACACAGAATTGTTATTGAGGGACACAGAATTGTTACTGAGGGCCACAGAAACGTTACTTAGGGCAACAGAAACGTTACTTAGGGCCACAGAATTGTTACTTAGGGACAGACACAGAATTGTTATTGAGGGACACAGAATTGTTACTAAGGGCCACAGAATCGTTACTTAGGGCCACAGAAACGTTACTTAGGGCCACAGAAACGTTACTTAGGGACAGACACAGAATTGTTATTGAGGGACACAGAATTGTTACTGAGGGCCACAGAAACGTTACTTAGGGCCACAGAAACGTTACTTAGGGACAGACACAGAATTGTTATTGAGGGACACAGAATTGTTACTGAGGGACACAGAATTGTTACTCAGGGACAGACACAGAATTGTTACTCAGGGACAGACACAGAATTGTTACTGAGGGACACAGAATTGTTACTGAGGGCCACAGAATTGTTACTGAGGGACACAGAATTGTTACTGAGGGACACAAAATTGTTACTGAGGGACACAGAATTGTTACTCAGGGACAGACACAGAATTGTTACTCAGGGACAGACACAGAATTGTTACTGAGGGACACAGAATTGTTACTGAGGGCCACAGAACTGTTACTTAGGGCCACAGAAACGTTACTCAGGGACACAGAATTGTTACTCAGGGACAGACACAGAATTGTTACTAAGGGACACAGAATTGTTACTGAGGGACACAGAATTGTTACTGAGGGACACAGAACTGTTACTTAAGGCCACAGAAACGTTACTCAGGGACACAGAATTGTTAATCAGGGACAGACACAGAATTCTTACTCAGGGACAGAAACAGAATTGTTACT
Organism: Staurois parvus; assembly: GCF_062004578.1. Taxonomy (NCBI): domain Eukaryota; kingdom Metazoa; phylum Chordata; class Amphibia; order Anura; family Ranidae; genus Staurois; species Staurois parvus. The sequence continues at coordinate 5,459,431 of NW_028317929.1, read as the reverse complement.
CAGGGACACAGAATTGTTACTGAGGGACACAGAATTGTTACTGAGGGACACAGAATTGTTACTCAGGGACACAGAATTGTTACTCAGGGACAGACACAGAATTGTTACTGAGGGACACAGAATTGTTACTGAGGGCCACAGAACTGTTACTTAGGGCCACAGAAACGTTACTCAGGGACACAGAATTGTTACTCAGGGACAGACACAGAATTGTTACTCAGGGACACAGAATCGTTGAATTAAAGAGTATGTCAGACAACATACAGAGGAGTGGCAGAGGAGGCAATGTTTTAGGAGCGAGCAGACGTGGCAGCAGAGGAAGGGGTCGAGGCAGCACTATTCGCAGCCAGAGGCCAGTGCTCCCGGTGTCATCCAGTACAGTGAGGAAGAGCTAACAGAGGGCGGTCAGGAACGGGGGGAGACATCCGCCTCTTCAGCAGCCAGGCGAAGAAGTAGTGGCGAGGAGAGTGGCTCGGTAGCCGGTCTAGAGACAGGTCTGTCTCCTGACCCACACGCAGCCGAGGGGGCTAGTAGTGAGGCGGAGACCCTAATTGATGATGATGAGGCTGATCGCACTTGGCAGCCTCGTCGTCATCAGGCTATTGCTTCCGCATCATCAGGAGAAGAGGGTGGCAGCTTGGCAGCGAGCAAAACAGTCGGTGGGTTGTCTCCATCGCCACACTCTGCCATGTGCCACTTTCAGGTCTCCTCACACACTGCTGGTGTGTTCCATTTTTTGTCATAGGGTGCTGGCAGATTACGGGCCTCCCATAGCTGCTGCCAGGCCCCTAATCTGCCATGGGCCCCTGTACCGCCTCCTCATGCTGCTGCCAGGTCCACAGTGTCTCATGCCATGTGCCACTTTCAGGTCTCCTCACACTGCTGGTGTGTTCCATTTTTTGTCATAGGGTGCTGGCAGATTACGGGCCTCCCATAGCTGCTGCCAGGCCCCTAATCTGCCATGGGCCCCTATACCGCCTCCTCATGCTGCTGCAAAGTCCAGAGTCTCTCATGGGTCCCTGTACGGCCTCCCATTGCTGCTGTCTCCATCGCCACATTCTGCCATGTGCCACTTTCAGGTCTCCTCACACACTGCTGGTGTGTTCAATTTTTTTGACATAGGGTGCTGGCAGATTACGGGCCTCCCATAGCTGCTGCCAGGCCCCTAATCTGCCATGGGCCCCTGTACCGCCTCCTCATGCTGCTGCCAGGTCCACAGTGTCTCATGGGTCCCTGTACGGCCTCCCATTGCTGCTGTCTCCATCGCCACACTCTGCCATGTGCCACTTTCAGGTCTCCTCACACTGCTGGTGTGTTCCATTTTTTGTCATAGGGTGCTGGCAGATTACGGGCCTCCTATAGCTGCTGCCAGGCCCCTAATCTGCCATGGGCCCCTGTACCGCCTCCTCATGCTGCTGCCAGGTCCACAGTGTCTCATGCCATGTGCCACTTTCAGGTCTCCTCACACTGCTGGTGTGTTCAATTTTTTGACATAGGGTGCTGGCAGATTACGGGCCTCCTATAGCTGCTGCCAGGCCCCTAATCTGCCATGGGCCCCTATACCGTCTCCTCATGCTGCTGCCAGGTCCAGAGTCTCTCATGGGTCCCTGTACGGCCTCCCATTGCTGCTGTCTCCATCGCCACACTCTGCCATGTGCCACTTTCATGTCTCCTCACACTGCTGGTGTGTTCCATTTTTTGTCATAGGGTGCTGGCAGATTACGGGCCTCCCATTGCTGCTGCCAGGCCTGTAATCTGCCATGGGCCCCTGTACCGCCTCTTCATGCTGCTGCCAGGTCCAGAGTGTGTCATGGGTCCCTGTACGGCCTCCCATTGCTGCTGCCAGGAGGCAGCAGGGTCGCAGCAGTGTCAGTGGAGGCAAACGGCCACGGAGTAGAGCACCAGCTCCACTGCAGCCTACCACCACGGCCAGTAGTGGTGCCGGTGTGCACGGAGGAAGTAGCAGTCAGCCAGTGAGGAGTAGCGGGGGCAAAGTTTCCTACTCGGCGGTGTGGCAATTTTTCGTCAAGCCGCCCGAGGAAGTAAACGTAGCCGTATGTCGACTATGTGGCCAGAAAGTCAAGTGTGGCCAGGGGGCCCATGTTGGGACTACAGCGTTGCATCAGCATATGCAGCGTCGCCATTCGGGCCTCCCATTGCTGCTGCCAGGCCTTAATCTGCCATGGGCCCCTGTACCGCCTCCTCATGCTGCTGCCAGGTCCACAGTGTCTCATGGGTCCCTGAACCGCCTCCCATTGCTGCTGTCTCCATCGCCACACTCTGCCATGTGCCACTTTCAGGTCTCCTCACACACTGCTGGTGTGTTCCATTTTTTGTCATAGGGTGCTGGCAGATTACGGGCCTCCCATTGCTGCTGCCAGGCCCCTAATCTGCCATGGGCCCCTGTACCGCCTCCTCATGCTGCTGCCAGGTCCAGAGTGTCTCATGGGTCCCTGTACGGCCTCCCATTGCTGCTGTCTCCATCGCCACACTCTGCCATGTGCCACTTTCAGGTCTCCTCACACACTGCTGGTGTGTTCCATTTTTTGTCATAGGGTGCTGGCAGATTACGGGCCTCCCATTGCTGCTGCCAGGCCCCTAATCTGCCATGGGCCCCTGTACCGCCTCCTCATGCTGCTGCCAGGTCCACAGTGTCTCATGGGTCCCTGTACGGCCTCCCATTGCTGCTGTCTCCATCGCCACACTCTGCCATGTGCCACTTTCAGGTCTCCTCACACTGCTGGTGTGTTCCATTTTTTTGTCATAGGGTGCTGGCAGATTACGGGCCTCCTATAGCTGCTGCCAGGCCCCTAATCTGCCATGGGCCCCTGTACTGCCTCCTCATGCTGCTGCCAGGTCCACAGTGTCTCATGCCATGTGCCACTTTCAGGTCTCCTCACACTGCTGGTGTGTTCAATTTTTTGACATAGGGTGCTGGCAGATTACGGGCCTCCTATAGCTGCTGCCAGGCCCCTAATCTGCCATGGGCCCCTATACCGCCTCCTCATGCTGCTGCCAGGTCCAGAGTCTCTCATGGGTCCCTGTATGGCCTCCCATTGCTGCTGTCTCCATCGCCACACTCTGCCATGTGCCACTTTCAGGTTTCCTCACACTGCTGGTGTGTTCCATTTTTTGTCATAGGGTGCTGGCAGATTACGGGCCTCCCATAGCTGCTGCCAGGCCCCTAATCTGCCATGGGCCCCTATACCGCCTCCTCATGCTGCTGCCAGGTCCACAGTGTCTCATGGGTCCCTGTACGGCCTCCCATTGCTGCTGTCTCCATCGCCACACTCTGCCATGTGCCACTTTCAGGTCTCCTCACACTGCTGGTGTGTTCCATTTTTTGTCATAGGGTGCTGGCAGATTACGGGCCTCCCATAACTTCTGCCAGGCCCCTAATCTGCCATGGGCCCCTGTACCGCCTCCTCATGCTGCTGCCAGGTCCACAGTGTCTCATGCCATGTGCCACTTTCAGGTCTCCTCACACTGCTGGTGTGTTCAATTTTTTGACATAGGGTGCTGGCAGATTACGGGCCTCCTATAGCTGCTGCCAGGCCCCTAATCTGCCATGGGCCCCTATACCGCCTCCTCATGCTGCTGCCAGGTCCAGAGTCTCTCATGGGTCCCTGTACGGCCTCCCATTGCTGCTGTCTCCATCGCCACACTCTGCCATGTGCCACTTTCAGGTCTCCTCACACACTGCTGGTGTGTTCATTTTTTTGACATAGGGTGCTGGCAGATTACGGGCCTCCCATAGCTGCTGCCAGGCCCCTAATCTGCCATGGGCCCCTGTACCGCCTCCTCATGCTGCTGCCAGGTCCACAGTGTCTCATGCCATGTGCGACTTTCAGGTCTCCTCACACTGCTGGTGTGTTCCATTTTTTGTCATAGGGTGCTGGCAGATTACGGGCCTCCCATAGCTGCTGCCAGGCCCCTAATCTGCCATGGGCCCCTATACCGCCTCCTCATGCTGCTGCAAAGTCCAGAGTCTCTCATGGGTCCCTGTACGGCCTCCCATTGCTGCTGTCTCCATCGCCACACTCTGCCATGTGCCACTTTCAGGTCTCCGCACACACTGCTGGTGTGTTCAATTTTTTTGACATAGGGTGCTGGCAGATTACGGGCCTCCCATAGCTGCTGCCAGGCCCCTAATCTGCCATGGGCCCCTATACCGCCTCCTCATGCTGCTGCAAAGTCCAGAGTCTCTCATGGGTCCCTGTACGGCCTCCCATTGCTGCGGTCTCCATCGCCACACTCTGCCATGTGCCACTTTCAGGTCTCCTCACACTGCTGGTGTGTTCCATTTTTTGTCATAGGGTGCTGGCAGATTACGGGCCTCCCATAGCTGCTGCCAGGCCCCTAATCTGCCATGGGCCCCTATACCGCCTCCTCATGCTGCTGCCAGGTCCACAGTGTCTCATGGGTCCCTGTACGGCCTCCCATTGCTGCTGTCTCCATCGCCACACTCTGCCATGTGCCACTTTCAGGTCTCCTCACACTGCTGGTGTGTTCCATTTTTTGTCATAGGGTGCTGGCAGATTACGGGCCTCCTATAGCTGCTGCCAGGCCCCTAATCTGCCATTGGCCCCTGTACCGCCTCCTCATGCTGCTGCCAGGTCCACAGTGTCTCATGCCATGTGCCACTTTCAGGTCTCCTCACACTGCTGGTGTGTTCCATTTTTTGTCATAGGGTGCTGGCAGATTACGGGCCTCCCATTGCTGCTGCCAGGCCTGTAATCTGCCATGGGCCCCTGTACCGCCTCTTCATGCTGCTGCCAGGTCCAGAGTGTGTCATGGGTCCCTGTACGGCCTCCCATTGCTGCTGCCAGGAGGCAGCAGGGTCGCAGTAGTGTCAGTGGAGGCAAACGGCCACGGAGTAGAGCACCAGCTCCACTGCAGCCTACCACCACGGCCAGTAGTGGTGCCGGTGTGCACGGAGGAAGTAGCAGTCAGCCAGTGAGGAGTAGCGGGGGCAAAGTTTCCTACTCGGCGGTGTGGCAATTTTTCGTCAAGCCGCCCGAGGAAGTAAACGTAGCCGTATGTCGACTATGTGGCCAGAAAGTCAAGTGTGGCCAGGGGGCCCATGTTGGGACTACAGCGTTGCATCAGCATATGCAGCGTCGCCATTCGGGCCTCCCATTGCTGCTGCCAGGCCTTAATCTGCCATGGGCCCCTGTACCGCCTCCTCATGCTGCTGCCAGGTCCACAGTGTCTCATGGGTCCCTGAACCGCCTCCCATTGCTGCTGTCTCCATCGCCACACTCTGCCATGTGCCACTTTCAGGTCTCCTCACACACTGCTGGTGTGTTCCATTTTTTGTCATAGGGTGCTGGCAGATTACGGGCCTCCCATTGCTGCTGCCAGGCCCCTAATCTGCCATGGGCCCCTGTACCGCCTCCTCATGCTGCTGCCAGGTCCAGAGTCTCTCATGGGTCCCTGTACGGCCTCCCATTGCTGCTGTCTCCATCGCCACACTCTGCCATGTGCCACTTTCAGGTCTCCTCACACACTGCTGGTGTGTTCCATTTTTTGTCATAGGGTGCTGGCAGATTACGGGCCTCCCATTGCTGCTGCCAGGCCCCTAATCTGCCATGGGCCCCTGTACCGCCTCCTCATGCTGCTGCCAGGTCCACAGTGTCTCATGGGTCCCTGTACGGCCTCCCATTGCTGCTGTCTCCATCGCCACACTCTGCCATGTGCCACTTTCAGGTCTCCTCACACTGCTGGTGTGTTCCATTTTTTGTCATAGGGTGCTGGCAGATTACGGGCCTCCTATAGCTGCTGCCAGGCCCCTAATCTGCCATGGGCCCCTGTACCGCCTCCTCATGCTGCTGCCAGGTCCACAGTGTCTCATGCCATGTGCCACTTTCAGGTCTCCTCACACTGCTGGTGTGTTGAATTTTTTGACATAGGGTGCTGGCAGATTACGGGCCTCCTATAGCTGCTGCCAGGCCCCTAATCTGCCATGGGCCCCTATACCGCCTCCTCATGCTGCTGCAAGGTCCAGAGTCTCTCATGGGTCCCTGTATGGCCTCCCATTGCTGCTGTCTCCATCGCCACACTCTGCCATGTGCCACTTTCAGGTCTCCTCACACACTGCTGGTGTGTTCAATTTTTTGACATAGGGTGCTGGCAGATTACGGGCCTCCCATAGCTGCTGCCAGGCCCCTAATCTGCCATGGGCCCCTATAGCGCCTCCTCATGCTGCTGCCAGGTCCAGAGTGTCTCATGGGTCCCTGTACGGCCTCCCATTGCTGCTGTCTCCATCGCCACACTCTGCCATGTGCCACTTTCAGGTTTCCTCACACTGCTGGTGTGTTCCATTTTTTGTCATAGGGTGCTGGCAGATTACGGGCCTCCCATAGCTGCTGCCAGGCCCCTAATCTGCCATGGGCCCCTATACCGCCTCCTCATGCTGCTGCCAGGTCCAGAGTGTCTCATGGGTCCCTGTACGGCCTCCCATTGCTGCTGTCTCCATCGCCACACTCTGCCATGTGCCACTTTCAGGTCTCCTCACACACTGCTGGTGTGTTCATTTTTTTGACATAGGGTGCTGGCAGATTACGGGCCTCCCATAGCTGCTGCCAGGCCCCTAATCTGCCATGGGCCCCTGTACCGCCTCCTCATGCTGCTGCCAGGTCCACAGTGTCTCATGCCATGTGCCACTTTCAGGTCTCCTCACACTGCTGGTGTGTTCAATTTTTTGACATAGGGTGCTGGCAGATTACGGGCCTCTTATAGCTGCTGCCAGGCCCCTAATCTGCCATGGGCCCCTATACCGCCTCCTCATGCTGCTGCCAGGTCCAGAGTCTCTCATGGGTCCCTGTACGGCCTCCCATTGCTGCTGTCTCCATCGCCACACTCTGCCATGTGCCACTTTCAGGTCTCCTCACACACTGCTGGTGTGTTCAATTTTTTGACATAGGGTGCTGGCAGATTACGGGCCTCCCATAGCTGCTGCCAGGCCCCTAATCTGCCATGGGCCCCTATAGCGCCTCCTCATGCTGCTGCCAGGTCCAGAGTGTCTCATGGGTCCCTGTACGGCCTCCCATTGCTGCTGTCTCCATCGCCACACTCTGCCATGTGCCACTTTCAGGTCTCCTCACACTGCTGGTGTGTTCCATTTTTTGTCATAGGGTGCTGGCAGATTATGGGCCTCCCATAGCTGCTGCCAGGCCCCTAATCTGCCATGGGCCCCTATACCGCCTCCTCATGCTGCTGCCAGGTCCAGAGTGTCTCATGGGTCCTTGTACGGCCTCCCATTGCTGCTGTCTCCATCGCCACACTCTGCCATGTGCCACTTTCAGGTCTCCTCACACTGCTGGTGTGTTCCATTTTTTGTCATAGGGTGCTGGCAGATTACGGGCCTCCCATAGCTGCTGCCAGGCCCCTAATCTGCCATGGGCCCCTGAACCGCCTCCTCATGCTGCTGCCAGGTCCACAGTGTCTCATGCCATGTGCCACTTTCAGGTCTCCTCACACTGCTGGTGTGTTCCATTTTTTGTCATAGGGTGCTGGCAGATTTCGGGCCTCCCATAGCTGCTTCCAGGCCCCTAATCTGCCATGGGCCCCTATACCGCCTCCTCATGCTGCTGCGAAGTCCAGAGTCTCTCATGGGTCCCTGTATGGCCTCCCATTGCTGCTGTCTCCATCGCCACACTCTGCCATGTGCCACTTTCAGGTCTCCTCACACACTGCTGGTGTGTTCAATTTTTTTGACATAGGGTGCTGGCAGATTACGGGCCTCCCATAGCTGCTGCCAGGCCCCTAATCTGCCATGGGCCCCTATACCGCCTCCTCATGCTGCTGCGAAGTCCAGAGTCTCTCATGGGTCCCTTTACGGCCTCCCATTGCTGCTGTCTCCATCGCCACACTCTGCCATGTGCCACTTTCAGGTCTCCTCACACACTGCTGGTGTGTTCAATTTTTTGACATAGGGTGCTGGCAGATTACGGGCCTCCCATAGCTGCTGCCAGGCCCCTAATCTGCCATGGGCCCCTATACCGCCTCCTCATGCTGCTGCCAGGTCCAGGCGAACGTAGTCACACAGGGGAGGAACTTCTCAGTGTAATGAACAGAGAAATCGACAGATGGCTGTCTCCGCGCAAACTGAAAATCGGAACCATGTTGACCGACAACGGAAAGAACATGGTGTCTGCTCTGCGTCAAGGAAGGTTGTGCCATGCGCCATGCATGGCTCACGTGTTCAATCTGGTTGTCAAGCGGTTCCTAAAATCCACCATCCCACTGCAAGACATCCTTAAAATGTCACGTAAACCTTGCATGCATTTCAGCCATTCCTACACCGCAAAGCACACCCTCCTTGAGCTGCAGCGGCAGAACGGAATTCCACAGCATCGCCTGATCTGCGACGTTGCAACAAGGTGGAATTCAACCCTACACATGGTAGACCGCCTTTACGAACAGCGAAAGGCCATCACCGATTTCATGATGTTACAAGCGGATAAAGGTACTCCCTGTGTAACTTCGATGTCAGCCATTGGCAGCTCATGCGTGACACCTGCCGCTTGCTCAGGCCCTTTGAGGAGGCCACGCTATTCGTGAGTCGGCAGGACTATGGGATGAACGACGTCATTCCTCTGTTGCACGTCCTGGAACAAATGCTGTTAACAATGGCTGGTCAGAGTGCGGTAGACGTGGCGCACAGATCTCAACGCCACATGACCCCTGTGGGGGCAGGACAGGAAGAAGAGGAGGAGGTAGAGGAGGACATTTGTGCTCAGGAATTATTGAGTGAAATGGGTGGTTTTTCCACTCAGCGGACAGGAGTGGAGGAGCAGGAGCATCTGGTAGAGGAGGAGGAGACAGAGGACCCAGATGCACCGTGGCAGTATGCTGTGGAGATGGAGTCAGGGAGTCCCTCGCATTCCTTGGCACAAATGGCCCATAGCATGCTCGGTTGCTTGCGTAGCGACAGCCGAATAAGAACCATCAGACAGAGGGATGACTTTTGGCTGTCCACCTTGTTGGACCCTCGCTACCGTTCAAAAATGGTGGCCTTTTTCACACCTGCTGAGAGGGAGGCCAAAATAACGTACTATAAAAACCACCTATGTAGTCAGTTGGTCTCTGCCTTTGTGCGCCAACGTCCATCCTCAGACACTGTGGGCCCTGTGCGCTCGCGTTCCGCTGCCATGGCAGCAAAGGAGGGGTGGGGTGGTAGGAGCAGTGGCAGCTCCACCAGCAGCGGCTGACTCAGTCTGCAGTCGATGATGAGTAGCTTTCTTCACCAGCGCAGTGAGGAAACTACTAACCAGCCGCAGCAGCAGCAGCATCAGGTGGACCTGGAGCAGGACCTCATACAACAGGCTTGGGCCTACTTGGACAGCACCCTGCCAACCGAGGTAGACAATCCCCTTGACTACTGGGCAACGAAACTTGACCTTTGGCCCCAACTAGCTGAATTTGCCCTTGAAAGGCTGTCATGCCCGGCCAGTAGCGTGGCATCGGAGCGCGTGTTTAGTGCGGCAGGAGGTATTGTAACTCCGCGGAGGACACGACTGTCCACCCAAAGTGTGGAGAGACTCACGTTTGTGAAAATGAATCAGGCGTGGATTAGTCTGGATTTCAAACCACCAGTTCCTGACACAACTGACTAAATCCGCCATGAATCATGCCCCTGCCATGTGCCACTTTCAGGTCTCCTCACACTGCTGGTGTGTTCAATTTTTTGTCATAGGGTGCTGGCAGATTACAGGCCTCCCTTAGCTGCTGCCAGGCCCCTAATCTGCCATGGGCCCCTGTACCGCCTCCTCATGCTGCTGCCAGGTCCAGAGTCTCTCATGGGTCCCTGTACGGCCTCCCATTGCTGCTGTCTCCATCGCCACACTCTGCCATGTGCCACTTTCAGGTCTCCTCACACTGCTGGTGTGTTCCATTTTTTGTCATAGGGTGCTGGCAGATTACGGGCCTCCCATTGCTGCTGCCAGGCCTGTAATCTGCCATGGGCCCCTGTACCGCCTCTTCATGCTGCTGCCAGGTCCAGAGTGTGTCATGGGTCCCTGTACGGCCTCCCATTGCTGCTGCCAGGAGGCAGCAGGGTCGCAGTAGTGTCAGTGGAGGCAAACGGCCACGGAGTAGAGCACCAGCTCCACTGCAGCCTACCACCACGGCCAGTAGTGGTGCCGGTGTGCACGGAGGAAGTAGCAGTCAGCCAGTGAGGAGTAGCGGGGGCAAAGTTTCCTACTCGGCGGTGTGGCAATTTTTCGTCAAGCCGCCCGAGGAAGTAAACGTAGCCGTATGTCGACTATGTGGCCAGAAAGTCAAGCGTGGCCAGGGGGCCCATGTTGGGACTACAGCGTTGCGTCAGCATATGCAGCGTCGCCATTCGGGCCTCCCATTGCTGCTGCCAGGCCTTAATCTGCCATGGGCCCCTGTACCGCCTCCTCATGCTGCTGCCAGGTCCACAGTGTCTCATGGGTCCCTGAACCGCCTCCCATTGCTGCTGTCTCCATCGCCACACTCTGCCATGTGCCACTTTCAGGTCTCCTCACACACTGCTGGTGTGTTCCATTTTTTGACATAGGGTGCTGGCAGATTACGGGCCTCCTATAGCTGCTGCCAGGCCCCTAATCTGCCATGGGCCCCTATACCGCCTCCTCATGCTGCTGCCAGGTCCAGAGTCTCTCATGGGTCCCTGTACGGCCTCCCATTGCTGCTGTCTCCATCGCCACACTCTGCCATGTGCCACTTTCAGGTCTCCTCACACTGCTGGTGTGTTCCATTTTTTGTCATAGGGTGCTGGCAGATTACGGGCCTCCTATAGCTGCTGCCAGGCCCCTTATCTGCCATGGGCCCCTGTACCGCCTCCTCATGCTGCTGCCAGGTCCACAGTGTCTCATGCCATGTGCCACTTTCAGGTCTCCTCACACTGCTGGTGTGTTCAATTTTTTGACATAGGGTGCTGGCAGATTACGGGCCTCCTATAGCTGCTGCCAGGCCCCTAATCTGCCATGGGCCCCTATACCGCCTCCTCATGCTGCTGCCAGGTCCAGAGTCTCTCATGGGTCCCTGTACGGCCTCCCATTGCTGCTGTCTCCATCGCCACACTCTGCCATGTGCCACTTTCAGGTCTCCTCACACACTGCTGGTGTGTTCAATTTTTTGACATAGGGTGCTGGCAGATTACGGGCCTCCCATAGCTGCTGCCAGGCCCCTAATCTGCCATGGGCCCCTATACCGCCTCCTCATGCTGCTGCCAGGTCCAGAGTCTCTCATGGGTCCCTGTACGGCCTCCCATTGCTGCTGTCTCCATCGCCACACTCTGCCATGTGCCACTTTCAGGTCTCCTCACTCTGCTGGTGTGTTCCATTTTTTGTCATAGGGTGCTGGCAGATTACGGGCCTCCCATAGCTGCTGCCAGGCCCCTAATCTGCCATGGGCCCCTGTACCGCCTCCTCATGCTGCTGCCAGGTCCACAGTGTCTCATGCCATGTGCCACTTTCAGGTCTCCTCACACTGCTGGTGTGTTGAATTTTTTGACATAGGGTGCTGGCAGATTACGGGCCTCCCATAGCTGCTGCCAGGCCCCTAATCTGCCATGGGCCCCTATACTGCCTCCTCATGCTGCTGTCAAGTCCAGAGTCTGTAATGGGTCCCTGTACGGCCTCCCATTGTTGCTGTCTCCATCGCCACACTCTGCCATGTGCCACTTTCAGGTCTCCTCACACTGCTGGTGTGTTGAATTTTTTGACATTGGGTGCTGGCAGATTACGGGCCTCCCATAGCTGCTGCCAGGCCCCTAATCTGCCATGGGCCCCTGTACCGCCTCCTCATGCTGCTGCCAGGTCCACAGTGTCTCATGCCATGTGCCACTTTCAGGTCTCCTCACACTGCTGGTGTGTTCAATTTTTTGACATAGGGTGCTGGCAGATTATGGGCCTCCTATAGCTGCTGCCAGGCCCCTAATCTGCCATGGGCCCCTATACCGCCTCCTCATGCTGCTGCCAGGTCCAGAGTCTCTCATGGGTCCCTGTACGGCCTCCCATTGCTGCTGTCTCCATCGCCACACTCTGCCATGTGCCACTTTCAGGTCTCCTCACACACTGCTGGTGTGTTGAATTTTTTGACATAGGGTGCTGGCAGATTACGGGCCTCCCATAGCTGCTGCCAGGCCCCTAATCTGCCATGGGCCCCCGTACCGACTCCTCATGCTGTGACGTTGCAACAAGGTGGAATTCAACCCTATATATGTTAGACCGCCTTTACGAACAGCAAAAGGCCATCACAGATTTCCTGATGTTAAAAGCGGATAAAGGTACTCCCTGTGTAACTTAGATGTCAGCCATTGGCAGCTCATGCGTGACACCTGCGCTTGCTCAGGCCCTTTGAGGAGGCCACGCTATTTGTGAGTCGGCAGGACTATGGGATGAACAACGTCATTCCTCTGTTGCACATCCTGGAACAAATGCTGTTAACAATGGCTGGTCAGGGTGCGGTAGACGTGGCGCACAGATCTCAACGCCACATGACCCCTGTGGGGGCAGGACAGGAAGAAGAGGAAGAGGTAGAGGAGGACATTGGTGCTCAGGAATTATTGAGTGAAATGGGTGGTTTTTCCACTCAGCAGACAGGAGTGGAGGAGCAGGAGCATCTGGTAGAGGAGGAGGAAGAGGAGACAGAGGACCCAGACGCACCGTGGCAGTATGCTGTGGAGATGGAGGCAGGGAGTCCCTCGCATTCCTTGGCACAAATGGCCCATAGCATGCTCGCTTGCTTGCGTACCGACAGCCGAATAATAACCATCAGACAGAGGGATGACTTTTGGCTGTCCACCTTGTTGGACCCTCGCTACCGTTCAAAAATGGTGGCCTTTTTCACACCTGCTGAGAGGGAGGCCAAAATAACGTACTATAAAACCACCTATGTAGTCAGCTGGTCTCTTCCTGTCTGCGCCAACGTCCATCCTCAGACACTGTGGGCCCTGTGCGCTCGCGTTCCGCTGCCATGGCAGCAGGGGAGGGGTGGGGTGGTAGGAGCAGTGGCAGCTCCACCAGCAGCAGCTGCCTCAGTCTGCAGTCGATGATGAGTAGCTTTCTTCACCAGCGCAGTGAGGAAACTACTAACCAGCCGCAGCAGCAGCAGCAGCATCAGGTGGACCTGGAGCAGGACCTCAAACAACAGGCTTAGGCCTACTTGGACAGCACCCTGCCAACCGAGGTAGACAATCCCCTTGACTACTGGGCAACGAAACTTGACCTTTGGCCCCAACTAGCTGAATTTGCCCTTGAAAGGCTGTCATGCCCGGCCAGTAGCGTGGCATCGGAGCGCGTGTTTAGTGCGGCAGGAGGTATTGCAACTCCGCGGAGGACACGACTGTCCACCCAAAGTGTGGAGAGACTCACGTTTGTGAAAATGAATCAGGCGTGGATTAGTCTGGATTTCAAACCACCAGTTCCTGACACAACTGACTAAATCCGCCATGAATCATGCCCCAAACATGTGCCACTTTCAGGTCTCCTCACACTGCTGGTGTGTTCCATTTTTTGTCATAGGGTGCTGGCAGATTACGGGCCTCCCATAGCTGCTGCCAGGCCCCTAATCTGCCATGGGCCCCTATACCGCCTCCTCATGCTGCTGCCAAGTCCAGAGTCTCTCATGGGTCCCTGTATGGCCTCCCATTGCTGCTGTCTCCATCGCCACTCTCTGCCATGTGCCACTTTCAGGTCTCATCACACTGCTGGTGGGTTCCATTTTTTGTCATAGGGTGCTGGCAGATTACGGGCCTCCCATAGCTGCTGCCAGGCCCCTAATCTGCCATGGGCCCCTATACCGCCTCCTCATGTTGCTGCCAGGTCCAGAGTCTCTCATGGGTCCCTGTACGGCCTCCCATTGCTGCTGTCTCCATCGCCACACTTTGCCATGTGCCACTTTCAGGTCTCCTCACTCTGCTGGTGGGTTCCATTTTTTGTCATAGGGTGCTGGCAGATTACGGGCCTCCCATAGCTGCTGCCAGGCCCCTAATCTGCCATGGGCCCCCGTACCGACTCCTCATGCTGCTGCCAGGCTTGTAATCTGTCATGGGCCCCTGTTGTCGCTTGTTGGCATATTCCGCTCGTTCAGATGCTCCTTCTCCTGCTACTCCTCTTCACGGATTCCATCAGCAGTCTTTCTTGGAATCCGTTTCCAAGAGACAACAGTTTGCGAGCACGCACCCGACGGTGCAGAAGCTGAACGTCCTCCTGTCCAAGTTGCTGCTGCCAGGCTCGTAATCTGTCATGCGCCCCTGTACCGCCTCCTCATGCTGCTGCCAGGTCCAGAGTGTGTCATGGGCCCCCGTACTGACTCCTCATGCTGCTGCCAGGCCCGTAATCTGTCATGGGCCCCTGTACCGCCTCCCCATGCTGCTGCCAGGTCCAGAGTGTGTCATGGGTCCCTGTACGGCCTCCCATTGCTGCTGCCAGGCCCGTAATCTGCCATGGGCCCCCGTACCAACTCCTCATGCTGCTGCCAGGCCCGTAATCTGTCATGGGCCCCTGTACCGCCTCCTCATGCTGCTGCCAGGTCCAGAGTGTGTCATGGGTCCCTGTACGGCCTCCCATTGCTGCTGTCTCCATCGCCACACTCTGCCATGTGCCACTTTCAGGTCTCCTCACACTGCTGGTGGTTTCCATTTTTGTCATAGGGTGCTGTATGGCCTCCCATTGCTGCTGCCTCCACCGCCACACTGTGGCTCCACACTCTGGTTTTGGCCCCGTGACTGCCCAAATGAGTGAAGTGTGCGGTGATTCTAAGATCGACGGCACTCATCTGCATGTCATACTGACTGTCAGTATTATTTCTCTTCCCCAGCAGACTCCAAGGGCATTTAAATTAAAGGTACAGTGTTCTGCACTAATATAAAGTCTCTCTGAAGCCTAGAAACACCCTTTTATAAGTTAAATTCGCAGCGAATATATTCGACTCGAATCGAAATTTTTCCACGAATTCGCCGAATCAGTCGAATCGAATTTTTGAATACTTCGCTCATGTCTAGTTAAGAGATACATATTCTGTATGAACTGTGTCACCATTAGACAATGAGAAAACAAAACATCTGACAATCGCATGTTTCCTTGTTTAAGTAAGAGTAGTATGTGTACAGTAGACTCCCCTATTCCTGGGGGTGCTTAGGGACTCCTAGGAGTCTCAGTGGGCTTGTTTTACATAGTCCCACAAGTTTAATTTGTATGAATTTAATGATTAATATAAAAGCCAGAATCTTACAGCTTTGCAGTTCAGATATTTAATTTCATGCAGCTGTATAGCGACAAGTCTTCTTCAAAGAGAATATAATTATACCAATAGTTTAATTGTCCAAATTATACTTTTCAACATAACAGAAACACAAACTGAAACATTCTCTATTCAAAGTATGAATTCACAAGTGCATCATGGATCAGCCACTTCTCATACAATTACATCATTAGGCTTAAACAGTGTGTGTATTGTGGAGTTAGACTTGCAGCTGTTTTATTCATTTGACATGTAACTCAAAACAAAATATGTTTGTTTGTTTGTTTGTTTGTGTAGTGCCCCTCTAGTTAGCCAGGGGGAGTTAGCTACAGTTGCAAGAGAAGTATGTGAACCCCTTGGGATTACGTGGAGTTTTGCATGAATTGGGCATAAAATGTGCTCTGAACGTCATCTAAGTCACAACAATGGAAGAACACAGTCTGCTGAACATAAACTACACAAACATTAAATGTTGCCATGGTTTAATTGCACATAACATGTAAACATTCACAGTGCAGGGAGGAAAAAGTATGTGAGGCCCTAGCTTAATGACTTCTCCCAGAGCTAATTGGAGCCAGGAGTGAGCCAACTTTGACTCCAATCAGTCTGATGATATTGGATGTGTTGCTGACAGCTGTCCTGCCCTTAAAAAACACACACCTGTTTTGGGTTTACTGGTTTCAAGAAGCACTGTCTGATGTGAACCATGCCTCTCAGAAAAGAGCTCTCAGAAGACCTACGATCAAGAATTGTTGACTTGCATGAAGCTGGAAAGGGTTACAAAAGTATCTTCAAAAGCCTTGATGTTCATGTGTCCACGGTAAGACAGACCGTCTACAAATGGAGAAAGTTTAGCACTGTTGCTACTCTCCCTAGGCGTGGTCATCCTGTAAAAATGACTGCAAGAGCACAGAGCAGAATGCTGCATGAGGTAAAGAAGAATCCCACAGTGTCAGCTAAAGACCTACAGAAATCTCTGGCACATGCTAACATTTTTGTTGACACATCTACAATAAGGAAAACATTAAACAAGAATGGAGTACATGGGAGGACACCACGGAGGAAGCCATTGCTGTCCAAAAAGATTATTGCAGCACGTTTGAAGTTTGCAAAAGAGCACCTGGATGTTCCACAGCACTACTGGCAAAATATACTGTGGACAGATGAAACCAAGATTGAGTTGTTTGGGAAGAACACACAACACTATGTGTGGAGAAAAAAAGGCACAGCACACCAACATCAAAACCTCATCCTAACTGTAAAACATGGCGGAGGGAGCATCATGGTTTGGGGCTGCTTTGCTGCCTCAGGGCCTGGACGGATTGTTGTCATTGATGGGAAAATGAATTCCAGAGTTTATTAAGACATTTTGCAGGAAAACGTACGACCATCTGTCCGCCAACTGAAGCTCCGCAGAGGATGGGTGATGCAACAGGACAATGACCCAAAGCATACAAGTAATTCAACAAAACAATGGCTGCAACAGCACAGAATACACCTTCTGGAGTGGCCCAGTCAGAGTCCTGACCTCAACCCGATTGAAATGCTGTGGCATGACCTTAAGAGAGCGATTCACACCAGACATCCCAAGAATATTGCTACACTGAAACAGTTTTGTGAAGAGGAGTAGTCCAAAATTACTCCAGATCGTTGTGCAGGTCTGATCTGCAACTACAGGAAACATTTGGTTGAGGTTATTGCTGCCAAAGGAGGGTCAACCAGTTA
Organism: Staurois parvus; assembly: GCF_062004578.1. NCBI lineage: Eukaryota > Metazoa > Chordata > Amphibia > Anura > Ranidae > Staurois > Staurois parvus. The sequence goes on along the minus strand of NW_028317929.1, from coordinate 5,442,472 downwards.
TTAAGTCCAAAGGTTCACATACTTTTTCCTCCCTGCACTGTGAATGTTTACATGTTATGTGCAATTAAACCATAGCAACATCTAATGTTTGTGTAGTATTATGTTCAGCAGAGTGTGTTCTTCTATTGTTGTGACTTAGATGACGTTCAGAGCACATTTTATGCCCAATTCATGCAAAACTCCACGTAATCCCAAGGGGTTCACATACTCTTTCTTGCAACTGTATGTTTTTTTTTAGTTAGAGGCTGGACAGCAGCCTGGGATGAGTCAGGCAGGTTAACTTTAGGTCAGGGCTGAGGGCTCTGCAGGTCAGTTCCCTGATACCACCCCTTGCTTGAGAAGCTTGAGAAGTTTCTAGAAGGCAGTGGGTGGGAGTGAAGAAGGGTTGATATGCATACTCAGGGGACTCTGACCATTCCCCAAGTAGAAGGCTTGGCATGGGGTCAGGGCAGCCGTTAAGTATCAGAGTGCCTGATCAGGAAGTGGTCAGTGTCGAGTAGAAGGTGGTGTGAGAAGGCCTGAGTGTGGAGCCTGGGAGTGGGCCCAGGGAGAGGCCTACCTGCAGGCAGGAGCTGGAAATGAGGATCTCTTGGGCCTCAATTGTCCCCTGAGAGAGGACAGCTTGGGAAGTATGGAAGGAGCCAGCCCAGCTTAAGTCCTGAAGGCATTCACTAACCCACAAGCTTACAGGAGAGTGAGTAATCCTGCACCCCCTAAGCCAGATAAGGGGAGAGGGTAGTCAGGTGGCAAATCCAACTAGCTCCTTGTCTGGGTCTGCTTTACTAAAAAGGCAGCTTATGGCTGAGGGTTCACCCCCTCAGGCAGCTGAGTGAAGAGGAGGATTCATCTGGGGTCTGAGGAGGTACATCGAAAGGGCTGGAAAGCTCTTCAGAGGAGAGACTTTCATTCTCTTTATCCACATCTGCACATAGTTGCTAATGAGTTTGTTCTCAAGTTTCTACAGTCCTTGGGCATCCCATACACCCCTTAACCCCATCCAAGTTCAATACCCCTTAAGAAAACTACAAAAAACAAGCTCAACGACTGTTCACTGTTTCTAGTATACAAGGATGGAAGAAAATATGTGTTTCCTGGCTGTGCAGAACTATAGGGGGGACCTAGAAACTCAGTGACTCCTAAAGGGGTAGTGCTACATTTGTTTTTCTGTTTTGAACACTATACAGAAAAGGGTCAGAACCACTGCCTGGTTTCTTTGTGATTGTATATTAAACTAGAAAAGCTACAATTTCTGGGGAAATTGTGTGAAGTGTTCTTGCCTTCACCAGTAGTCGACAACTCACACTCTAGCTTTTGTCACGCTGCTGCCTGCTCACACACCTGGGTTCCTATGGCAACTCACTCTACAGCAAGGGCAGAGAAGAGCGGTTAAAAACAAACTGCTCCAATTTGCTCACTTCACTGGCAGTTGCCATCTTCAAACAGTTGTAGTTTAAAAATTCTAAATCCTACACCGAAGAGCTTTATATTGTGTAAAAAACAAGACCCAGACCTACATTTTGATGCATAGTATGTCTCTGAAATACTAAAAATGAAGGCACAGTTGCAGTTTAGAAATTGCCCTTCAAATTTGAAGCGGCTAGAGTGGAGTTTCAATTAATGTCAATGGGCGACGTGAGTTGAAAACAAATGGTCATATCAGGACTATGGCTTAGATGTGGACATTTTTAGTGGCAGCAGGGATAGCTGAACGTTTTGATATAACATTTGTGTAGGTGGGCTTGAAAATGAGGGAGTGATGGCAGTTTAGAAATCATGTCCTGATTTTTCAGCTCCCACTCTAGTTTTGAACATTCCACCATTCATTCCTATGGGACCAATTTCACCACAAAAATGCTGATATTTCGTGAACCATTCCACAAAGTAATAGCACACCAATCGGGAACAATCTGCACATTTCGGTATATTACTGTCTATGTAGTGTAAAAACTGTGGGAGGAGTTAGGGTGGTAAATTTGGCTATAATAGTAAGAATATATATGTGAGATAACAGTAAGTGGTCTTGCCATACAAGAACACTTAACTATTACACCTGTCATCAGATTTAGAGGGAATACATTAACGTGGTTGTAAACCCTTACATATACCCAGTGAAATGACTGGTCTCAGGTGATACACAGAGATAAAATAAATCCTCCTACATTAGTTGTACCTGTTTATTTGCAGCCATCAGTCCCCTGCAACCATTCAAAGCAGAGAATTTACACAGGATCTCTCAGCTCTAAAAATCAAGGGGTGGAAATCTGAAGTTACATCAGTTAGGAGAGATCTGAGAGCTGATTGGAGGGAGTGGACACCCCCCCCCCCCTTTCACACAGTTCACAGGAACAGAGCTGAGGCTGTTAATCTGTTGGAGGTCCCTCCCCTGTCACCATTTTTCTCTTGGTGTCAGGAAAATTCTTACAGCAGAGGAGGGAGGCAGTAGACAGAAATGACAGTTAGTGTTCTGGATTGAGACAAGTACACACTATAGAGAGATGTCCCTTGTTCATATTTCATGTCTGAGAATTACAACCATTTTAAGGTAAAAGGAAATTCTTGCCTTTAGAACCACTTCAAGGCAATTTCTAAGGTAAATGATTAATATGTATGTAAAGCCAAAATGTTTTTTTTCTGAATGTTTGATAGAGTAGAGAGGGGTTTAAACCCCTGCCCTTATTATCCCAGGGATGAAACAGGAAATCTCCTCAAAGTCCTATCTAGACAGTGGTCACTGGAATATTTGTCCCCATTGGAAGATGTTTGCTTGACAGCTATAAAATGTTTGATCTCCCATTAGTTTTTGTCTTGTGACAATGCTCGCAAAGGCAAACATAAGGGTGATTCTCCGTAACAGGGACACAGACAACAATAAAGCTTAACAGGCGATCTCCACTCTATCCAAAACTAATATAGAGCTATTATATATGTGTACATGCATTTTGTCATTGGATTTTTTATATTAATATATTAAAACTAAGACTGTGTGTGCAAAACTTAAAATAGAATTTTGCCCATGCACAGTAAATAACATTCAGGAATGAACTATTGCTGCACCAAGTTAACAAAACCTCCAGGAATGATGGATAGTTACTATATTACTGGCAAAGTAACAGATGGAAATCCACTGATAGTGCTTCATGGTGGAATAGTAGAATGTCCAACACTGCATTGATAATTTCCCAAGAATCTATTACAGCCCTGTCCTGCCGTATCACTGTCAGAGCCTCAGGGGACCCTGTCCTCAGAACACGGGTTTAGCAGGGAAGGCAGACTAAGAACAAGCTTTCCTAAGTGTACTGCATGTAATGAGATTAAGTATCCACGCTGAGAAGCATTATTGTCATTTCACTACAGTATGCCAACAAGGTAAGCTGTTATGTCTAGTGCTCTCTTGCCACTTGCCGCAGTCCATTGTAACACTACAGCTTCTTCTTTGTGTATTTATTCCTTGCCTAGGAAACACAAAAATCAGGCGCCCCCCACCCCACTCCACCAGCAATCCCCCCCCCCCTATCACCACCAGCTACCGACACTGCCGTCCACTGCCAAAACCCCCCCTTGCTGCCACCACCTGATTTAAGAACTAACCATAACTGGAGTGAAAGAAGCAGCCAGCCCCCCTCCATCCATGCCTCACCAGGTCCCCATCTCTGCCCCTTGCATCACTTCTTCCTGGGGGCGGAGCCACCCCCCTGAAATTTGCTGCCCTAGGCAAACACCTTGTTTGCCTCGCAGTAAATACGCAGCTGCTTGCAGTATGACAGCAGTCTTTTTTAACTAACTAAGGACAGCTTGCCCACAATGTACTGTGGATGGGCGGCAGCTACAGGACCAGCAACGTACCCATACCTGTCACTGGTGCTCTGCCAACACAGGGGGGTGCTGCACACCTGAGGGGGCGCACAACCCTGCCCCCCCCCAATGTCCGCTGTGTCTACCGGACACACCGGAATGAGAATCCTGGTAATCAGGACCTGGTGATCATGTGAAGCTGATGACAACAAATCAATCTGCAAAAACAAAATTTCTTCTATTCCTGGAGAACCGTGATTGGTTCACAGCTCTCACATGGCACAATCACAGCACCCTGTACCATGTGACCAGCTGGAGCCAATCACAGATCACTGTATTTTGAACTATCATGAACGGAACCCATTCATGGACCAAATACGACTTCTCCTGCGCTCCAGGACTCAGGCCAATGGATGGAACCAAAACCAGAAAAAACGACCACCAGTGCATGAAAGGTTGTGCAGCTCCACACAAGGCTGGGGAAGCCCGACCAATACTGCAGAATGAAACAAAAAACGAGAAGCGCACAACCTTGCGCATTACCTCAGTAACCAAAATGTATTGATAAAGGAATGGTACTCACAAACAGCGAATAAAATCAGGCATGTAAGTCCTCCACGGGACTTCAGAGACAAGAAGCCAGCGCGAATCTCATCATGGGGGTAGTCACTCAGTACAGCTGACGTGTTTCGAAGACCATGCCTTCTTCATCAGAGCTCTGAGATTCGCACTGGCTTCTTGTCTCTGAAGTCCCGTGGAGGACTTACATGCCTGATTTTATTCTCTGTTTGTGAGTACCATTCCTTTATCAATAAATTTTGGTTACTGAGGTAATGCGCAAGGTTGTGCGCTTAACCCATTCATGACAGTTCAAAGCAAGCTTTGCATTGCAGAGCAATATAATCTTTATTGCTCCTGCAATGCAAAGTGTTAAAAAAAATCCCTGATCACCCCCCAAGAGTAGTACAATGTTACTATGGTAACATTGCACTACTCTGATTAAAGTAAAAAAAAGTAAAAGAAAAAAAATAATAATGTTTAAAAAAATGTTTAAACAAATTATTGAGTGTTTATATTTTAACTACTTGCCGCCCTCCTGCCAAAAAAGTGTTATTTTTTTATATTTTTTAAATATTTTTCTTTCCTATTGAACGGGGAGCACTTGGGGGAAGGGCCAGGCAGCAGAAAAAAGGAGGAACAAGGACAGGAGGGGCAGCGGGGGAGGCGAATACTAGAACCTGTCCCCTGGATTTTTCTCCTGTAGCAGATGTACGCTGGTGGGAGAGCAAGGAGGAGATGCTAGCTTTCAGCTGCTCCAGGAGGACAATAAAGGGGATCGTCGGAAGGCAGGTATTTGAAAATTCTGAACTCCCAGCAAGTGATTGGAGATCAGGATTTTTCTGCCCTCCAGCTACCCTGGTGCCCTAAGGTGGCTGCCTGAGCAGTCATATGTTGGGTGCCAGCATAAGGCTGCTTAGGCAGCTGCCTTAGTTAACCAGGGTGGGGGCAAAAAATTCTGATCCCCAGCCACTTGCTGGGAGTTCAGATTTTTAAAATACCTGTCCATGGGGGGGCAATGCTGGTGGGGGGGAGGGGGGCTAGAGGCCACTGCTGTGGGGGAAAAGGGGGCAAAGGACGTTGCGAGGGGGAGAGGAGAAGAGGGCCAAAGGTCACTGCTATGGAGGAAAGGGGGTCAGAGGACATTGCTGAGGGGGGGGGGGAGAAGGGGCCAGAGGTCACTGCTATGGTGGAAAGGGGGGGGGGCAGAGGACACTACTTGGGGGGGGTGATATGTAGGACGGTAGAACACACTGCTATTGGGGTGGCCCTGCCCATAGCAGTGTCCTCTGCACATCACCTCCCCCCCGGTAGTGTCCTCTGCGCCTCCTTTCCCCCCATAGCAGTAACCTCTGGCCCCCTTCTCCCCCCCCCCCCAGCAGCCTCCTCCGCTGCTGCTGTCATTCTCAGTGCACAACGAAGAGTGGAAGACAGCACGGCTCAGGACGGACAGTGGGAGGAGGAGCTGGCCAAATTAACTTTTCATTTTAACCCGCAGGTGATTGGTTTCTAGGTTGGTCCTAGCAACCAATCACCTGTGGGTTAAAATGAAAAGTTAATATGGCCAGCTCCTCCTCCTGCCCTCCGTCCTGAGCTGTGCTGTCCTCCACTGTATGCTGTGCACTGAGAATGACAGCAGCAGCGGAGGAGGCTGGGGGAGAGGGACCTTCCCACGGTTGACAGGTAGACTGTGATCAACCCCTGCTTTACGGGAAGAGGAGAGATCTAGAGTCTAATAGACCATAGATTTCTCAGAAAAGACTACCTGTCACTGCCTACAGCGGTTATATACATTCCCTGTGATAACAATAAAAGTGATAAAAATATGAAAGGGACAGCATAAAAATAATAAAAAAAGCATAATAAATAATTTAAAAAAAATTCACTCTCACCCCCATCCCCGTGCAAAGGCAAATGCAAGCGGAGATCCTGGAGTGGTATGTAAAGAGAGATTTCACCATGGATGTGAGGTATCAACGTGAATGTTGGATCAAGTGCAATAATTCTATCACTAGACTTTCAGTGTAAATCTAAAGTGATGACCTGCAAAAGCTTTTAAAGGGTCGCCTATGGATAAAAAAAATGGAAGTAGTTTGTCGCTATTGCACAATTCTAAATCATGTCATGTTTGGTATCCATTTACTCGGCATAACATGATCTTTTATATTTTATCAAACAATTGTGCAATATACAGGTGAAACTCGAAAAATTTGAATATCGTGCAAAAGTTAATTTATTTCAGTAATGCAACTTAAAAGGTGAAACTAATATATGAGATAGACTCATTACATTCAAAGCAAGATAGTTCAAGCTGTGATTTGTCATAATTGTGATGATTATGGCTTACAGCTCATGAAAACCCCAAATCCGCAATCTCAGAAAATTAGAATATTGCATGCAATCAATAAAACAAGGATTGTACATAGAAAAATATCCGACCTCTGAAAAGTATAAGCATGCATATATACTCAGTACTTGGTTTGGGCCCCTTTTGCAGCAATTACTGCCTCAATGCGGCGTGGCATGGAAGCTATCAGCCTGTGGCACTGCTGAGGTGTTATGGAAGATCGGGATGCTTCAATAGTGGCCTTCAGCTCTTCTGCATTGTCCGGTCTCATGTCTCTCATCTTTCTCTTGGCAATGCCCCATAGCTTCTCTATGGGGTTCAGGTCAGGCGAGTTTGCTGGCCAATCAAGCACAGTAATCCCACGGTCATTGAACCAGGTTTTGGTGCTTTTGGCAGTGTGGGCAGGTGCCAAGTCCTGCTGGAAAATGAAGTCAGCATCCCCATAAAGCTCGTCTGTGGAAGGAAGCATGAAGTGCTCCAAATTCTCTTGGTAGACGGCTGTGTTGACCCTGGACTTAATGAAGCACAGTGGACCAACACCAGCAGATGACATGGCTCCCCAAATCAACACAGACTGTGGACACTTCACTGTGGACTTCAAACATGTTGCAGTGTGTGCCTCTCCATTCTTCCTCCATACTCTGGGCCCTTGGTTTCCAAATGAGATGCAAAAGTTGCTGTCATCAGAAAAGAGGACTTTGGACCACTGAGCAACAGACCAGGTCTGTTTTTCTTTAGCCCAGGTAAGACGCTTCTGACGTTGTTTGTTGTTCAGGAGTGGCTTGACAAGAGTAATACGACATTTGAAGCCCATGTCCAGGATCTGTCTGTGTGTGGTGGCTCTTGATGCACTGACTCCAGCCTCAGTCCACTCCTTGTGAAAGTCCCCAACACTTTTGAATGGCCTTTTCCTGACAATCCTCTCCAGGCTGCGGTCATTCCTGCTGCTTGTGCACCTTTTTCTTCCACACTTTTCCCTTCCACATAACTTTCTATTAATGTGCTTTGATACAACACTTTGGGAACATCCAACTTCTTTTGCAATTACCTTTTGAGGCTTTCCCTCCTTATGGAGGGTGTCAGTGATGGTTTTCTGCACAACTGTCAGGTCAGCAGTCTTTCCCATGATTGTGATTCCTACTGAACCAGACTGAGAGACCATTTAAAGGCTCAGGAACCCTTTGCAGGTGTTATGGCTTAATTAGCTGATTAGAGTGGGACACTTTGAGCCTAGAATATTGCACCTTTTCACAATATTCTAATTTTCTGAGATTGTGGATTTGGGGTTTTCATGAGCTGTAAGCCATAATCATCACAATTATGACAAATCACGGCTTGAACTATCTTGCTTTGCATGTAATGAGTCTATCTCATATATTAGTTTCACCTTTTAAGTTGCATTACTGAAATAAATTAACTTTTGCACGATAGTCGAATTTTTCAAGTTTTACCTGTATTATGTTTTTGTGCATTAAAATTCTAAAAAGTGTATTTTTTCCCAAAAATTTGTGTCTGAAAAATTGCTGCGCAAATACTGTGTGACATAAAAAAATTTCAACACCCACTGTTTTATTTTCTAGTGCCTCTGCTTTAAAAATACATATAATGTTTGGGGGTTCAAAGTAATGTTCTAACAAAAAATCAGCTTTTTTTCATGTAAACAAAAAGAGTCAGAAAAGGCTTGGTCTTCGAGTGGTTAGAAAAGTGCGTGATGTGTGGCATAAGCTTCTAATGTTGGCCCTGAAATGCAAGGATAGAAGCACCCCCCTCTAAATGACCCTCTTTTGGAAAGTAGGCATTTCAATGTATTTGCAAAGCGGCATGGTGTTTATTTTGCAGATCTCATTTGTTACCACAAGTTTTTGGAAAACGATGAATGAAAAAGAAAATGTATTTTTTCTTTTTCAAAAACCTGTGACAAAAACGATATTGGCAAAATACTCACCATGCCTCTTATCAAATTCCTTGGGTTGTCTGCTTTCCAAAAAGGGGAATTTGTGGGGGTGTTTGTACTATTCTGGCATTTTAGGCCCTCTGAAACTGTGATAGGCAGTGAGGAAGTGATGTGAGGAAATATGCCCTTTGAAAGCTTGGAGATGGTCATTGGATTTTTGGGGCCTGTATGTAGCTAGGCTGCCAAAAAGTCTCTCAGATCTTATATCCCCATATTTGGGCAAAAGTAGCAGAATGTGTTTGGGGTGTTATTCCACATATACCCATGGCATGTGTGAGCAAAATATCATTTAAGTGACAACTTTGTGTAAATAAAAAAAAAAATTTCAAACATTTGTGGCAAAAAATTAAATGTTCCATGGATTCAACATGCCCCTCAGCAAATTCCTTGGGGTGTCTACTTTCCAAAAAGGGGTAAGTTGGTAGGTTTTTGTACTACCCTCGTATTTTAGCACTTCAAGAAATGTGATAGGCAGTCAGAAAGTAAAAGCTGCGTAAATTCCAATATACACTATATTGCCAAAAGAATTGGGACACCCCTCCCAATCATTGGATTCAGGTGTTCCAATCACCTCCATGGTCACAGGTGTATATAATCAAGCACCTAGGCATGCAGACTGCTTCTACAAACATTTGTGAAAGAATGGGTCGCTCTCAGGAGCTCAGTGAACTCAAGCATGGTCCCGTGATAGGTTGCCACCTGTGCAATAATTCCATCCGTGTAATTTCCTTGCTACTAAATATTCCACGGTCAACTGTTAGTGGTATTATAACAAAGTGGAAGCAACTGGGAACAACAGCAACTCAGCCATGAATTGGTAGGCCATGTAAAATGACAGAGCAGGGTCAGCACATGATGAAGCACACAGCGCACAGAAGTCACCGACTGCCTGCAGAGTCAATAGCTAAAAGCCTCCAAATTTCAGATTAGCACAACAACAGTGCGTAGAGAGCTTCATGGAATGGGTTTCCATGGTCGAGCAGCTGCATCCAAGCCTTACATCCAGTGGTGTATTTTGTATTTGTGCTGCCTAGGCAACACAAAAATCGGGCGCCCCTCCAAATGAGAGAGAGAGAGAATATAGCGAGAGAGGGAAAGAGGGAGAGAGAACGAGAGAGGGAGAGAAAAAGAGGGGGAGAGAGGAGAGGAGGGAGAGAGAGAGAGAGAAAAGGAAAGAGAGGGTGGGAGAGTGAGAGGGGGAAGAAAAGAGAGAAAGGGAGAGAGGGGGGAGAGAGAGAAAGGGGGGGGGATAGAGGGGGGGGGAGAGACAGGGGGGAGAGAGAAAAAGGGAGAGAGAGGGGGGAGAGGGGGAGAGAGAGGGAGGGAGAGAGAAAGAGGGGGGAGGCAGAAAGAGAAAGGGAGAGAGGGCGAGAGCGAGAGGGAAGGAGAGAGATATTGTACGATTGTTACACTCACCTGGCAGTCAGAGAGAAGGATGAGCTGCCAGCATCCATTCCTCCAGCCGCAGCCTCTTCTTAAACTCCTCTCTGGCTCCATGGTGATCTCGCTGCAAGCAGACCCAGAGGGAGGTGGGGCGGGGCTGGAGCATGAGGTGGCCATGGGGCGAAAAAAAATCACCAATCACCTAGGGGTAGAGGAGTGGAGGACAAGTGACAGCTGGGCAGTTGTCAGCGGAGGTATAAGCAACGGATCGGGGAGAGATCAGAAGATATTGTATGCTGGAGTTCCCGCACTTTACCAATGTGTGTATGTGAGCTCTCCCTGCTCCCTGCCATGGTCAGCTGTCTGCTATCAGATGATCACCCCTCGCTTGGCTGCCTGCCCTGCCTCCCTCCAGGTGGACTCTCCACTCTCCATGAAGATTGGCCCTGGCCACTTGCTACATGAGTCCCTTCTTCCAGGGAGGGGGGCGGTGCCGTTCCCCCTTAAAAATGCTGCCCTAGGCAAACGCATTGTTTGTCTCATGGTACATACACCCTGCTTACATCAGCAAGTGCAATGCAAAGCTTTGGATGCAGTGGTGTAAAGCGCGCTGCCAATGGACTTTAGAGCAGTGGAGATGTGTTCTCTGGACTGACCATTCACACTTCTCTGTCTGGCAATCCCTTTGACGTGTCTGGGTTTAGCTGTTGCTAGGAGAACGGTACTTGCCTGACTGCATTGTGCCAAGTGTAAAGTTTGGTGGAGGGGGGATTATAGTGTGGGGTTGTTTTTCAGGGGTTGGGCTTGGCCTCTTGGTTCCAGTGAAGGGAACTCTTAAGGCGTCAGCATGCCAAGACATTTTGGACAATTTCAGGCTCCCAACTTTGTGGGAACAGTTTGGGGATGGCCCCTTCTTGTTCCAACATTACTGCACACCAGTGCACAAAGCAAGGTCCATAAAGACATGGATGAGCAAGTTTGGGGTGGAGGAACTTGACTGGCCTGCACAGAGGCCTGACCTCAACTCGACAGATGGGATGAATTAGAGCAGAGACTGCGAGCCAGGCCTTCTAGTCCGACACCAGTGCCTGACCTCACAAATGCGCTTCTGGAAGAATGGTCAAACATTCCCATAGACACACTCCTAAACCTTGTGGACAGCCTTCCCAGAAGAGTTGAAGCTGTTGCAGCTGCAAAGGGTGGGGCCAACTCAATATTGAACCCTACGGACTAAGACTGGGATACAATTCAAGTCCATGTGCGTGTAAAGGCAGGCGTCCCAATACTTTTGGCAATATAGTGTATATACAGTACCATAGTTTGTAGATGCTATAACTTTCACACAAACCAATTGATATACATGTATTGGGATTTTGTTTTACCAGAATACATTTTGGCCTAAATTTATGACTAACTTTGAGTTTACTGGATATGTTTTATAACCAAAAGTGGAAAATAGCTTTTTTATCTTGTTTATATCACAACAAATAAAAAACCCAGTGGTGATCAAATACCACACAAAAACCTCTGTACGTGTGAAAGAAAGGACATAAATTTTATTTGGGTACAGCACTGCATGACCACACAATTACCAGTTGAAATTAAGGGGAGTAAATCTTCCGGAGGGCAAGTGGTTAATATGCAGCTCGCTTTGGCAAAACAGCAGTAGAAATACTGCGCAAAATCACATATATATACTGTGTATATATATATATATATATATATATATATATATTTCACACTCCCGCAGTTTTCGCAGGGCGGGGGGGGGGGGCCGACCCCCCCCCGCCGACCCCCAGGTGCCGTGATATGATCCTCGAGGGATCAATCATCTGATTTAGACCAGTGATGGTCGGCCTAAGTCAGATGATCGATCCCTGTCCTATCAGGGATCTTCCATTACCTGTGTTTACAATTACACAGGTACAGGAAATGATGACATCTTCTCTCTCTGGGCACATTCCGTCCCAGTGAGAGAAGAATCAAGACACATGTGAGTAAAAGCAGTACACTTTTCACAGTTAGAACACTTTAGGACACATTTAACCCCTTGATCCCAGTTAACCCCTTCACTGCCCTGTCACCAGTGTCATTAGTACAGTGTACAGATTTTTGCTCATCACTGTATTAGTGTCTTCCGGCGACTTCAGATAGCATTAGCGTCAGTTAGCACCCCTCTCAGATAGCGTCAGATTGCCCGTCAGTACGCTAGCAATCACATTTAACCCCTTGATTGCCAGGAACACGCTCACATACACAATAAACCTCCATTGCTAGTATAAGGTATAAACGGATCAATATCTTTGATCAGATCAGCACTTTACCAGTGCTTATATTAGTATACTGTCCCCAAAAATGCAGCGTTAGTGAGATCAGCCCCGGCACCTGCCAACACCTGCATTTAGCCCCTACGCCTACCCCCCCCCCCCTTCTCCCCCAGCAAGTGCAGTGTCAGTAGGTCACTGTCACTTGATACATTGCACACAGAACCGCAGTGTTCGCAGAATCATGCCTGATCCCTGTTAGCACTTGCAGGTAACTTTTTTTGTAGCGGTTCAATCAGTCCCTGATAGTCAGGTGCTCTTTTTCCCGTGAGTCGCACTAGGTACTTATAAATTTAGTGGCCAAAATGTCAATGGAAAGGTACTCTAATGAAGAGGCCTACAGGGTTCTTTCACACAAAACAATCAATATACACTTATTGGGATTTTTTTTTACCAAAAACATGTAGAAGAATACATTTTGGCCTAAATTTATGGCAAAATTTTAGTTTTTCTGGAAATGTTTTATGACAGAAATGAGAAAATATTGTTTTTTTCCAAAATTTGGGAGTTTTTTTTGTTTATAGTGTGAAAAATAAAAAATGCACAGGTGAGCAAATACCACCAAAAGAAATCTCTATTTATGTGAAAAAAAGGACATAAATTTCATTAATGTACAGTATTGCATGACCGCGCAATTGTCAGTTAAACTAGTGCAGTGCAGTACAGCAAAAAATGGCGTAAATTGCAGTATCTATACCATAGTTTGTAGATGCTATAACTTTCACACAAAGCAATCAATATACACTTATTGAGATTTGTTTTACCAAAGACATGTTGCAGAATACATTTGGCCTAAATGTATAACTAACTTTGAGTTTACTATATATTTTTTATAGCCCAAAGTAAAAAACAGTTTTTTTTTCAAAATTTTCAGTATTTTTTTGTTTATAGAGCAAAAAATAAAAAGCGCACAGGTGATCAAATACCACCAAAATAAAGCTCTAGTGAAAGAAAGGACATGAATTTAGTTTGGGTACAGCTTTGCATGACCGCGCAATTGTCAGTTAAACTAGTGCAGTGCTGTATAGCAAAAAATGGCGTAAATTGCAGTATCTATACCATAGTTTGTAGAAGCTATAACTTTCACACAAAGCAATCAATATACACTTATTGGGATTTTGTTTACCAAAAACATGTAGCAGAATACATTGTGGCCTAAATTTATGACTAACTTTATGTTTACCATATATTTTTTATAGTCAAAAGTAAAAAATATTGTTTTTTTTGTTTATAGCCCAAAAAATAAAAAGCGCACAGGTGATCAAATACCACTGAAAGAAAGAAAAAAGGACATACATTTTGTTTGGGTAGAGCATTGCATGACCGTGCAATTACCAATTGAAATAGTGCAGCGCAGAATAGCAAAAAAAAGGCCTGGTCAGGAAGGGGGGTAAATCCTCTGGAGAGCAATTGGTTAATCAATGCAGGTGCACTGGTTCAAAACACCCTTACTGAGCAATATGTAAGCCATTACTGAGGACCTCCTGAAAAAGCTTTCTTTGGCTTCAATTATTCTTTGAGATACTGACCCAGAACAAATATACATCGTATGAAGTCAGAGCATCTGATCTGCATACATACATGTTCTGAGCTAATAAAATTATTGAGCCTAGAGGACCAGCATCAACCACTTGCCTACCGGGTACTTATACCCCCTTCTTTACCAGGCCAATTTTCAGCTTTCAGCGCTGTCCAAATTTGATTGACAATTGCGCGGTCATGCAAGATTGTACCCATATGAAATTTTTATCATTTTTTTCTCACAAATAGAGGTTTCTTTTAGTGGTATTTAATCGCCACTGGGCACTTTACTTTTTGCGCTATAAACAAAAAAACTGCAAAAAATTTGAAAAAAAAAAGTTTCTTTGTTTCTATTATACAATTTTTCAAACAGGTAATTTTTCTCCTTCACTGATGTGCGTTGATGAGGCAGCACTGATGGGCACTAATAGGCGGCACTGATAGGCAGCACTGATAGGCAGCACTGATAGGCGGCACTGATAGGCGGCACTGATAGGCAGCACTTTGTTAGAAGGCTGCCAATTGGGGGACTCATTTTTTCCAGAAGAACTGGCATGTGGGCAGAGGCATAGAAATGTAGAAGCCCTGGAACAAGAAGAGGAAGTGAGAGGGGAAAGAGCTGGAGAGCAGAGGTGTAAAGAGAGAGTTGTGTGGCCACCAGAGTACCAGACAAGAGGATCGCTGATAACCAGCCTACAGAGAGAGAGAGAGACATCCTGTCAGCTGATGACTCAGAGTGCTGTAAATGGACCGAGCACTGAAGTGAGGATCAGAGAACTGCTGGGGGCTCTCATCTACTGAGAGAGAGAGACCACCAGAACCTGCTGGAAGCCATAGACTGGGTGAGAGAGTCCCATACACCAGCCAAACAAGTGAACACTCACATTCCTTTCCAATCTGTCACTTTCCTGCACAGAGTTGCAGACATTGCTACTATTGAGCATATTTGCAGCATAGTTCAATTATCGGAGCTGACTGCAGTGCATGCCTTCTGCAGGCCAAACTACATCATTGTTCACTTAACCATAGGCCTACCCTCTTAAGGAACAGCTACCACCATTGCCATCAGAGATGGTTTTTCCCTTTGCCAGCAAGTGCTTCTGCCAACTTCTGACACCTTTTTTTGCCTAAAGTTTGCAACCTGCCAAGTACATTAAAGGGACACCACGCAAGTCAAGTGCCACTTAAAGGGATAGTATCTGTCCCCCTTGTGTTAATCCTGTGAGGGAATGCCACTTTCATCTCTTCCCACTTAAAAAGTCTGGATCGTTGTAGTGCACCAACTGCACTCCAACGAGCACGCAGAAGATTCCTCACTGCATTTAAAGGAGTGTTGACTACCCTAATTAAAGCTCCTTTCTATTTCAGATTTAAACCTTGCCATCAGATCCTGAAGTGAGTTAGTTCCACCTTTGATAGTTTCCTTGCTCACTGGGGACTAGAAGCATCTCAGGTAAGAGGTTTTGGGTTGATTTCTGAATAACAAGCCTGCCAACACTGATTGAGATTTTGTTGTATGTGTTGTTTTCTTTGCTTAGAGTGGTAATTGCCATTACATATACCACTTTATGCTGTTTGAGCAAGCTTACATCCAAGTTTAATATAAAAATCCTATTAGTTCACTCCAATCTGTATGTGAGTCTAATTTTTTGGTGATAATTTACTCTGGTTAGGAGATTATTGTGGTGTCAGCAGTGGTTGGGCTTTCAGAGAGGGGTCCAGAGTGACAGGGAGTCTGAAAAAAACTCAGCGACTCCTAAGGGAGTAATGCTACATACACTATATTGCCAAAAATATTGGGACGTCTGCCTTTATATGCACATGAACTTTAATGGCATCCCAGTCTTAGTCCACAAGGTTTAGGAATGTGTCTATGGGAATGTAAGAATCCAGAAGCATATTTGTGAGGTCAGGCATTGATGTCAGACGAGGAGGCCTGGCTTGTAGTCTACGCTTTAATTCATCCCAAAGGTGTTCTATCGGGTTGAGCTCAGGACTCTGTGCAGGTCAGTCAAGTTCCTCCACCCCAAACTCACTCATCCAAGTCTTTATGGACCTTGCTTTGTGCACTGGTGCGCAGTCATGTTGGAACAGGAAGGGGCTATTCCCCCTAACTTTACACTTGGCCCAATGCAGTCAGGCAAGTGCTCTCCTGGCAAACCACCAAACCCAGACACGCCCATCTGATTGCCAGACAGAGAAGCATGATTTGTCACTCCAGAGAACACATCTCCACTGCTCTAGAGTCCAGTGGTGACATGCTTTACCACTGCATCCAATGCTTTGCATTGCACTTGGTGATATAAGGCTTGGATGCAGCTGCTCGGCCATGGAAACCCATACCATGAAACTCTCTGGGCATTGTTGGCAACTTCTACGCACTGTGCACTTCAGCATGCACTGACCCAGCTCTGTCATTTTACATGGCCTACCACTTCATGGCTGAGTTGCAGTTGTTCCCAGTTGCTTCCACTTTATTATAATACTACTAACAGTTGAATGTAGAATATTTAATAGCAAGGAAATTTCACAGATGGATTTATTGCACAGGTGGCAACCTATCATAGTACCACGCTTGAATTCACTGAACTCCTGAGAGCAACTCATTCTTTCACAAATGTTTGTAAAAGCAGTCTGCATGCCTAGGTGCTTGATTTTATACACCTATGGCCATGGAGGTGATTGAAACTCCTGAATCCAATGATTGGGAGGATTGTCCCACTACTTTTGGCTATATAGTGTATATATTATCAAATCCCTATAGTCATAATTACATATATCTCTGTGGAACATCATCTTTCTGGAGCCCTCTGCATGTTGATAAAGAATTGTGTAACTAGCCCAACAACCACCATATTAGCAAGGTCATAATGTTCCCATGTTGTTACAATTTCATATAACGCGAGGCTTGCATTTTGCAAGGTTATTTGAACATCTCATAGACATTTTGTGCAAACTATTTCAGAGTTAACAATCTGCAGTGGTTCTGTCTGGCTCACAGTCTATAACTCCAGACTCCAAATATACTATTCAAATTTTTTTGAGGTCAGCATTTGCATAAGGCTAGACACCACACCACCACATCAGTACTGTGTAACAGTACTCAGGTCAGCATTTTGAAATGAGGGATTTTTTTATGGGGCTGAAGTGACAGATCAGGATCCCTCTGGTGGTATGCTTGCTACTCAGTTATAAGATCCCTTTGTTTTGTGCAATCTTGCTTTCCTGTCCTCGTCTCTGTAACTCTTTGAAGTGAGTACTTAGCAGGCCTATGCTAGCTGAGTGATTGGGAGTTAAAATTCTGTAGGACTGGAGATTAGTCATAGATACCCTTTCATTGCAGAAACGTTGTTCTCAATAATTCTCAATACCCGATAAGCCTCCTGGAGCTTTGGGTGATTTGGCTGTCTCTACATCTTTGGGCCATGATACTGGAAAGTCATCTGATCTGAATACAGTCTGACAATGCAATGGAGGTGGAGTACATCAAAGGTCAGGGAGGAACCACCAGTCTTGCTGTGACAAAAGTCGTAAATCAAATCCTGTTCTGGACAGAACTCAAGGTTCCAGCCTTGTTAACCATGTATATTCTGGGTGTAAACAATTGGCAGGAATACTTCATCATACAATAGTTCCTGGACCTAGAAGTGTGATCCCTACACCTGAAGTAGTTGCAAGACTTGTGTTGCCAGCATGGGATGTTGGATGTGGTCCTCCTGGCCTCCAGGGTCAACAACAAACTAGAAAGGCCTGTCTCCAGGAATCTGCGAACAATAACAGTGGATTCTCTTGTAACTACTGTACATTGGATCAGTCCATCCTAATCTCTGTCTTTCCTCCCCTGAAACTTCTTTCTCATTTGCTTTAAAATATCGAGATGGAGGGTATTTCAGTGGTCCTCATTTCTCTAGAATGGTTCTGTTGGATGTGGTAGCCGACATGGTAAGACACTTCGTGGGCTCTGCCAGATCGTCAGGATCTTCTGTTTTAAAAACTAGTTTGCCATACTGCTTCATGGTTGCTTCTTTTGACAGCATAGTTATTGTAACAAGGGTTCTGAGTGCCAGGGGCATCTCTTCATCTGTGACTTCAACAATGTTAAAAGGTAAGAAGGCTAATTTCTGCAAGGTCTATTATTGGATATGAAAGACAAATTTCACTGGATGTGAGTCTTTGGGCTTCCACCAGTAGAAGTTTTTCTGTGGGACAGGGGAGGACTGACAACTCATGGGGCCCCTGGGAAATAGGGGATCATGGGGCCCCTGTGTCCTTGCCCAAGCTAAAAAAGCCTATGAAAAAGGTACCAGGGGCATCTCATGGGGCCCCCTACTGACCCCGGGCCCTCGGGCAGTGCCCGAGTTTACAAATGGTCAGTCCGCCCCTGATGTGGGATAATTCTTCTTCTTCCAGGCGCTGGGTGTGAAGCAGCAGGGGGAGGAAGATCCACTGACCCTCAGTGCTTTTAACTGGGGTAGGGACGTTGACTAACCACTAATCTAAGGTAATGCACAGCAGTGTGTGTTGCATTAAGGCTGTACACCACAAGACACCATAATGCACAGTCATGCATTACTGCATACTGAGATGCCCTGCAACCCTTTTGGGAAGGTGCATTGGGGTGCCATTCACAATGAGTGGCACTGCAGTGCATCAACCTAGTGTGAATTGGCCCTCACTTACTTCCAATGTCTGGGAAGAAGAGGTGTGGGGATTAATTTACTGACAACCAGTGTCTTAGGTGGGGGATTCTTCCTCCCAGTGATGCAGATGCTGAGAGGGGGATTCTTCTTTTCACTGACATTGATGATGGAGAATTATTTCACCCACTGATAGTCATTTTTCTTCCATTAGGCACCAGGACCTTTGTGTTTTTTTTTCCTGCCTGCTGACTGTTGATGTTATGATAGTTTTTCCTCCCGCTAACCAGCAGACAGGACTACATACTCCTGACCTTTGCACTCTGTATCTTGTGCAGTGTGTTTAACTCCTGATCTCTGTATTCTCTAAGCTTTGTTATACAACACTGTATACCCTGTGAATTATGTTATATACTTCTGACTACTGAACTCTGTAAGCTATGCTGTAAATTACATACTCATTATCATGGTGTTTATTGTCTCCACAGTTGGTTTCTAGGCAGACCCCAACTATTTTAAAGGAGGTTTTATTTAAGGTAGGCTCAGGCACAGTGTTACCTCTCCGCCTATATTCTGTGCAGTGAAAGGCTTTTTTCCCACTGTAGTTAGAGAATGTTTTGTGAGTATAAAGAATGTGACATACGTGTGTGGTGTATACTGTGGGTAGCCTCAGACTCTATTAAACCATGCCCAATATTCAGCATAATTTAACCACACCCACATTTTAGTATGGTGCACTATGCACACAACAAGTCCCCAGCTTCCTAGAGTGCCTTCCTAAGGTTTTAAAGTTGGGAGGTATGCTAGTTATCAGCCAGAAATAACAGGTACCACAGCCTAAAATGGCAGTACCAGACCTTTAAAGCAGTAGTAAACTCTAGTTGAAAAAAAAGTTTTTCCCTGCAAGGCAAAAGCATAATGTGCATCGCATGTCGTTCCTTCAGAGTGCATGCGCTGGTGCTCTACACAGGTAACTACCTCCTAAACAGCGCACGTTTAGGAGATATTTACTTTACCTACAGGTAAGCCTTATTATAGGCTTACCTGTAGTTACAAGTTAAAAAACAGACTTTACTACCACTTTAAAGATTGCATCTCTAAATATACAAATATGTCAAATGTTTGAGCCTCTAGATAAATATGGAAACGTTCATTTTGATTTAAAATATATGTAGTACCACCAGATAGACTTTTTGCTTGTAGGGCTCTTTAAAAGGAACATGTAAAGAACAATATGGGTGTTGACACTGATGACTTGCCTTATACAGTGGTACCTCAGTTTATGAACGCCACGGTTAACGTAATTTTCAGTTTACAAATGAAAATCCATTGAAAATAATGCCTCGGTTTACAAATTTTTTTTGCAATACAAAGCAAGTTTCCCCAGGATGCATTGGGCCTGGGAGATTTATAGCGCCACCCCCGTGCATGCTGACAGCATTTGCTGTCGAGTGTGGAGGTGTTTTTCAATGCATTCCTTTGGAAAACGGCGTTTCGGTTTACAAATTTTTTGCAATTCGAAATGTCCCAGAGAACATATTAAATTCGTAAACCAAGGTACCACTGTACATGCTTCTGAGCAGTCACGCTTAAAATGAAGCTGTTGCTATGAAAAAATGAAATGAAATTAAAGACATCCCTGCAAAGCAAACAATTAATACTTACAAGTCCTGCTGCTCACTTTCTGAAAGATTTCAACATTGGGCGCACCTTTTGGTTGCCTTGTCCCTGCTGCCAAATGGAGGAAATGACAGATGACAGAGGGGAGGCTGGTATTTGACGCTTTTAAGAGGTTGAATGACAAACAGTCTTTAGCAAGCTTGGTCTTCAACACAGCAGAGTTCACTGGCACAGGCAAGGTCAGGGATGTTTGCTTTACAGGGAGCACCTTTTTGTAATTATTGCTGTTCAAAGGACACTTTCACTTTAACCTTGCTTTACTACCTACTACAAGCCTTACAAGAGGGGGATACAAGCTTTTTAGACTTTATTTTGACTTTGGCTGCATACTTATTCCAGGGCAGTGACTCACTAGGTAGTGAAGCCAAGATCTAGATGAAGCTACGCCTTTAAAACAAGTCGCCAGTGACAGTTTCTAACTCTGTTATAGATTTGTTTTAATAATGGATTTTATACAGTAATATAACATCTCAGGGGCACACCTTGTAAATTTGGGTCTTCCACTGGTATGTTGCTTACTCATGAGCATCAAGATAAAAAAAATGCTTCTAGAGTTATCATTGTGCTGTAACAAATAACTCCAGTGCACTTAGGTGAAGCAAACTGGCCCCCTTCCAGCAGTAGAAGTGTTGCTGTCTCTCTGATAAGAATGACTCCCATGTGATGCCATTGCTGGCATGTGTAACCGTCTGCTTTTTGCACAGGAATGTCTGGCAGCCTCTAGGGGGTAGAGGTGAGTCTCGGGGAAGAATTTCCCTCCACTTATAAAAAATCCATGGTGTTTAATCTCACCTCAAATATTTATCTCTAATATCAAAAGGAATCCTAAACATGACCGGTGTATTGTTTTTCTTTGGTTTCAGTTAATCATTTCCTCCAGCGAATGTTAGTTTTTGTTAGAACATATTTCTGTTGCCATTATCTCACCGCATATCCTGCCAGAGTGAGCAGGGCTTCGAACAGTGCTTGGGGATTTAGATAAGCTAAGAATGAAAACTCTGGATGTCAGTATTGTTGTAAAATATTCATTATGTAGAAGAAAAATGTCCTTATATAGAACACTTGGAAGAAATGGTTATTTTCCATTGCTTTATTTACTTAATCTGTCTCTCCACTCATCTATATTCTCAGTACTCCAAGAAGTAATATCTGAAAATGGACACACCTGACTTAGTGAGATATATGTTCAGTCAAGTGATCAAAAGTGAGGGCTTCCCCTCATGGGCTTTATTTTATGGCCACCTTTATTTTACACAGCCATTACATAGTCAGTTAAACAGCTATTAGAAAAAGAGGTTTCTAGACAAACCACTGCTAATCTAAATTACCGGTACTTGCTGCATAAAATCTGACAGCAGAAGCACACTGATGGTTTAGTGGTTAATACTGTGGTCTTGTAGTTCTGAGTTCCCACCAGGGATGCCCTTTGTATGTTTTCTTTCTTTTAGTGTGAGTTCCACTTGCCGCTTTTAAACACTTGATGTGTAGTGGCCTTACCACATGCTGGGCTGCATGTCCTCCACATGTAAAGCTAACCGTGTGGTGGAGGAGCACGTGCACCCTTTCACCCATTCCCTCTCAAAATAAATTGGTCTCCATAAACTCCCTGGTTACTGTGGGCAGGGGATCCTCCCCTCCCCAATATGTGAGCACCCTCGGGAAGCCCCCTGCCTAGTCTAGCCAGCACCACCAGTAGTCTATCCGATACGTTCCTCAGGCCTTGTGGCAACGGACTTCAGTAGCAACTTTACCTAGTGCTTGTTCATTTCTAAAAGACATGTACAGTACATGTTTGGGAGAACTAAGAGTCCAAACAACAGAATGCCTTTTAACTATTTACTGAACCAGTTGACTTACATATTTACATCTTTCAGTGAACCCATTGGTGATGACACTTTCCTTGAGTCGCATACAGAAAACGCAATAATAACAATCAGAGAGCCAAGTCAAGGAACCTTGACCTTTTTAGGGGCTTTGCCAGAGTCTTGCATCCCATGCTTATCATTAAGTGAAGGTCATGGAAGCTACAGCCTCAAAGATTACATCTTTTCCACAGCCTGGTCCTTACATTGCTTCTCGCGATGACCAAAGGACTACAGAGCCCTCTTTCCCAAGATGCCCCACACTGGCAGGGGCAGGGCTGCAACTACCTCAATATCCATGGCACACCCCACTCACTACAAAGGGGGCCTCTAGCAGCTACCTAGGCAACTTGTGGATGAGCACCTATACTCTTTAAACTATTCCTGCTTGGCATAGATCTTTCCCCTTAGCCTCATTGATGCACTATGGGCATGGGATCCTACCCTGAATTCCATTAAAAAAAGCCCCCGTGGAAACCCCTGACTTGGCCTAACCAATACCACCAGTAGTCTTTTCTATACCTTCCTCAGACCTTATGGCAATTGACCCCAATAGCAGCCTTACCCTGCAGAAGTTTCCTTTCCAGAAAATGTTCTTATCTTGATGTTAGGAGAAAAAAGAAGAGTCCAAACAACAAAAGCCCACAGTTGGTTTAGATATTTACATACCTTCAGTCATCCCAACAGTGACAGCACATTCCATAAGTTGTAAACTGCCGAGGTGAGATCCAAGCTGAGGAGCAACCCATACCTTTGTTTTTTTTTTGCCCACAATAAGGGTATAAGTCTAAAGCCCTCCAGGTTAGTTGGATAGTTTTTAGACAGAGGCTAAGAATGAGTCAGCCTGGAGAGTGAGGTTAACTTAGGACAGGCTAGGAGGCTGTAACAGGTCATGACTTCTGGAGTCCTCCCACCTCTCCAGAAACCTGAGAGCAAAAAACCTGACCAATCCCCTGGCAGGAGGCTGAGCATGGTGACCAGGGCAACCCTCAAATGTGACAGAGCCTGGGGGGAAGTGTGCAGTGTCGGGTGGAGGATGGACTGAGAGGAAGGCTGGAGTGAGGAGCCTGGGAGGAGGCCCCAAGGAGTGGAGCCCACCTGCAGGCAAGATTCTAGCAAGAAGGATCTCTTCGGTCCCATCATTTCCTTGGGAGGATGGCCTGTGAAGCAGGGAAGGTGCCAGCCCAGCATAAGGCTTGAAGGCAGCCACCAACCCAACAAGCAAACAAGGAAACACAGAGTGAGTACTCCTACACCCCCTGGGCCAGATAAGGGGAGAGGGCAGTCAGGTGCAAAACGCAACTAGTCTTCATTCAGGACTGTTCTAAATCTACAGAGTTTGGGTCCCATTGCCTAGGTATACCGTCAGGCAGCCGGGGTGAAGAGTAGGATTTATCTGGGGTCTGAAGAGGTACACTAATGAGTTTTTCTGGTGCTCCTCAAGGAGAGACTGTTTCTATCCACATTTAGTTTGCAGAAATGTTTTCGTCAAGTTTGCAGTTCCCTTGGGCATCCTGTATACCCCTAGACCTCATCCAGGTTGTTAACCCCTTAATAAAATCACAAATCCAAGCTCAAGGACTGTTTACTGACTCTGAATGCAAAGTGTGGAATGCATGTTGCCTGGCTGAGCAGAGCTTTACGGGGACCTAAAACTCAGAAATTCCTAAGGGGGTTGTGCTACATAATTATAATGTGTTCACTGAAGAGTTTGTCTTATTATATGTAATATGAAGTGAACCTGACAACTCTTTTACTATTGACAGCAATACAGGAACTTCCATGACAGCAAAACTTCTCAGCCCAGGCACACTCTCTTATAACCCTTTAGTTTGTTTCATGACTGGTGATATAAATGCTAAATCACCACCAACAGGGAGAACCACATATTTTCTGGAGGAATATAATTGACATTCTCAGGAAGAGAAATAATGATGCACACCTTATAAAGTAGGCCAGGATATATTTATTTCCCTACATGAAAGGATGTCTTACCAATCAAGCTAGGTCTACCACAATTCCCAGCCTCCCAACTGGTCTTCCTCCCAACTGGAGTTTAATTCTACAATCATTGAAGGTAAGCAGGTGCTTGCCATACAACTTGGCAATATATCCCCTTAGAAGTAGTCTTTTTTTTTTAGTTGTTTAGCATAGGAATAAAATCTCTGTCAAGTTGTTAGTTATTTTCTGTATCCCCAGGGGGGAGAAATTTGGCTCACTTTGACCAGGATAGAAAGTGAGAGGAAATATTTCCAATCCATAAAAAATATTGACTGTGGGGGAGTTTATTACAGATGAAAATGTGGATAAACCCCTGGAGGCATCATCACAAAACACATACAAAACAAAATTCAAGCACAAAATAACAGGACTTTAGTTATGCTTTCCGGAGCAAATAGATTGATGGAGAAAGTGATAAAGTATTAAAAAGCCCATTTTTATTATAAAGGTCGGCCATAAACACCAACACCATGTGACCAGAAAGAACAGATAATTGAGCCAACGCTAGAATGGCAAGATAGGGACAATGGAACCCCCATGCAAGAAGGAGGAGAAAAAGATCCAGAACAGCAATAACAGAAAAAACACAGTTAGGCGCACACATAAATCTAAAAATAAATAAACAATAAGCAATATGGGATCATGGCCAAGGTCAAATTAAAAACAATATATAATAATGTGGGTAAATAAAAGTTACAAAAAAGGTAAATATGTTTATTTTTATATTAATAGAGTGTGAGCAAAGAAAGTCTATTTGAGGCATAATTAAAGTCCTGTTTTTGGTGCTTGAATTCTGTTGTGAAATCTTTCCAATGAAAATACAAAAAAACCTTGACAGAAGTTCTAAACCATCCTCATCCTTTCCAAAACAAAATATCAGACACATCTATATGTTTCTTTGTTTTTTTCTATATTTTGTGTATAAGAAGTTGCTGTCATCTAGGCCAAACTAAATTAAAGCCCATCTCTAGGAAAAATCAGAAAAAACCCTATCCATCCCATTCACCCCAATTCTATCTATTCATTTTTATTCACCTGAATCCACAAATTCATACTGCAGTCCAGGCCCACCACTAACCAGTCTTGTTGTAGCAGCTCGTTATGACATCCCCACGCTGTCACTGGAGTTTTTAATGATCCCAATGGAATGTGTCCATGTCACCAGGCAGTGATGTGGGCACATGAGGAAGGACCTTCTCACTCCGCAATCAAGGATCAAGAAGACTTGGGACCAGCACATCACATGACCACACATTTAGGGAGGTATTTGGGATAATACGGTTTGGGTTTTCATTTGGAATGAATGGGATGATTTGATAAAGGGGTGGGGGGTGTTGCTTATGAGTGTGAGGAGAAATGCAATAGCATGCAAAAGACTATTTTAATATACTTTCACCTTAAAACTGCACAGTGAGTAAAGTGACCTCTTAGCAATGTGCTTTAAGTTCACAACCCTGACATTGATTTAGTGTGATAGTATTTCTCAGAAGACCATTTGGAGCCCCCAAGGTCCTTTTGAGAAAGCATTGCTGTGTTAAATGGTCATTATGATAAGGTACTTATTAGGGTACTTGCAATTATTAATGCAGATAAGCTTCTACCTATTGACAGTGAAAACATATGCTGCTAGTGTGCCTTGGGGACTAGGGTTTAGCATAAGTGACCTACAGAAATCAGGTAGGTCTTTCTTTTATATTTTCAGTGCCACTAAGTATGAAGGGTGCTGTGTTTAAAGAAGAAGAACATTTAATGCATGCGACCCAGCAATATGTTTCTTGTCCTAAGCTGAACTCCAGTGTTGCAGTATTTTACACAAGAGCCTCTTGACATGACGATTTTGGTAAAACAGGTGCTGAATGAATTTGAGTTTCTGACTCAGAACTCCCTTTCATCAGTTTCCCCTAATTGTCACAGCTGGGGTCTTATGTAGTGAATGTCTGATGTTGTTTAGTAGAAACCAATCCCCCACTTACCTAACCACATAGCCACCACTGGATTGTGCATGAATTACTAATATAAATACACGGCTCATTATAGAACTGTTGCAGTGAATTCATTATCAATAAAACCCAATGCCTTTACTACTATGCAGAGGCATTAAATTGTATTTACATTTCACAATGGCCAATCTTTCCTGTGTTGCTAGTCACTTTGTATTTAACATCAGTATACGCTCTTCATCCTGTTTCTTTTTTTCCTTCAACAAATTACGTTTACTTATTGTTCAATGTGATGGTGTATTTCCTGCTTTTTTTAATCTTGTTAGTTTAATTCATGCTTCATATCCTGAGAGATCATGACAAGAGCAATCTTTTTCCACTAGCTAATAACCCATTGTGGCCAGATGGCCCCATTACACAACAAAGTCAGTGATGTGATCCCGACAGAAGACACAAAAAGTGGTTAACAGACCCAGACAGAGGATATTTATATGAACCCCTGATTACATTATATTAAGTCACGTTCATCAGTATGATTTTATTTTTGTGTGTGTGTTTTAATGGAGCTGAACAACCAGAATATTAATCTTGGTATTTGGTATAAATGGTTGGCAAAACTGGATTCAAAGGACACGAGGGAAAGTATGGAGTGCATATGTTGTGTAAATGTCTCCCAATTGTAGGTTAAACAAAGTCATAGGGGTTATAATGATTGTAAACTCTCACCTTGTAAAACAACCCATTCAGTTTAAAGTAGGCAAAGGCAAAACAGTTGTGTATACATATAAAAAAAATTCTAAATTCCTTTTTTTTTTCTTTTCACATGCCCTCTGTTCTTAGCTGTATAAGAGCTGGGGGTAAAGAACAGCAGCACACTGCACTTCCCAGCAAATAATTGTGTAGAGGGGGTGTGTCAGGTCAAGTCTGATCATTGGAGGATACGTCTGATCATATTCTTACAAAATTTAAGGGGCAGTTTCAATTTCTCCATCCTACTGTCTTTTGTATAGAGGAGAATTAAGGGCTCAGTCCACAAAAAGTGATATTTTTTATAATTGGAGTTAGCCACTGAGCTTCAATATCTATTGTATACACCAACAGAGAAATCTCTCTGCCATAATTCCTGTCTATTTTCATTTATAGAGGGGTTTTGAATGTCCCATCAACTTTTTCATCTTTCAGAGCCTTCTGTTGCATTCTCTATATTGGTGAGTAAATTAAAGAAATGAATACTGTATAAATAGCAAAACCCCTCCTGATGGGCACAATAAGTGTGCAGATCAAGAAACCCAAGCATACTTTATGGCCAAATGTTTGTAAGCACACAATTTAGCAAAATACTCAAACCTTTTTCAGTGAGTCCTCAAATGTCAGTTTGTCATTGTTCTGCAAATCTGTTTCCTACTTAAATGTTCAGTCTTTTCAAAGCATGTGGACCACCAGATGCCTGTTGAATTCCCCCTGGGACATTATCCAAAGGTTTGGAACCTCTAAACACCTGTCATATGTCATGCAACAGCACACATTAGCAGTTCCAGTAAAGAGGGATTGAAAGGCTGCATCTATGGAATAAAATTAAATATTTACAGTACATTCTAGCAAATGTCATTTTTAATTTGCCATTTTATTTAGTTGAGTAGATCACCTTTTTGAAGTCTGCACCACCCCTGTAATAAGTATGTATTACATTTAAATAGTGTTATTTCATAACAAGGACATTTTCTTAACAAATAGTCTGACAACTTGTGGCAGCTTGCGGGCATCAATAAAACAAAGCAGTCTCTTCATCATTGTGTCTCATGCATCGTATTATAGTAGATACTTTATTCCACAAACTGGGATATGCTGAATATGTATCTCCACCCTGTGCTCGGAGTGACTTTATAAATGTGCTGTATTTCACACACAAAAGTAATTAACTAGATGACTTTCAGAAGATTGCTAGAAACTACCCTTTCATAAAACAGTGCTTCATTGAAAAAAAAAATAATAATCATTCAATGGTAATCATATTTAAAAAGGTCAGAATGTGTTTTTTTATTTGAATTATTCTGGAATTTTTCAGTGTTAAGTGTTATTGTTAAGTGAGTCCAGAGTTGATAAATTATGATTTTAAAGCCTGATCCCAGCTCAAGACTTTATTTTAGTCTGGATAAAGGTTGCAGTGTTAGAATGCCTGTGGAGTTTTTTTTAGTGATGTCTTTGTTGTCACCGGAGAGATTTCTCTTAATTTCCAGTTTTTGTCCTCATGATACCCTTTGTATTAGAAAGTGACAATGTGTCACAGAAAGTTAGAGGGAATATAAAATTAGCAAATGCACAAAAGCATTACAGCAGCCACAGCTGGAACCACCCACACACAAAACGCAGGACCCACGGGTGGGGGTCATTAATCTGAATGCCAGGCTGCCCACACTGGAAATCACCCCCGCACTGGGAACTGCACGTTTTGGAAAGGTGCAGTGAGCTTTTGCGAGGCACGACATGAATGAGCTGCCGTGCCTGAGCAAACCCAGCCCACACAACACACAAAGGTGTGAACCTAGGCTTAAACATAGCCATATCTTTTTAGAAAAAAATAAAAAAAGATTTGGCTGGAGTTGGGTTTTAATTACTTGAACAAAATAATGCTGTCATGCATGAGCTTTTTATACCAGTGATTTAAAAAAGAAACCCATTTCATAAAATACCACACACAGCATATGATCTAGAAAAGTGGTCTCTAAATTGTGGCCCGGGGCCAGATGTGGCACTTTGCCTGCTTTTATCTGGCCCTTAGGGCGCCATTTCTTCCACTGACACCAACATTTGGACACTGTTCCTCACACTGGTACCAACAATGGGGTATAATTCCTCCCATTAAACAAATGATGAGACAATGCTTACTCCCACTGATATTGGGTAATTTTCTACTCTTACTGGTCACAGCCTGGTCCCCCTTAAAGTCTGAAAACATAGCTATGGAGGTAGGGACATATGGTGCAACTGTTCCTTGTCCCATGACACTGTACATCTACTCCCTCCTATTTATCCACCCTTATATTGCATTCTTTATAGAGGAAAAATATCATTTCTTTCTGCATCATCTGATTTAATGACTGTTTTCAGATCTTAGAGTTATAGAACATGGACACAAAAAGGGAAGTGTTTCAACACCTGCCAGACACCCACAGAAACCAGGTCTGAAAGGGTGTACTGAACTGAAAATACTGCACTGACAATTGTACTAAGCAATGGCATCCCCTATGGGCCCCCTTGCCCGGAATGCTTTATTAGCAGAGCCCCAAAGAATCTTGCAAAACAAAAGTGCTACCTTCTCTTCTTCATTTCTTGTAAATCATACATCACAGTAGGGTGACATACCTATTCAGAGCCTGGGACTATAGGGGACCCAGGGCACTTCTTACACTAGTTCTACAACTCACCTGCTCACTGATCAGTGCGCATCATTCTATTGAACATGCGCTCCCCTTGTTATTCCCATTCTGTAAGCTGCCTAATGTGTGCACACAAATTGTTCATTGAACAGTGTCCATAACTGAAGAACATGTGGTTGTTAGGGGTTCAGCAAGAATAATTTGTGTGACTCATTCAGGCAGATTGAACTCTGTATTCACTTCCTTGGACTGTACTCTTACGAAAATCATTGGACTGCATTGGGGGCACAGGAAGTAGAATCAACTTATTCTTAAATAAACTAAGGGTATTTATATAAACTCAATGACAGCTTTTTAAAAACCTACCTCTAGCCAAAAAAAGTTTTTAGTTTTAGAGTTGAAAAGAGTAAAATTTTATTTTTGCCTGTGACTGCATTGGAGAGATTTTCCCTTGCTTCCTTTTGACACCTGTAAAAGATTGGGAAATGGCGGGACAAAAAAATGGAAAACGAAAAACCATATTAGTCTTTTACTGTACCCTGTTTAAACAAAGAATCCTTTGGTTTAATGAACTGACCAAAAATAAAACTAGAGACTGATTTGGCCAAAGGTTCATAAGCCCACCCACTACAACAGGGTAGACTCTATTAGGGCAAGACCTACTGTAATACACACTAACCTAATTAATTGAATCTAGTCATCATTTTTATAGTGTTGGATGTGCATTTGTACTAGTTATAATCTGTTTGTGATCTACTTTGTGCCAATTTGGTTATTGGTCCGTATGCATCTTGCTTCTGTAGATGTCTATCAGTTATGTACAGTGCACCTGGACATTCTTCTTTGTTTGTCAGTGAATGACAACTAGTGTATGTTGACCAGAGTATGTTTGTCATTTAATAAATACATTTTTTTTTTCATTTAGAGGTTGAGGGGTTACGGTTGAGATAAAGAGGGTTTAACAGATGAGAACTAATATTTAGAAGGTTAAGAGTAGAGAGGTATATTGATGAGATTTAAGGAGTCACATTTAGGAGTCAAATAAAGTTAAGGGGCAGGAGGTTAAGATTTGGGGACTAAGAATTAGGTGGAAAGGGTACGGGATCATGTTTACAAGCTTGGACTGGGGAGTTGAGTTTATCCGGTGTAGCACCCAGCCCTAAGCTGGATACATTTTCTTTTTTTGTCTCTGTTGTACTCATTTGAGCAGGAGTTTATCTTTCAGGTCTGCTCAGATCTATCCCTAAGTCTAGTGGTTGATTGCTCCTGCCTGCCTACCTCTGAAAGAAGCTTCCAGAGGTAGAGTAGGAGGGTCAGACACTGGTTTATAAATATTTATCTGACCTCAGCCAATCCATGGGAGGGGGTGCCCAGAAGGTGGCTGGGGAGAAGATACATTTTTAGGAAGGATTCTTCAGCTCTCTCTTTGTCCTGGGTTGCAGCTGTGTTACTAAGGAACTGTTGTTGTCAAGCCTTAGCATTTAGAAACCTGAATTTGAAGACATTTACTGGAGGATACTACCTTAGGGAGCTGGTCTGGAGAAGGATCCCTTTTTACTAAAGAATGTTGCATGGAAATTGGTTGAAGACAGCTGTCCTTAGACATTGTAAGTAGGACCTTTTTTGCCAAGGACTTCAGTTGAGACTGTGCTCTGGCAGTTAGATGCCAGAGGTGGCTACAAGGAATGCAACTGCTTTTACAAATGATTTTAAATGATTTTAGGGTGGAACATGTAACATGTTCCAACATCTGCAAGGTCTCCGACTCCTGATCCCCCCCTCTCTGTGACATTAGGCGGGGATCTTATTCCCTCACCTGTTGACACAATTTGAAAATAGTGTGGCTGTGCAGAGGCTCTGTTCACATGGCCACATTATTCATTCACAGTTTCCTGTGAATGAATGACTACAAGTACCGTCAGCCATTGTGGCTGACCACTTGTTCTCAATGAACTATGAGGAAGCTGGTGAGCAATCTCATAGTCCATTGACATTTTGCTCTCAGGTAACTGCCTGCCCATATGAGATACAGCTAGACAGCTATCCTGAGAGTCTGCAGGAGCCTGAGATTGTACCCGCAATCTGGTGATCATGGGTTAAATGCTCTGCAGATTTCTTAGAAAAAATAACAAATGCACATTTTTTTTACCTGCACAAAATTAACTTTTTTTTTTTTTTTCAAAAGGTGAACTTAGCCAATAAGGCTACTGCTGCGAAAGGATTTTTTGCTTGAGAATCTGTACCCCCTGTACCTGCTGGCATTTTTGGAGTATCCTACATCCACCCTCTCTCTCAATTACTGCAATAAATCTACAGAAAGACATCCCTTAAACAGCCTGTGTTTGTCAGTGTGAGGCCTGGCAGCCTCTGAACAGGTAAGGGAGGCAGGCATTATTTTTAGTGAGCTCTACACAAGGAATAAAGTAAATGTATTACCTATTTCTTTATCCCTAGCAGCCCTGGGTGGAGCTTTAAAGAGGACTTGAACTATACAAGCTGTGTCCAATAAGAGGCAAGCAGAGGATTAATCCCTGGCAGTGATTAGCTCAGGCCTGTTTGAACATAAGTCTGAACCCGCCTGAGCTATCCCACCAGCAAGCTATCAAACCTGCCATCCAATCATAGGTGGCAGAGGCATTCCCCACCCCACAGGCATATTTATACATGCTCCTAGCATACGTGTGACTGTGGGGCGGGGATTGCCTCCACAGCCTATGATTGGCTGCCAGCTTTGACAGCTTCCGAGAGAGCTTAGGTCGGTTCAAACCAGGGTCTGATCTTGCCTGAACTTATCCCTAGTCCCCAGTATTACAAAACAACAGCAAAGAGAGGGAGGACCAACCTAATGCATTACTATAACACAGTTTTATAGAATCAATCAAGCAAGTATTGTACTCACAAACTCATCACATGCCTAAGCGGGTTTTTCTTATGCAATGACATGCACAAGAGTATAAAAAAATGCAAATGAGACTGCATCCAGGTCCACAGTGTTTACCTGATGGCATGAGAAGACCGCATAGCATCCAAAACAGCTTACACATCCATGTCATCCATGCTTTTGGCCATTGTGTCACCATGTGAAGCTAAGCACAACTTCCAGCCACTATGTGACCTATTTTAACTCTTTATACTCCTAACGAAGCTCTGTTTTTTGGAGCAAAATATGTAGAGTTTCTTTATTTCTTTGAGTCTTTCTTTGGGAGCACTTTTTGAATGCACATGGTATTTACTCCTCTCCCCTCCTTTTTTTTGGAGGGTCTGTACTGCATTTTACAGTGCATCATTTGCATTCCTCAAGACAGTGAGGTAATTTTGACTGGATATGGAGATGTATGAGGCTTGTCCATGAGAAGCTGACATTTAGGCCTGTGCATGAGTTTATCTATATTACATATCTGTACCAAGACAGACTATACTATCTAATTAGTTTTGTCCATGGGGTAACTCCATTTCCCTAATAGAGATGATATATTCAAGCTGATAGGCTTATGAACAAACTACAGTGTCTCTTTTTATGCCACCACTTCATCTAAAATGGTATGGTATTTGATTTGGTCTGGTGTTATAAACCGTTTGGATGTAAGGTAAATAATTGCAATGGTATCCAGTCATATTGTTGTGCACAGTACATTCCACTCCAATAGGCATTAATTACCTAATTATATTAAGGACTTAGTTCAATAGTTCATTTCCTGTAGTATGTCTGTAGTCTCTGGTCATCTCTTGTAAAACTTCCACAGTCTGTGGTCATCCCCTGTAGTACATTTGCAGTCTCTGGTCATCTCCTGTAGTATATCTGCACTTTCTGGTCATCTTCTATAGTACATCCGCAGCCTCTGATCATCTCCTGTAGTACATCCGCAGTCTCTGGCCATCTCCTGTAGTATGTCTGCAGTCTCTGGTCATCCCCTGTAGTACATCTACAGTCTATGATCATCTGCTGTGGCACATCTGCAGTCTCTAGCCATTTCCTGTAGTATGTCAGCATTCCCTGGTCATCTCCTGTACTACATTTACAGTCTCTGACCACCTCCTGTAGTACATCCACAGTCTCTGGCCATCTCCTGTAGTATGTCTTTAGTTTCAAATCATCTCCTGTAGTATGTCTACAGTTTCTGACCATCTCTTGTAGTATGTGCGTTAATGTGCCACCTTGCTCAATTATTTGGGATTGCTCCACTGCTCAATGAGCGTTAATGGTGTGCAGTAACCTTTAGCAAACAGCCAGTGAACAGTAGTGATCTGCGATAATTTCTAGCAACCAATCAGTTAGCAGCGATGAGGTGCAGTAACTTCTAGCAACCAATCAGTGATCGGTAATGATAAGCAGTAATCTATAGCAGCCAATCAGAGAGCAGTAACAATGTACAGTAACCTCTAGCAACCAATCAGCAAGCAGAAATTATGTGTTGTAACCTCTAGTCAACAGTCAGTGAGCTGTAATGACAGGCTGTAACCTCTGGCAACCAATTGCAATTGCTGCCTGCTGTTTTTTGTATGTCTGAGAGTGTGTGTGTGTGGGGGGGGGGGGGGGGGGCAAGAAAATGTTTGCCCAGGGCCCAATCAATATTAAAGACAGCCCAGCACAGTCCAGAGGAGGCAGCTAGACATTTAGCAATATACCTCTAAACCAAGAGGAGATAATCCATCAAGCCCTTAAGCACCACGCTCAAGCACAGGAGGTTTTTCTTTGGTATTTTTAGTTCCCAGTATTGCTTGTGGGATCCCTTCAGCTTGTTTCTAATGACATATAATGTTTTGCTCTTCCCTGTGTCCCTTTGTGAAGGAGGACATCTTGGTAGAGGAGCAGGGCCTTGCTTTCTTATGTCAGAGCAGGCTATTTGATAACTAGTGATCTGATGGTGGGGAAATTTTTAGTAAGTAGCAGGAAGGGGAGAAGAAGCAAAGATCCAGAAAACAAATGAAGCCGCAAGAATGTGCATTCTTCCACAAGCTTAGCTCTTCAAACGCTCTTTTTTGCAGGAAGATTTTTTTTCACTCTATTAAAACAGTTGCTTCAATGCCTAAAAATAGAGGCATTAACAAATTCAGATAATAGAGGGCATCAGATTCTTACATCAGTAAAAAAAAACATTTTTGTAATGTAGGCCATAGACTCAACAATCACATATCAATCATCTACTGTATATGTTGATTTGGACAAATTTAGCTAGAATGTTCAAGGTATGATTGTATTTTTCAATCAAATACCTGCTGAAATCAATATTTAAAATATCATATATATTATGGATGCACTTCCTGTCACTGGGTTATCCCTGGGTTGCTGGCGTTGAAACCCCAGAAGAAGGAATTGGATTGAGAGAGTAAAGTCCTGTCCATGCAGTTAAACCCCAAGCTAGAAGGGACTATTATACATGTTTCTTATGTTCTAATAGTTTGACTGTAACTGCTGAGTGTATATCTAAATCTTTGTGACAGACAGAGTATCTCTTTCCCTTTTGTTATTATTTCACATGCACAATGCCAGATAGCAAGATCTGTGCTATTGTATGTATGTATGTAGCGGTCACCTTGATGTATACTAGTAGGTGGACCTGTTAATTGCAATAGAGTTTATTTTAGTTAACCCCGTCCTTTCTGGTCTGGGATTTTATAGCTAGTTTTAGTTCAGGGCTCAGTAACAAGCATAGGCTAGAGCCAGATTAGGTCAGTGTTTCTCAAACTTTTTCCAGTCAAGGCACCCTTTAAAATCATGGAGAATCTCGAGGCACCCCATTATAAAATGTAAAAAACTAACCTAGTAGTTTTTCATATTGCAGCAGCAACTATACACATAAGACACCCAACATTAGAGATGACTTATTATTTCAAAGCAAATACATTTGTGCACATTGGTATTGAATAGTATGCCAGCAATTCTTCTTCCTCATTTTCTCTATACCCCATGTAGCTAACATGACCCCAATACTGCTGGAGACGGGTGGAGGGTCAAACAAGGATGTTATGCAGGAGTCTGGTGTTCTTTTATCAACCAATGGTGTCAATGGTTGTTAGGAAACCTGTGGCTGTGTGTAACAAAAAAAAGCAGGCTTGATTCACCCACTGCTTTGTACACAATTTTTGGGCAAGTTGGAGCACATTCTAGGCATTTTGCCAAGGCACCCCTGAAGAACACAGAAGGCACCCCAGGGTGACTAGGCTCCCTGGTTGAAAAAGGCTGGGTTAGGCATTCAATGACCACTTCTGTAGTTAGAGGTCTGGTTGCATGTCAGATTAGGAAGTACTAGGGAGGCGCAGAGTAGATAGGCTGACTTTGAGTTTCCGTGCTGCACCATAGTTTCTGCATGTGAGGAGCTGCTTTCCAAGCTGGATGGACAACAGTCGAAGGATCTTCCTATCCCCGCTGATCTTGTCTTCAGGTCTTCAACACAAAGATGGGTGCTGCATTTCATGCTCAGTGACCCCTGCAACTGAACTTTTCTACAACTTTCATCTGAAAGTATCTCTATTAATAACTACTATATACTGTACCTAGGTATATGTACATAATTCCACCAGGACTATCTGGGCCATTGCTGATACAGTAGTACCTGTTTGTACCTTGGATGCACTGTATAAAATATTATTAAAGCGGAGCTCCACCCAAAAGGGGAAGTTCCGCTTTAAAGACTGGTCCCCACTCCCCATTAAGGATTGGCATCTTTGGGGAGTGAAGGGGCAGTGGGTACCTGAAATTGATAGGTACCCGCTCCCACTTCCGCTGCGATTGTATAGGTGATCGGAAGCGGAAGTTGTCCTCTTACCCTCCCTCCCCGTATTCTTCTGGGACACGTGACAGGTCCCAGAAAACTACGGGGCCATTCATGAAGCGCAGCGCTACTTGCACATGTGCAGTGGGCACCCGGCTGTGAAGCCGCAAGCTGTCATAGCCGGGTGCTCACACTGAAGATGCCGGTGCCTGGAACACCAGACGGCTTGTGAAACGGGCTGTGGGGAGGACACCGTGGGACAGGTGAGTGACTGTTTTTTTAAAAGTCAGCAGCTACAGTTTTTATGGCTGCTGACTTTTATTTTTTCACAGTGCGACTGGAACTCCACTTTAATCTGTTTTATGCAGGTTGTAGTAGTTCCCTGCTCCATGTTATTTTGATTAGATTACTGGTTAACGTCCCAGTCAACAGTGTCCCCTCTGTTCACAGAGGCCCTGTCCTGGGTGGAGGCACTACCAACTTTATTATCAAACCCACTCTTCCACCTAGCAAATGTTATGGTTCTCTTATTCACCTACAGGTGTAGTGTAATATTCTCTTTTGGGAGGGACATTTCTTGTAACCCCCCTCAAAAGAGGGCTACACTAAAATGAATTGATTTGCTTGTTTTAGCATGTAGTATTCAAGATCATCACATATGTTACAGTCTAATCTCTATACATTGTCATTTTTGATTTGCCAACAACCATTTAGTGACAGAACTTTCCTAAATAAACCCTTCTATCTAGTTTGGTGCTGGAGGGTTAAGCAAAATCCAGCTTTTAATCTAGGGTACATTGATTTCATGCAGTGGTGGATTGACCAATGGCCAGCCTCTCACGAGTTATGTTGTTTTTCCATGAAGGTCATTAGATAAATACTGCTCCAGTTAAACTGAAAACTGAAAATAGATTTTAAGTTACAGTAACTGTCTATTGAAAAAATAATGGGGCCAGCTTCAAATGTATATGTGAGATTTAAATCTAAGAACACTCATAGCTGATATAATCTTTGTTCTAGCCGGATGCTAGTGTATATAATCAAAAAACATTATCCTAAAGGTAGACTCCAGTCCAATACAGTGAATAACCCCCCCCCTCTATTTTGTTGGAGATGTTCCTGTATTATATAAAAATAATTGGTTAGTTTAGATGTTTAGAAGATTATAACTTTTGCTCTACACTTTGCATCATCTCATTAGTTAATTGTATTTGTTGCAAGAACCGTTATTTCACTGACGGAGAATCCTCATTCGTAGTACTTTTCTGCATCATAAACAGTAATATATGTCATTATCACAATTACTTTAACCACAATAGATGGTGTGAGTGACTGCAGAATGATTTTCACTGGAAGTGGTTTCATTATGAGCTTGTTTTGTAGGAAGAATCTTGCTGAATCCATTTTTATAACATATATAAAAAAATTACGCCAAATGTTTTTCATATGCCCAGATTACAAGAATCTGTATATCTGAGCAAAAACTAAAAAATACTGCAGCATTCAGCAGACATGGCATGCCAGTAACTTAAAGTTGTTGTAAACCAGCCAGCCAGCAGGCTGATGAAAAAAAATTGAGCAGATTCCCCTATCAACACAAGTGAGGTGAACAGAGAAATCCTTTCTGCTGTGTTCATGTAATCTGACAGCAGGGACTCCTCCTCTGTCAGAAAACACTGAAAGAACCTGCAACCTATTGGCTGCACTGCTGATTGGACAAAAAAATTCCAACAGGTCTGTTCTTGAGAAGTTGATCTAATGATTAACTTCTCATGAGCATGAATGGCCATAGATGAAATGCAGTTGGTCCCTACTGAACCCACTGCATGTTAATGCATCTATGGCTAGTGTAACTTGAGATAACGCAATCTTCGAAGATGGGCTCCCTCAGCACACAGAAGGTGATTGTCAGCCTCAGCTTCTAGGAAGGTGCCTAATGTTATTGGTGATTCGTATTTTTGGAGCTACTGTTTGGTAACTCTGGGATTAATATGTTGTGGCGTGTCTGTTGTTTGGCCTGTGGTGCTCTCTATGGGGGCATATGTAATGTAAGCAGAAAGGGGTTGGGCCAAGATAGGGTGATTGCTGATTATGGAAGTGAGGAGGACCACACATGAGAAAATATAGAAATGCACCTATGTGGGGTTGTGATACTTTGTATCTGAGTGCAATGCCAGTTGCTTACAGAGTGTCCTAATTTAGGTCCTAGCAAAGTTTTTCCTTTGTAGTCTTGACCTATGCAGGGTTAAACTTTGGCGAGACCCTGCATGGGACTATATAGTTAAAGTCATGGTACCACCAGTTGGAAACCACAACAAGCTCAAGGTATGAACACCACAGCATAGCTCAAGGGCAGTCGAATATATAAAAAGAAGCATCATGTGACTTATGGAAAACAATACTAAGAAATGAAAAGAAACTGCGCTAATATGCCAGTTTACTCAAGTAAAGAGAGTTTGGATCTAGTAACAATGACTAGTCTAATTTGCTGTGAATAGAGAGATGAATTGAGCTTCTACAGTGAATGGAGACAGGGAATTAAGAGTAAACCTTCATGCTAACCTGCTGGGTGATGTAGAGTAAGTGGTAAAAATAAGGAGGAGCAGCCAGCTTGGGAGAGGAGGTGGTGGTGGCCGGTGACAGAGGTTCTGTTGGAGGAGTGGATTGGTGGCTGTATAGTCTACCCCTCTAAACAGCAAGGTACCTACATTAGTACCTGTTGCATAACAGAATTGTCCTTTGAACTGGGCCTAGACCACGGGTGTGTGAGGTATTGCAAAGTATACAGCAGCTTGCCTCCATGCCTCTAGGCTAAAGCAAGTAAAGTGTAAAAAGAAATGTGCTGGGACAGGTCTCACTGGCAAGTAAAAAGATGTTATCCTTCTGGTGTGGGTCCAATTAAGTAATTTGGCCTCCAGCCACGAGGATTGCAAACTCACACAAGAAGAAGTGTCATTGTGCTAACACCTATCTAAGTAAAAATAGTGATAGCTAGCACAATGTTGGTCCCCCATGCTACCAGCAAGCTGTGCATGTTTCTTTTATGAGACTGTTTAGAGAGGGGGTGTCCATTCCCTCCATAAGGAGGGAATGATCTCTGGATTAAGCAGGTCAGAGTTTTTGGAGAATCACCTTATTCAATTATTACATTCAATTATTTTTTATCTAATGTAACCTATAAATATGAAACACATAATGAATGATATTTAATGACCTGGAAATTACACACATGATGGGTAGTTCTTAATGACTTAGAGAATGATGCTGGCCTGAAGCCATCAATGCTGATATCTTCAGCAATACACTGTGGAGGCACCTCCTCGGGGATGAGTCCATGAAACCCTGCACTCACAGTATGTCCAAAGTCTTCTTGGT
Organism: Staurois parvus; assembly: GCF_062004578.1. Classification (NCBI taxonomy): domain Eukaryota; kingdom Metazoa; phylum Chordata; class Amphibia; order Anura; family Ranidae; genus Staurois; species Staurois parvus. Next base: position 5,403,008 of record NW_028317929.1, on the reverse strand, counting down.
TGCTGGACAACAAAGAAGAGTGATTATTGCAGCCTGTAGGTACCCCCTAGCAGCTCCTCTTGGCCAAACCCTTAGCTAGTGGCCTACAGTAACATGAGACACCAACAGATTACATTTTTACACCAGTTCCAGCCGCTGGTGCTCAATACACATGTCTACCCTACATGCATGGATGGTGGATCCGAAGTCCCTTTCACACAATAACCCCCCCCCCATTCCATTCCGACCCCTCTTCTCACCTGAAGGACATTTTCTTACAGGGCCCTGTATATTCTGTGATTTTGGCTAGGACTCCAAAGTTAGTCTTAATGCCTGACTAAGGATTCAGGAGTGCGCTACATACAGAATGCAGAGTTCAAGGTGCGCTATGTATAGAGTGCAGGGTCCAGGGGTGCACTATGTACAGATTGAAGAGTTCAGAAGTGCACAACACAGAATTCAGGGTTTAGGAGTGTGCTACGTACAGAGTGCAGGGTTTAGGGGTTCGCTGTGTACAAAGTGCAGGGTACACTGTGCAGGGTTCAGGGGTGCACTATGTAAAAAGCTCTCTTCTACAGGCCTTTACCTCTGCATCCCTCATCCACATTACACTCCACCCCTCCTCAGCTCTGATCCCTGCACCACTTTCCACTGTCCTCATCTCTCCCACCCCTTCCTCTTTAAAGCTCCACCATCTTCCACTTGTGTTTTGTTTAAACACCCATCCTGGCTCTAGTACCTCCCCACAGTGAAGGCGGCTCCGCCTCTCTCACTTGCAGTGTGATCATCTGTCAGAGTCTGCATTCATACACCTGGGCACAGATGGGGATCACAGAGGGTGCAGCCTACCAATGACCCCTTCCCACCCATGACCGCACATGTTCCACCACGTTCTAGTTGATAAAAAGCCCTGGTTTGCATATATTGTAAAGCATGTTCAAACAGGCCAACTGCATTAAAGTGATCCTTCTATGGTCTCATATAGTTACAGAACATAGTTACATAGTTAGTCTGGCTGAAAAAAGACAAAGTCCAATCAGTTCAACCGTTACAAAAAACAAAAAAGTTATAATCCTATACCCACAGTTGATCCAGAGGAAGGCAAAAAAAACCAGCAAAACATGATCCAATTTTCTCCTGCAGGGGAAAAAAATTCTTCCTGATCCCCTGAAAGGCAACCGGATATTCCCTGGATCAACCTTTCCTATAAATGTTAGTATCCAGTTATATTCTGTGTATCCAAGAAAGAATCCAGGCCTATTTCAAAGCAATCCACTGAGCTGGCTAGAACCAACTCTTGAGGGAATCTATTCCACATTTTCACAGCTCTCACTGTGAAGAAATCTTTCCATATTTGGAGATTAAATCTCTTTTCCTCCAGACATAAAGAGTGCCCCCTTGTCCTACTCTGAGTTCACTATATGAACCACTGATGTATTTATACATGTGATCATATCCCTCCTTAATCTCCTCTTCTCAAAAGAGAATAAATTCAGTTCCTCTAATCTTTCCTCATAGCTGAGCTCATCCATGCCTCTTATCAGTTTGGTTGCCCTTCTCTGTACTTTCTCCAGTTCCCCAATGTTCTTTTTGTGAATTGGTGCCCAAAACTGAACTGCATATTCCAGATGAGGTGTTACTAATGATTTGTACAGGGGTAGAATGATATCTCTCTCTCTGTAGCCTATACCTCTTATAATACAAGAGAGGATTTTACTCGCTATAGTTATATAGTTATGCCCAGAGTTCCACCTTAATGCGAGCTGTTATAACAGTTCCGTCAGGATGATTAGCAGTCTGCGATATACTTATGGGGTATATTTAAAGAAGAATTACTTTAGACCCTTACTTTTTAATATATTTATAAACGATATAGGGTCTGAGATTAGAAATCCCATTTCAGTTTTGCAGATGACACCAAGCTGTGCAGTGGAATAATGTCCTTACAGGATGTCTCCAATTTAGCCAACCTCAATGCACTGTTTAATTGGGCATCTATGTATCAGATGAGGTTTAATGTTGATAAATGTAAGGGTATGCACTTGGGGGCTAAGAATATGCATGCATCACACATACTAGGGGGGGTACAACTGGGGGAATCAATGGTGGAGAAGGATCTGGGGGTTCTGGTAGATCACAAACTTAATAATGGCAACAATGCCAAGCTGCGGTTTCTAAAGCAAGCAAAATCCTCTCTTTTATTAAAAGAGGTATAGACTCCAGAGAGAGAGATATCATATTACCCCTGTACAAATCATTAGTAAGACCTCATCTGGAATATGCAGTTCAGTTTTGGGCACCAATTCACAAAACGAATATTGGGGAACTGGAGAAAGTACAGAGAAGGGCAACTAAACTGATATGAGGCATGGAGGAGCTCAGCTATGAGGAAAGATTAAAGAAACTGAATTTATTCTCTCTTGAGAAGAAGAGATTAAGGGGGGATATGATCAAACAGCTCATCCACTCCCTCATCATATCACGACTCGACTACTGCAACTCCCTCCTCACTGGCCTGCCTCGCCACTGGCTATCCCCGCTTCAGTCGATCCTGAATACGGCTGCCAGACTCATTCACCTTTCCAAACGCTCCGTTTCCGCCACCCCCCTCTGCCAATCCCTCCACTGGCTTCCGATTGCGCAACGGATCAAATTTAAAATCCTAACACTGACGTACAAAGCTGTCCACCATACTGCCCCGAACTACATCACTGACCTAATATCCAAGTACCACCCAGCACGCACACTCCGCTCCTCACAAGACCTCCTTCTCTCTAGCTCCCTGGTCTCCTCCTCCCATGCCCGCCTCCAGGACTTCTCCAGGGTGTCACCCATCCTCTGGAACTCCCTGCCCCAACCCATCAGATTATCACCTACTCTCCTCTCCTTTAGGCGCACCCTGAAAACCCATCTCTTCAGGGAAGCCTACCTCACCCCCTGCTAACTTGCTGACCTCCTCCACTCTTCCTACCACTCCATCCCCCACAGCTATCTCCTCCTGTACCACTATCCCATCCCTTCTAGATTGTAAGCTCGAAAGAGCAGGGCCCTCGATCCCCTCATGTTTTGCATTGTATTGGTATTGTTCTGTCACATGTTCTGTCCCCCTTTGTAATGTACAGCGCTGAGTGAACTATTGGCGCTTTATAAATACTGTATAATAATAATAATATTAATGTATAAATACATCAGTGGTTCATATAGTGAACTCGGTGTAGAGTTATTCACCCTGAGGTCATCACAGAGGACAAGGGGGCACTCTTTGCATCTGGAGGAAAAGAAATTTAATCTCCAAACATGGAAAGGTTTCTTCACAGTGAGAGCTGTGAAAATGTGGGATAGACTCCCTCAAGGGTTGGTTCTGGCCAGCTCAGTGGATTGCTTTAAAAAAGGCCTGGATACTTTCTTAGATACACAGAATATAACTGGTTACTAACATTTATAGATAAACTTGATCCAGGGAATATCCGATTGCCTCTCGGGAGATCAGGAAGGAATTTGTTTCCCAACAGGAGCAAATTGGATCATGCTTTGCTGGGTTTTTTTTTTTTTTTTTCTTTCCTCTCGATCAACTGTGGGTATAGGATTATAATTTTTTTTCTATGGTTGAACTGGATGGACTTTTGTATTTTTTCAGCCAGACTAACTATGTAACTATGTAATTATAGGCAGTACTTTTTTTCCTTTTGGAAGGGAGGGTTATAACCCCAGTCAGATTTTTTTAATGCCATCTTTGTCCCATTGCTGAGATTTCCCTTCACTTCCTGTCCCATAGCCAAACAGGAAATGGGAGGAAATCCCTGCAAATAAAGGGAATTCCTTGGAGCCCCCAGGTCATCAGAACTAGTGTTCATATTGGAAGATTTACCCTCTACTCCTGTGTTCACGACCACTAAAAATGTGTGATTTTCTTTCAAATTCACTCTTGGTGATGACAGTAAATTGGACAAAAACAGGGGGCAACCTAACTGGGGCACAGACTGCAATAAAAACTGGACAGGGCTTGTAATCCTTGTATCCAACACAAAAATGATATGCTTCCTTTTATTTAAAATTTAATAAGGAGGCATATTTTCCTTGCAGTATAATTACTGCTTTCATCAGTGGGCATCATGTCCTATGATGATGGGGTTTTGGGTTACCATTTACTAATCACTGAATACTGTCAAAGAAAGGTTAACAGTGATATACAAGTGAGATATGTTTCTGAAGAGGCTAGTTATGATATCATAAACATCTTACACACCACACATTATGCTTTGATGTCCTAGAACCATTTTGCTGAACAAGCAGCACTTCTTCCACTGACCCAGCCCTGGAATAAAGATGCTAGGAGTAGTTCTGCCTCCCGGTGGTGGATTATAGATATTACAGGAACCTCTTTATCCTTGTACAAGAACCCTATAGATAGAGGCTTTACGCTTTTCATGCTTACAAAACCTCACCAGTCTGTCTGTGGCTTTTCAATGTATCACTATGGGAACTGAGCTTCTAACCATGAAAAGGAAACATTGCTTAGAATACTAAACACATTGTCTAGCTCCAGTATTTGCAATGTAAGAAGAAAAAAAGAAAAAAAAATGCTTTGCATGATATTGACTCTCTGTGACATTCTAGATGTCAGAATTCTGGGCTAAGCAGACAAAAATTTAAATTCTAATTCAAAAGTTTATTTAACACTAAATATATTTTTGTTATTTGAAGCATGCAATATTTATCCAAAAACGTGCTGGCTGAAGAAATAGGTAAACCCTTGTGTAAAGGAAATCTGTGCTTAGAGAAACTAAGAGTATTGTTTTCTCCTCCTTCTGAAAATGCTTGTTTCCTGGCTTTCATGTTGATCCAATGGATTCAATCCTTTTTGAGTCATTGGCTTGAAACAAATATGCATATCAGAAAAGTCAGGGAATGCAAATGGACTCCTTATCCTAGCGAATAGCTCAAAATATAATCAGTAATGATCTTGAAAGTTAACAAATTCTAATATGAGCCAAGAAAGAGATAGAGACAGCACACATTTTTTTTTCATCTGAACATCTTATATATAAGCACACCAATAACAAATTAATTGATAAAAACACAAAAATAAAATGAAAGGGTTTAATAGCAGTGTATTTAGGGCATCTTGGGGATAATAGCAGTGTGGTTTGAAAGTGACAGGCCTGCAGGAGATTAAATGATAGTAATATAGTCCTCTTAACAACAGTGATGGTATTCAATATGCAGGCAGCTGCACAGTGTACAAATGTGCAATCATTACAGTGCATGGCTAATGGCAATAACAATAGTGGCAGTGTAATGCTCCCAATTACACTGGCAGGCAATGTTGTGCACCTCATTAATTTGGTAGAAAACCTTTACAATGATAGTCAGTAGCCATGGTGACACCTTTTAACTGATGACTATCGTACTGCCCCCTTTTAGTTGATGGTCATCATAGTGCATCCCTTTTAGTTGATGTTCAGTGTAGTGCCCCATTTTATTTGATGGTCATCACAGTGCTTCAATTTTAGTTGGTGGTCAGTGTAGTGCCCCATTTTAGTTGATGGTCATCATTGTGTTTCCCTTTTAGTTGGTGGTCAGTGAAGTGCCCCATTTTAGTTGGGGGTCAGTGTAGTGCCCCATTTTAGTTGATGGTCATCATTGTGTTTCCCTTTTAGTTGGTGGTCAGTGTAGTGCCCCATTTTAGTTGGGGGTCAGTGTAGTGCCCCATTTTAGTTGATGGTCATCATTGTGTTTCCCTTTTAGTTGGTGGTCAGTGTAGTGCCCCATTTTAGTTGGGGGTCAGTGTGGCGCACCATTTTAGTTGTTGGTTAGTGGCTTTGGTGCCTCCTCCCCTTTATATTGATGGTCACTGGTTTTGATGTCCGCCTATAATACTGGTCAATGGTTTTGATGTTTTCCTATGTTGGTGGTAAGTGGTTTTAGTTTCACCTTAAGTTAGTAGTAAGTGGTTTTAGTGTTCTCTCATGTTGATGGTAAGTTGTTTTTATTGCACTCTTAAGTTAGTGGCAAGTGGTTTTGATGCCCCTTAACTTGATGGTCAGTGGTTTTAGTACCTCCTTACCTTGGAGGCTAGTGGTTTTAATGCGCCTTATGTTGATGATCAACAGGAAGCAAAGAGTAACTGGTGTCAGTGGGTTACCTAAAGAAGCTCCTAGTCCTGAGCTGTTGGCTCCTGACACTTATGAGTGTCTGATTGAGATGTACCCAGTCAGTGGGGACACCTGGGGCAGGTCACACCTCCCACTCCACCCTAGATGTAACACTATCCTGGTCTGTTTACTAGTTTTGAATCAGTGACCTGATTTATGTCACCATAAATCATGTCCTTTAGGAACACCTGCCTTTCATCAAACTCACCAAACACTGTGGCACCATGGCACACTTTGGGTCACTTTCTTTAGTACATAGACATCTGTCCCTACTATGAAAGGCCACTTATTTTTTTTTATTTTCCTTCAGGCCAAAGGTTCCTGATTGGTTGTATAATGAGCTTGTATTAAATGTGCTTTGCTATGATTAGGAAAAGTCACATGGATTTCTACAATTTATTGCAGGGATGAACATAATGCAGAATCTTGTCACCAAAAAAAATGCATCAACCAAATGTACTCCAAGAAATGGATTTTACAGGTAAGTATGTAGAAAGAATCCAATTTTTTTTCTCGTACATCACAGGACACAGAGCAGACCATAATTATGACTATGTGGGTTTCAACAGCCATGCCATCAATTTCAGCAACTGTAAAGCTGGGTGCAATATAGATCCCTGAGACGGCAGGTTTGATGGATCTGGCAGAAGCCATGGATCGCCCACTGCTAGCCTGACAATGTCCACATACCAATACCTCCTGGGACAGGCTGGTGCCGCTAATATCACCTGAATCACCTCATCTTGAATCCTGCATAATAGCCGCAGGAGTAGCTAAATCGGGGGGGAAGGCATAGATTAGGGAAAACTGATCCCACGGTATCACCAGGGCATCTACCCCTATCGCAAGAGGGTCAAAAACCTGTCCACCTTGCTGTTGAACCTGGATGCCAATAGATCTATGTCTGGGTACCCGCAATGCTGGCAGATTGCTGAGAACACCTCAGGATGCAAATCTCAGTCCCCCACAAACAATCGTGGATGACGTTAGCCTGCCTGCCAATTCTCTATCCCTGGAGCAGGGGCGGACTGACAACTCATGGGGCCCCCGGGCAATAGGGGATCATGGGGCCCCTGTGTCCTTGCCCAAACTCAAAAAAGCCTATGAAAAAGGTACAAGGGGCATCTCATGGGGCCCCCTACTGACCCCGGGCCCTCGGGCAGTGCCAGAGTTTCCAAATGGTCAGTCTGCCCCTGCCCTGGAGTGAATACTGCTGACAGAAATGGAACATTCCCTTCTGCCCAAACGAGAATGTGATCTACCTCCTACTGAGCCCTCCAGCACTTAGCACCACCTTGGTGGTGGATGTATGCCACTGCTGTAGCATTGTTGGACTGAACACTGACTGGCCAACCATTAAGCCTGGTCGTCCAATATTTCAGGGCAAGCCGCACTACCAGAAGCTCCAGGATGTAGATGGGAAGGATCTTTTCCTGCAGCAACCATGTCCCCTGGACTGTGGTCCCTTCTAGAGCAGCCCCCCAACCCAAGAGGTTGGCATCGGTTGTTGCCAGTTTCCAAATCACTGGTGGGAAAGATCATCTCTTTTCCAAATTCCGAGCTTCCAGCCACCAATTCAAGCTTTGCAGTACCCGGGGGGGGGGGGGGGGATTAAAAACATGCAGTAATCCAGCACTGGAATATTTTTGTTCCATGCTGACAGAATATTCCTCTGCAAAGACCTTGAGTGGAACTGTGCATAGGGCACTGCCTCGAATGATGATCTTCCACATTAACCTCATGCAGAGACGAATGGAAGGATACTTCCTGCTCCTCAAGCCCGATACCTGATCTTTCAGGGTGCGGCCCTTTCCCGGGGAGGCAGAAAAATCTTTGAACAGTGTCTAGGACCAATCCCAGGGACCTGGCCATGAAATTTCCCCCTAAATGCAGAGCACTGTGTACAACCAAATACTTGCCTACCAGAAGAAGCACCAACCACAGAGGTGCCTGGCCCCTTAAAGGTTGGGCGTTTGTATTTTTAAAGGGTAAAAGCATACTTTTTCCCCCTGAGATCTTCTGGATATACTTGTCTAGGTCCTCCACAAACAAACGTTCTCCAAGAAATGGAAAACCCGTCAACAATCCTTTGCACGGTAGTTCCACCACCCAACTCTTTATCCACAAGATCCTGCTCATGTATACCGACAGAAGGGCCATGCGAGAGATCTGCAGAATCGAGTCCTTAAGGGCATCAACTGAAAAACACAAAGCCTGTGGTAAATCTGCCAAATCCACAGCTGTATCCTCCTCCAAGATAGAAGGTTCACCTGTTTATCCTATTTAAGAAGGTACACCTGTTTTTCCCTGGCAGCCCCTGCCAGGGAAAAAGAAGCCTTGAGGAGCAATTCTAATTTCTTATCTACCAGATCCTTAAACACCTGGGCATTATCCACAGGACAAGTTAAATGATTATTCAGGGAAGACACAGCTGTGTCTACCCCCAGGATGCCCCACTTTCTAACAAACTTCTCCCGCATAGGATACAGAAGGGAGAATCTTTTAGACAGTACTCCCAGTCAGCATACATAACCTGCTCTAAAAGAGGATACACCAGAAATGCCTGAATACTTTACAGAAGCTTTAATGAGCCCAAAGAGGAATAGGAGACCTCAGATGCCTCTACTGGGGGTAACTTAAAACCTGACCGGGCCATATCAGTGAGGGTCTTAACCAATAACCTCTGTGATTGAGAAGGAGAAACCTCCTGCTTTTTATCAGGCTGTGACTCATCTGACAGAGAATCAATGACCCTCTTCAAGATCCTCTACTGCATCTTCATACTCAGGTTCCAACCACTCTTGTTCAAGGACTGATGGCTCCAAACATGGGGATCTTTCCTGCTTCTTACCCCCCTGAGCCACCGATGCAAACACTTACAGACACTTACTTACTTACACTTACAGACACTGGTGAAAAACTGAGTACTTCCTGTGTAGGTGGGGTTATATGGGGCAGGACTTCCTGTTTAATTGGTCAGCCAGTGTCCATTTACCTATAGGTGTCATATAACCCACAAAGTCATTATTATGGCTTGCTCTGTGTCCTGTGATGTAAAAGAAAGAAAAAAGGGTCAACACTGCAAATATTGACTCTTTGCATAAACTTGTAATTGTCAAAAAAGTCTTTAACACTTATGTAATGCTTGTAATTATACTTCAGTATACCATAGTAACATCTGACAAAAAGATCTAACCACAACGAAGCAGCAGACTTTCTGAAAATTTATATTTATGTCATTCTCAAAACTTTTGGCCACGGCTGTAATTTCCTAAAGTAACTATAGACATCAGATTTAAGGTAACTATAGACATCAGATTTAAGGTAACTATAGACATCAGATTTAAGGTAACTATAGACATCAGATTTAAAGTAACTATAGACATCAGATTAAAGTGACCAATTCCAACAACAATCTGTTTACTTTTTCTGATTCTATGGATCAATGAAAACCTTTGATATTATATATATACAGTGTGTATGTATATATATATATATATATATATATATATATCCACACAAATAATTCTGTCATAGTTATATTGTGTTATGGAGATCCAGCACTCTGCTAGAATATTGTGGCTAAAGGGCTAAAGTGCTGTCAGTGCTGTGCACAAGCCCACAAAAATGTAGTCTACCTTCTATTCCAGTCAATATGAGATCAGATCTGTGTTACTGGACAAGCATAACATTCCAGTTATAAACTGGCCATACACTTAATTGATTGAAAATCTCCTTTGGACCTACCAACAACTAGGAAGTGCCAGGGTTTACCTGATTGGATATAAATTAATGCATTGATCCTGTGGGTTCTCACATTACCTAGTTTGGTAATCCTAAGGAAGATTGAACGGAGACTGCACAATCAGAATATAATGTATATGGCCAGCTTTACACCAAATGCTGATGACAAATAGATTACACAACCAATTGTGCACAAAGTATATGAAAAGTCTTTGTTGCATGTAAATACTGTGTGCTTCCACTAATTAGATAGTGCATTCACTATATCTGGTCTTCAACAGTACACAGAATATGGAAATGCTATTTTTTTAGTGAAAAAATAAACTACTAAATACCTTTTCTCATCAGCAGTTAGAGCAGTCATGTGACTTCTATCAGTATCCAGCTGAGCACTTGTTACAGTTTGTAGGAGGTGTTTTCATTCTCCCCTGATTGTCCTATGAGGCTGCAGGACCCTTGACCCTCTGTCTAGATAGTGCTGATTGGCCATGTGCTGATCACATGCACTCTCCCAAGAAAAAAAAAACCTCTCTAGCAATACACAGCAAACTAAGCATGTGCAGCTTGCCCTCAAGGCTCTGTTCTATCAACAGATGGATTGGTGACAGTAGAAGAAGAGGAGGATCAGAGAATACAGGATCAAACAGCTTTTTACAGAATGCGGAGGCTTAACCCCTTAGCTTCCACAGTGAGTATAACAAGCATACTTTACTGCATATACAGACTGATTTTACTGTTGTGGGTTTAGTAACACTTTAAAGATGAATTCCAGGTATGGTAGTTTTTACATAGTTATGTTGGTCCAGTTTGGACCAATGTAAGTATGTATGTGCCATACCTGGCCAATCCCTGCGGATGCTGGAAACTACTCCAGCAGGCACTACTACTGCATTGTTCTGATGCTTATTGAACACAGGAGGTTGCTCGCTCAGCACAGGTGCCTCTTAGAGGACACTTTTCATTTCCTCAGTGAATGCAAAGCGTTCCCTGAATGGATGAGTTGGAGAGGTGAGCTATTGATGCCACTCCATTCATTCAGGCAGCTGGAGAATGGCGTACAGAGCAGGGGCCACAATAGCTGCTGGTGGAAGGATTCTGTTCTCTCCTCCCTCCAATAGCAGCCTGATGTGATCAAGGGAGAGCAGGCAGGGTGGGAGCCCACTGAGATCACAACTTCTCCTCAGTAAGGGTGCCTGCTGGAGAGTGAGGGCTAACTGCCCTTCTTCTTGTCTTCTTGTCATGAGATATATCACACAACTGGAGAGGGGAAGAAGAAGAAGCTGCTCTTATTTCTGAAGGAGATTTAAACTACAAGTATACAAATGGTGGAAAGACCTGGCAACCTACCCTGCAAAATAATTGCTAAGAGAATTCATGGAAAAAGTCACTTACGAGTGACGTTCCATGCAATCACCAAGGGTCGGATACGTCTGAATGGATAGATAGATAGATAGATAGATAGATAGATAGATAGATAGATAGATAGATAGATACAGATGGTGGGTGGAGCAAGTTAGCCCAATAGTCACCCTACTTGCTGCAGAACCATACAGGGCCCCATAGTTAAAGGCACATCACCAAGCCCCCACCTTCTCAGCATCCTCCCCCCCTTCATACCATCTTAAAGTCAGTCTTCTTCAGAATGACTGCACCAATGCAGCATCACCACTGGCGCAGGGAAATTTTTTCTTTCTAGTGACATCACTAAAACAAGGGCATATTTTCCTTTTAATGACATCATTGATGCAAGGTGCATTTTGTTTCCAGTGGCACCACTAAGGCAGGGGTATTTTGTTCTTCCAGTGACACCAAAGACACAGGGGCATCTTTTCCTCACACCAATGCCACTAATGATAGCCCCATATTTTACTATGGGATAGAACAGGGCTTGAAAAAGCTGCTCTCTCGCTTGCCAAATGCGAGGAGAAATTCTCTAGCGGCGAGCACAGATGACGGAGCAGCTGCACTCCAAGCCTCATTGTGAAGCCGAGTTCCGAGTTCCGGTTTCTGCTCTCCTCTGCTGAGAGGAGACACCCTCTCCACCGCCGCGGGGGACTTAAAGCAGTAAGTACTGTATACATGTCATATCACTATAATGGAGTACAGGGGAGCTGGGATATACAAGGTTGGGTGGGGCAACTGGTGGAGAGTAAGGTTTGTCCCTGGCTAGTAGTTCTAGACTCGAAATTTTAAGCCCTGGGATAGAATGTGAACTGATATCAACCACTTCAGTACTGGTCACTTTCACCCTCTTCCGGCCCAGGCCAATTTTCAGCTTTCTGTGCTGCTGCACTTAGAATGAAAATTGCGCGGTCATACAACACTGTACCCATATGACATTCTTGTCATTTTTTGAGACAGATAAGAGTTTTCTATTTGTGGTATTTAATCACCACAGGGTTTTTTATTTTTTACTAAAACAAAAAAACCCGAAAACTTTAAAAAAATATATTTTTTCTTAGTTTCTGTTATACAATTTTGCAAATAAGTAATTGTTTTTCTTCACTGATCTGTGCTGATGAGGCTGCACTGATGGGCACTGACAGGCTGCACTGATATGCTGCACTGATGGGGCTGCCCTGATTATCAGTGTGAACTGAGTACCAATAGCCTTGCCAGTTATCAGCTTCCCTTTCCTCACACAGACAAAGTGGGGTTTATTTACTAAAGATGATTCACTCAGAATCTCATGCACTTCTGCATGGAAACCAGTCAAGTTACAGGTTTTATTGTTAAAGCTTAATTGAACAAGCTGAGGTTAGAAGCTGATTGGCTACAATACACAGCTGCACCAGATTCTGAGTGAACCAGCCTTAGTAAATCTCCCCCAGTGTGTCTGAAAGGACTGCTAATAATTGGCAAATCAATTTACATGTGATCATCTCTGATTGGACACAGCTGATCACATGGTAAAGGGCCCTTTACCCCTGATCTGTGATCAGCTATGTCCAAAGGACACAGCAGTCACAAAGCACGTCCAATGCATGCGTTGGTTCTAGGAGAACTTTCATGAACTTCTTAATGATAGACTTCACTGTGCTTCTAGGTGTAGCACCCTCTAGTTTGCTACTAGTTGTGTAGGGAATTTTATTGTGTATGGTAATTTTGTGAGTCTGTAATTAGGTCAAGTTACTGCAGGTCAGGCTGGATGGCTTAACAGGTTAGGACTCTATCGCCTCCACCTGGTTCTGGAGGACCATGGAATCTTACAGTAGGCATTGTGTGTAAGAGGTGGAGGCCTAATCTGCATGTTTATAGGAGTCTAACCAATTCCAGGTTTGGAGGCCCTGGTAGAGTGGTGAGACCAACCAATATGGAAGAGTCAGGCTGGTAGAGGAGTTGGGTGGAAGATGGAGCGCTGAGGAGGCTGTTGGTGGCCTAAGAGGGGTCCCCTAGATCTAGGGGGGCTGAGCTCGGGCTGGTTCAGGAGGGTCCATTCAGCAACATGGTGTGAACAGGATCAAGGCCTGGGAGCAGGGAGGACAGAGTGAGTACATCAGCACACCCATGGATCTATAAGAGGAGAGATTGCCACATGTAGTAGGCTTCCAAAGGACAGCATTGTGCTTAATCCTTTATCTTTGTCCTGGGAGATCTTCAGAGCAGCCAGGCTGTGGAGCTGGGAGCAGTTCTACAGGGGAGAGGAGACATCTCTGCATGTAATGTACAAGAAACTAAGCTAACATTCAGAGAGGCTGAGAGTCCCCACCCAGTAAGGGGCAGCTGTCACTGATCCATAATGGTTGACCGCTTTCAAGGAAAAGAACAGTCCAGGATCTGTTTCTGTAAATAGGAAGGAAGTTGTCCCTTTGCATTGATTCAGTCAAGTTGGGCATCCTGTAATCCCTAGTACCCTGTCCAAGTTATATCCCCTAAAAAATAACAAAAGCCAAGCTCATGGTCTGTTCACTGACTGTGGATGCAAGTGTGGAAAATGCATGTTGCATGGCTGTGCAAAGCTTAGAGGGATACTGAAACACAGCGGCCCTCAAGAGGGTAGTGCTACATAGGCATTGATTAAGTCTTTGACAATTTTTTGTATCCATCTCCTGTCTGTCCACAACTTTATCCCAGGGATCTTTTGACAGTACCTTGCCACTCATAGTTGATTGTTTGCTCCAGTTGTAATACCAGGAACTGAAATTCCAGGAAAACTCTGTTAATGCTGAGCTAATCAAAATGACCAAAGATGATCACAGTTGAAAGTCCAATGATTTTGCGTGCCATTGAGAAGGTGATTAGCTACATCTGATTGAGTTTACTAGTCATTTTTAGGAGGGGGGGTGATCCTTTTCCAACTCAGTGATTCTGTTTTTGAATTTTTTTCTGGCATGTTGGAAATCTTTCACTTGGATGGTACATGTTGCATACACAGTCATACACAGTTTTGGATAAAACAAAAACTGTGTATGACTTCATTTCAGGTTGCAAAGCAACAAAATGTGATTATTTTATAGGAGGGTGATTTCTTTACCCATTGTATATACTTACATTGGTTCAAGCAGGGGTGTATTTAACACAAGGCAAACAAGGCACTTGCCTAGTGTGGCATTTTTCAGGGGGGCAGCACTTCCCCTCAGAAGAAGGGATGAAAGAAGGGACACGCATGCCATGGGACCCAGGTGGGATCCAAGAGAGGCTGCGGGCTGCTTGACGGTGTATGTAGAGCCTGACTCTCGTTCCCGGGGATGTCCGGAGCTGTGAAGGTGAGTGTCTTTCTCTCTAGGGGGGTAATGGAAGGCTCTCCCGAGTGGGGGGCAGGAGTGTTGTTGGTCAATGTCAGGCTCTCTCTGTGGGAAGGGGGAAGGGGGAAGCGGGGGGGTGTTGGTTGGTGTCCATGGGGGCAGACAATTTTTGTGTTGCCTAGGGCAGCACAAAACCTAAATACACCACTGGGTTCAAGCTGGGCCAATGTAACTTTGTAAAAATTTACATACTTAAAGTTCATTTTAGTACTGAACTGTGATGAGATATGCCGACCGGTACAAAATGGACACACACAGGATAAAAAGAAAAAGATCTATAAATGGCTATTGATCAAAGGTATGTTACAAAAGCAAACTGTACAGTTTAATATGCAGAACAAAGCATTTCAGTCATTTTCTTATTCACAGGAAGTACACGCTCATAGGCTACAGTAATACATCCTACTATGTACACAAAGTATCATATTCTTTACAGGTTTTCCTTCACAAATACAATATATTCGCCGGCAGTAGAAAACTGTGAGAACATTGGCCTATTTATAGTTGTTGAAAAGTTTCATAATCCAGGGATGACATATGAAGCATATTTCGTAGAAAACCCAACAATTTAAACATTATGTTTAATGGTTTAATGTCTCACAATTGAAACGCAGCAATTTACAACAGAGAGGTCTTGTTTGACGTGTTTCCCATAATTAGAAAATATTACAATCTTGCAGAGGACGCTTCATTCCACATATTGCATCCTCTATATACTGTTCATGCTTATATTGACACCCCTTTCCCTCTGTGAAACACACTGATACGTTTATTGCATCTCTAAAAGAGCGCTTTTCACTTTCATTAGAAAAGGGTGGAAATGCCACTATTCTGGAAATATTTACAAAGACAAATGGAGGGTTTTTGTTTTGTTGTTTTTTTCTCCCACAAAGTGTCAGGGAAACAAACCAGGAAAAATAATTTCTTTAAAAATAGTTAAAATAATTGCTGCATCTTTTAAAAGGGTCTAGTTATAAAACATTTGTTGTACAAATATCTGAAACATTCGTGCAAGCTGAAATAAAGTTCACTATATGTTTTGGCCTAGATTATCTCCTGTATCATCGGCTCCATGTAGTGGCCAAAATGCAGTATATTTCTTACCAAGCTATTTCAGAAGACTGTACCTCATTTTTACCACTAGATAGAGCTAATGATACAGGGGATCTATTCCAAAACATATGGTGATATTTAGTTCAGCTTTTACAGACATTTCAGACATTTGTGCAACAAATACTTTATAAATAGATCTCAAAGTGTCACTTCAGCCAGAAAGAATATGGCTGGGCAAAACTTAAAAAAAACAAACATATTTACAACATCTCAGCAGTACATTTCCCCATGCTTGGCTCTTTAAAAACACTGCAAGTACAAAAAAATACCTGTTGGTCCTGCCAGAAATCCAGTGAGATCCCACCTTCCTGTGGTTATCTGACAACACTTGACTGCTCTTAAATCACATCCATGTCTAAGTTCTCCCCATCTTTATAATATAATGGTCCCTTTTACACAGGGCAGACTCCATTCCGTTCAGCATTTTTAGCAGACCAGACTGGATCGGAGGTAGTGTAAATGCATACAAGTCAGTTTACACCCGCCGGTTCATAGACGTGAACGAGGGTCCAATCAGGTCTGCTTGAAAAACTGACAGGCGGAACTGATCAAAATGGTAATGTGAAAGGGACCAAAGGGGGGTGTTTTGTAGTTCGGTAGGGGAGAGCTGACAACACCATTAGAAATTTCAGTATAGCAGAGGCCCCAAGTTATCAGCTTTCTATAGGACAGTTGGAGATCCCTGGAGATGACTGCCCTTAAATAACTGCCATGTATAAGTTCTCCCCATCTTTATAATATAAAGGTCCCTTTCACATGGGGCAGACTCCATTCTGTTCAGCAGGGGATACACTCACAGATCCCCTTCTGATCAGAGCAGGGTGGACAGGTGACAGGTCCATGTCTGCTCAGTACACAGAGCAGACACAGACAGAGCCTGCTGTGCTCTGTGGGCAGCTGGGTGTAAATGGACTTGTTTGTTTACACCCGACTACGTGTTGATCCAAACTGCCTACACAGAGGAGAACTGATCCCCTTCCATTGCTTTTTAGCAGACCAGACTGGATCGGAGGTAGTGTAAATGGATACAAGTCAGTTTACACCCGACGGTCCATAGAGGTGAATGAGGGTCCGATCAGATCTGCTTGAAAAACTGACAGGTGGAACTGATCAGAATGGTCATGTGAAAGGGACCAAAGGGGGGGTGTTTTGTAGTTCAGTAAGGGGAGAGCTAACAACACCATTTGAAATTTCAGTATAGCAGAGCCCCATGTTGTCAGCTTTCTATAGGACGTTTGGAGATCCCTGCATCATCAATTATCAGGTATATTTCTGTACTTGCAGCATTTAAAGAGGCAAATCATGGGGAAATTAATATACATGCAGAGATGTACTACATATGATTTTTTTTTATTATGGCCGGACATACACTCAACGTTTTGCTTTTAATTATTGTGTGTGGCCCTTTTGTAGATACTTTCCTTATATACATTCCCAGTGCCAAAGCTATAACTGAGATAGGAAAAGATGGGTAATCTTCAACAGGCGCACAGACAGCAGTTAAAAGCTGACAGAGGTTCTGGTTCTTCTCTTCTCTGCTAAATTTGTTTTTCTTGCAGTGGTGTCCTGTTAGAAAGAGTTTCCCTCATTTCCTCTCCAACTGAAGTTCTCTTTGGGATAGGAAGTGAGAAACAATTTTCACTATTCAGACACAGCTGTGAAAACCTCACTCAGGATCTAACCCTTCAAACCTGTTACTCCCCCCCCCCCCCCCTAAAAAAAAAGAAAATTGTTTTGGATGACGTTACACTCTAAAATAAAGTAGTTGGACTTATTTAACAAGGCAAGGAGATTTGTGCAAAGTGCAATAACCTATATCAATGGATCAGAGATGTTCTAACTGCTTCAAACTCATGAAACAGTGAGCCCCCATTCACACTTGAGCATTCTGTATCAAAAAGATCCAAACCGCCCAACAAGCCAGATCCCATTCTTTACAATTGTTCCTATTCACATTCGAGTGTTCAGTGCCTATAGCTCGATGCCTGAAGCTCAGAAAGGTACATGATCTACTTTTGAATCAGGATGGGGCATTTTTGGCCGTATTGACTTCAACCCCCACTTTTTTTAGGCACTCCCATAATAAAACCCTATGGGCCAAAACCACATGATCCTGCCCTGTATGACAGTTCATGTGCAAAAATACACAAAAAATCCTCAAAATTGCCTAACTACACCACGCTCAAATGTGAATGAGGGCTTTATCAAATTGGTTGTTGTGGGTCCCATAGCACCGCGTTATTTAATCACGTCATGAGATGATGAACAGAGCCTCAGTGATTTTACTCATTAGCTCTTATAATACATATGCATGGCGTTTATGAAAATGACAATACAATTTGAAGACTATAACTACAGTTTGTGGTTAAGTAGTCATACTCAGTCATACTGTCTGATCCTTCCTAATTATACAGATGGTTGTATTGTAAAGTCTTTTTTAGAGCCTGTTTATAAATTGTAATGTGTCCCTCATTAAGGTACTAGTTTGTATGATTTCCAAAGTCAAAGGTAAAAAAAAGAGGTCACTGGTAAAAATTGCAGCTCAATTGGTAGAAAAGTGGTGAAAATGTAAATAGCAGTCCTTCCTTTTGTGATTTCCCTATTTATAAATAAAATGAATGCTATAAGGGCTGGTTCACACTTCCAGCATGGTAAAACTCCATGTTTTTCTGTACACCAAGTGTTGACTCTGGCTGGAGGTGGCTTGCACTTTTAGGGATAATTCACACATACTGCGATTACAGGCATTTTACTACATTTTAAAATGCCTGTCAATGCAAGGACACACAGAACACAAGTGTTTTCTGTGTGTCCCATTAACACTGCAATGCAGCCTGGAGCTTTGTTGTGATAAAATGCAGAACTACATGGCATTGTACAGCAATGCAGCACATACAGTGCCATGAATGAAGTGTACTTTTGTACACTACAAAAAAGTTTGAAAAAAAAAGAAAGAGGGAACTGTGTGATGCACTGAATTGCACACCACATCACAGTCAGAAATGGACAACTGCCGGAGAAAAATGCTCAGAAAACTTGTTTTTGGCATTAGTGGTTTCAGAGCCAAAAACTGTTTAAAATGTGTTTCCCTACATGTTCTGGACCTCTAAATTTAAAGCTGACCTTAACACTTAGCCTTTCTCTCACCTCAACCCTGAAGTGTAACTAAAGTCCTAAAGTATCTTTCCCCAAAGATTTATATATTACAGCTTACTAGTCTTTAGATGTAATGACTGCATACGTTTTTATTTTTTCAGGCTAAGAGCATTTTCAGAAAGTACAGAAAATACCTGTTGATTTTGCAAAAATTCAGTGTCGCTGGCATTTCTTTTGAGCTGAATTTTAAGTACAAAAAACCTTATCTTCCCTCTGCAAACTCCTAATCTCCCCATTCTCTGTAAACAGAGGAATATATTATAGAAGTTTAGCCTGGGTGATAACCATGGTTCCCTCCACAGAAACAGTTAAGGAGTGAGCAGGGGCGGACTGACAACTCATGGGGCCCCCGGGCAATAGGGGATCATGGGGCCCCTGTGTCCTTGCCCAAACTCGAAAAAATCCTATGAAAAATGTACCAGGGGCATCTCATGGGGCCCCCTACTGACCCGGGGCCCTCGGGCAGTGCCTGAGTTTCCAAATGGTCAGTCCGCCCCTGGGAGTGAGCATAACCACCCTGGGAATGGAAGCATGTTATTCACAGTATTAGCAGGAATAAAAAGCCTGGAAAATGAAAATTATTGCAGCCTCCACATCTAAAACACTAAAGACTGGAAAGCTGCAATACATTACATTTTTGGTGAGTTTGGAGCATTAACCTTAAAAATGCTGAGTTACCCTGAAACCATTCCTAAATTTAACATAGTATTTAATGCATGTGACATAACCTAACAAAAAACATTCTAAACCTTGGCCCTAAGCAATTATGTTTAGCTACCAATGTTAAAATGTAACTCGTCTTTTTCGTCCCTATTTCTGATCATGATTCCCTTCACTTCCTATTCTGCAAACCTGAACTTAACTTGTTGGTGTCAAAAGTTTGCTCCCCTGCACTAAGATTTACAGTGCCAAATCTACTACTTCATAATATGACATGGTCATTATGAATGTTTCTGAAGAGAAATAGCCAAAATTTTAACGTCATTAAAGCTGCTTGTGCTTGATGCCATGTAAAGAAACTATACATAAACAATATGACCTTGTGGATGATTGTAGAGGGTTTGCACATACATCCTGTACATATGGCCCAGTTACTAGCTTTTTTTTTTCTAGGTTTGGAAAGGGCTACAACCTCTGTTTGGTTGTAAGGACATTTTTACAACAGAGACATAGCCAGCCTTAACAACTGGGCAGAAGTCTTACCCAAGCTATCTAAAAGTGAAATAAAATAATAAAAAATATTGAAGTTTGGACTTCAGTTAAATGTTGATGTCTGTGCTTTGAAACAGTTGTGGAATACATCTGTTAGCAATGCTTAAAAACACTTATTTTAATGCCCTCCTACACTCAAAAATGATCATAAGTGATGCTTAATTTTAAAGGTCATTCTAAACATTAGAATATCATTGGTGCCAATATTGTTGGTGGGTCAGACAATAATTTAAGTGTCTATCGGGTGCTTGAATCCTTTGTAGGCATCTTTATGACGACTTGGTTGGTGTAAAAAGCTAGTAGCTTAGTTGGAACTGGCATCATAAGCCTCTGCAATACACCAAGGTATGGATAAATGGTTTATTTGCTGTTGGCTAGGAGAAAAATCTTTAGGCAGCTGGACAGTTTTTTATTGTCCAAGTGCCATCTTAAATCTATGGTGTGACATATAGTACCTGTATACATAAGATACTGTAGTTAGGCTTGCCAGTTTTCACTACGATTTCATGGAAGGTAGTTGTAGACAAGTGGCTAAGTCAATGGGCTAGAAATCTGTTGGAAATCTCTTTTCCTAGGTTTGTATCCTGCTGACTGTGCTAAAGAAAGCATGCAATGCTAATATCTGTGGGTACCTTTCCACTTCTGCAGAACCTAGTACTGCTAGGCCTGGGTAGATGGCCAAGTTAGGTTTGCAGCCAATAGCTAATATTTCCTTAAGCCTGGTGCCAAAGCTGTGTGTTGAACACAGACATGCATGTTCACACAACAAATACATACACAGATTATTAGGATGTCAAAATATTCAGCTATTAGATTGCATTCTATTGTTATAACAGCATTTGATCTCTATAGACTGCTTTAGTTACTTTAGCTGAAAAACTGGCCCATGTCTGCCTAACAGTTGTCATGTATTTATCAGACAAAGCTGTGATAATGTAGGACATTTAAAACCACACATAGCTATACTCAGCTATCTGCAATCATAATTACTGTATGGAGAAAGCATACTTGTCTTATGTCTGAAGAACAAAAAAAATCAGTGAATAAAAAAGAAATACCATGGCATGATCAGTCATTGCACAACATGCATTCATGTACATTCTTCAGTGTTTGAATGACTTGTATATGGGAAGTGATGAGCGCTGTGCTACTGTGCTTCCTCCTGGACAACAGACTTATATACTTTGGCTGCAAGTAAATGTTCCTTATCCACAAGCAATCAGGCTAATCCAAGAACTACATTTGATAACTGAGCAGTGTATGGGTTAAAAAGCAAGAACCAACAAGCAGGCATGAGAGTTAGAAGTGCTCATTGTGGAAAGTCTGTTTGACTAAGCTTTTGCCTTTTCCCTCTACAAAACTAAATTACCCTGTGACTGTATGAGGGCCAAAGTAACATTTTCCAAGTTGGGATGGATATTTGTCACTAATTTGGTAGCACGGTTGTCTCAAGAATGATGTACATATCTCTGATTTTGCAACAATCCTAATGAGAGATCTATCCATCTATTCCAGCCTTTTTCGTTCAATTTGCTGTCTGTTGTTACCCCAGGGCCTTCTAGTTACTGAAGGAGTGCACTGAAATTCTTAGTGCTGCTAATAATCTAATGTCTCTGGTAGATGGCTACTTGTTCCAACATTGGTCAGACGTGACTCAAGTCCATATGGGCCCTATGTGATACACCTTGTACTTAATAAACTGGGAACATACTGCCACTGGGTATTTGAGAAGCAGCTACTTACCGTCCATGTAGAGAGGACTGAAGACCGGGCCCCATCTTTCAGGCTCAAGAGCAGTTCTACCTATTGTAGCTCCACCACTGGTCTCAAGGTACCTTAAATCAGAGCTCCACCCAAAACGGGAAGTTCCGATCTAAGGCTTTGCCCCGCACTCCCCATTAGCGGGAGCGTGGGGGGGTACCCAAATTTGACAGGTACCCGCTCCCACTTCCACTGCGTTTGCCTAAGTGATCGGGAGCAGAAGTTGTCCTCCCTTCCCTCCCTGTAGTCTTTTGGGACACGTGACAGGTCCAAAAAGACTACGGAACCATTCACAAAGCGCATCGCTACTCGTGCATGTGCAGTGGGCACCCAGCTTTGAAGCTGCAAGATGTCACAGTTGGGTGCCCACACTGAAAATGCCAGTGCTGAGGAGACAGGGTGGTCGGTCAACCCGGCTGTTGTGAGGACAATGTGGGATCATGGGACAGGTGAGTGTCTCTTTTTTAAAAGTCAGCAGCTACAGTTTTGTAGCTGCTGACTTTTTTTTTTTTTATTCTGACTGGACCTCCTCTTTTACCTTAATTTAGAATTTATAGCAGCAGTTCACCTTTAACACTAAAAAAAGAATTTCTGAGAAAATGTAACTGCTGGCAACGGAATAGCTTATGTTTTTTTGAATCACCAAGTAATTAATCTGAATGCATTTTGTTAGCCTACAAACTCTTGAACTGTACAATGTAACAGCTACCTAAAGATAGATGTAATTTAGAAAACAAAGTACATTGGGTATTCTCAAACAGTCAGAGTGGTAATTATATAAAAAACAGAGAAAAATGTGCCCTTAGTTTTCAAATCCAGTGACATATTAATGGAATATTTTGTGTACAGTATGAATGTTGTTTCTGGCATAGCTAAAACTTTGTACAGCCTAAAATGAATGACAGTCTACAACCCACTAAGTTCTATTGCTGTATATCAGACGGATCTGTATACCTTCCACCAAAGCTCAAGGAAGTGGTTTCTTTTAGAAGCACTCAATGTAGTCACCTTTACACACCCATTTGCATGTATACAATGTGTCTCCAGTACACTATAGTGTACAGTAGGTTCTGAGGTTTTAGATATAAGGCACTGCACTTGCCATTTCCTAGTGACTATCAAGGTTAAAAAACCCTGCCACAAAATTTATATTTTTCTATATGGTACTATAAGGCATTATGAGCACAGTGATCCCATTACTTTGTAACAGTATTTACTGCATGGCAAAAACTGTCCTGGTTAATGCATAGTTGTTAAGCATGTATAAAGCACGTATAATGCTATATCAGTGAAAGAATTATTGTGATTGTTTCCCAAGAAATTATTTAAAGGAAACATGTAATGATAGATATATGGGAGCTGCCATTGCTAACTTCTCTAAAGGATGTGGGCTCTGGGACTGTAGTCCTGATACTATCTTCACTTTATAGTAAGATACGGACCCAAACATAGTTTGTAAGTCTAAATTTCCATCATACAGGCATTACATTCTTAATCAAATTGATTACACAAGTTTTTGGGGGACAGAACCTTCTGACATCCATAGATCTGTTATGGTCATCCTGGTTGCATATTCCCCTGATTCCATTTCTTACTGTAGCACAGCCTGTTAAGCTTTAAGCTGATGTCACTCAATCACCTAATAGTCCATATACATCTATGGAGAAGCTGGCAGCAGGTGGGCCTCACATTTTGGGTCAACGGTGCAGTGAAGCCGGAATCAAGTAGATCTCTTTACTAAGACTTTCAGACATTTTAACAAATTAGTGCCTGATTATACATATCAGTGCTCACCCAGAATAGCACAACACATTTCATTGAGCTGCTTTTAATACTAGTAAAAGGATAGAATAATGCTAATTTCTCAGAAAGGTGACATGAGTGCAGCTGTTGATAGGTCCACATGTTTGTTGATCCATATGCTTAATACACTGGAGAATGTAGATGGATGTGCAGCAAGTACCAATCATCATACATATAAAAACCTCTTCCCAAGCTTTAGTCATTACATTTCCGTTGTCACTATTCCTGAGTTGAGACGAATAGCATCCCTGTATTAAGTAAACCAGACTGTTATTATTGAATGTTTTATTGTAAATAACCTGGTCGGGAATTTGAATATGTCTCCGGCTTTGTCCTTCAGAAGTTTGACCCTCTTTCTAAGTCTTTCATTTAATTTATGGTGTTACATTAAAAGTGTTCCCCTGCACAGCAGGGAATAGATTGTTTCTCAGTGACTTTGGTTCTGTGCCCAAGATGCTCTCCTCTTGTTGACCTGTGGCTCCTCTTGGACTCAGTGAACAGATAAGCATTTCTTCTAAGAGAACACGTCTTATGAGTGCAGCATATAGACGGTGACTATGAACTACCGTCAAGTAGCAGATCAGGAACAATGGCTTTGAATTATATCTTGCATCTTCTCACTCCAGCACAGGCATACCTTGTGTCCTCCTCTCTGCAGTATGGAAGCATTGGTCTTTTTGCAAGGGCTCATCCGTGTTTCCTAAAAGTCTGAAACAAAGATGGGAAATACAGTTAGAAGGTTTTATCAGTTTTCTTAATTACCTAATATACCTTTTATATAAAGATGATGATCTTTGGTCTGCAGTTTATGGGCTTGACTGGTTTTTGTGGTGAGTTATGTGTCAAATATCAGAATTTTTGTGCAAGAGGGTTTACTATAGGTTTACACTTTTAAATGATAGTAATTAGCACCTTTTGGGTACTAATTGGTAAATTACATGTTGTGACTAAAAAAAAAAGTAACATTTAAATTCCATATCATTCCTATGGAATCATTCATAGCAGAGATAGAGAATGCTATCTGCTCTCCCCCAACTTGGCTACACACACCACAGTCTGAATGTCATGACCCATTCATAAAATGTGGAGTTTGTGTAGCACCTGTAGTAATGCACATTGTTCTATTCGCTTAACACAGGAGAGAGCTACATTATTGGAGGAGAGCCCCATGTCACTTTGTCAAGTCATGTGGCTGGGCTCTCCTGTTTTTTTCCCCTTCATTTTACGACTCCCATTAAAGTGGTAGTAAAGGCTCAAGGTTTTTACCTTCATGTATTCTATGCATGAGGGTGAAAAACCTGTGTGCTGTAGTCCCTTCATACCTACCTAAGCCCATCATGCTTCAGTGATGTGCATGAGAGCCTCGGCTCTGTGGGGACTCTACTCCCACAGCCAGTGAGCCAATGAGGAGAGAGAGGGGGCAGGGCCGAGCCACGGCTGTCTTTGTGAATGGACATGCAGAGCAGTGGCCTGGGAGCAAGCCTGCATGGGTGCCCCCAAAGAAAGCTGCCTGCTCTGAAGGCACTTGGCAGGAGGGAGTGGCCAGGAGCCCCAGGGGAAGGGGGGGGCAAAAAGAGGAGGATTTGGACTACTCTGTGCAAAAGCACTGCACAGAGCAGGTAAGTATGCCATGTTAGATATTTATAAAAAAAATTGCCTTTAATACCATTATAAGTTTTAAAGTGCTAAGCACATTTATGACGCACATGACTGTTATTTATAAATGTGTTGAACATTGTTTTAAATTTCTTTTAAAGTAGTAGTATACATGTGGCAATGGCGTACCTATAGGGGTCACAATGGCGACCCGGCCCCATGGTGCAGGGAGCTCATGCAGCTCCCCTGTCACAGTTGTCTACATCTGGATACATTTGTCACATTTGTCTACATCTGGATCTTCTGTACAAATGCCCCCCCCTCCTTTCACTCTTCTCCCCTCCTGTCACATTGCCCCCCTCTTCTGTCACACTGCCCTTCCACCTGTAACACTGCCCCCTCGTATGTCACATTGTTCCCCAACATACTGCCCCCCTCTGCCACACTCCCCCCCATTATACTGCCTCTCTCCTGTCAGTCTACCCCCCGTCATACTGCCCCCCTGTCATACTTCTCCCCATCATAGTGCCCCCCATCATTCAGCCTCCCTCTGTCACACTGCCCCCTGCTATACTGCCTCCTTCCTGTCACACTACCCCCCTCTTCTGTCACACTGCCCTCCTACCTGTCACTCTGCCCCCCCCCTATTGTTACATTGCCCCTCGTTATACTGCCTCTCTTTTGTCACACTGCCACCCAGTCATAGTGCCCCCATCATACTGCCCCCCTCTGTCACACTGCCCCCTGTTATACTGCCCCCCTGTTCTGTCACACCGCCCCCCTTCCTGTCACACTATCCCCTCTCCTGTTACACTTCCCCATCCTCTGTGACAATGCCCAGGTACGCTTCTTAGAAGTGGTGGCTGCATTACTTTTCTTTTTTAGACTTTTTTTCATCTGGTGATCTGACCAGTAAGTCTGTTATTTTTTGTCAACACAAAAAACACCCCTGCAGATGGAGTAGTTAGAGGGATATGACAAACCACCGCCCACTGGCAGGGATGCTTACAATGATCAGCTTTTATTTATTTATGTGAAACCTTCATCCCAAAAGGTAAAAAAAACTGCTGTAACTGACTACAATGTGAGCTGGAGTTTGGGTTTAGTTTGTTAGTGTATTTAAATCTGCTAATACATCCAACACTCCTCTCCCCCCTGTCTGAAGATGCCCCCTGTGCTCCTTCATTCAGAGTGGGGACACGCTAATACAGGAGGTGTATTACTGTGTGTGGCGGGTTTGGCGGGAGGATGGTGGTGGTGGTGGGAGAGGCAAAATGCACCTTTGCCTGTGTGGACAAAATTGCTTGCACCGGCCTTGTATCCAGGTTACTTGTTTTCTGCTGCTCCTGTGTGCTCCATGGTCCCCCCTCCCCCGCAATGCTGTTTGTTTCCCTCCTCCCCTCTCCTGCTGGCTCTCAGAATTGAGACCAGGGGAAGGAGCAGGTAAATATGTAATTTACCGGCCCCTTCCTTCTCTGAATAGACACAGTGAGTGATTGGTGCCACGAATGAATGGGAAGCTCTGTACAGAGCTCTTCCTGTCCATTCATTATGTGCTACTGAGGCTTCAGAGATGGACATTGAGGGCTGTGTCATTAATCTCCTTTTTCTGTCTCAAATGTGAAACATCAGAGGTCTGTTTAGAGCCCTGATATCTCACCAAAGCCCACCAATAGGCTCCTATATAAAAAAAATGTAAATAAATAATAAAGAATAAAATTGTAAAAAAAAGATAAAAAAAATGGAAAACTATACTAAAGAAATAAAATAACAAAAATTAAAAACTACTGACCTTGTCCATTTCCCTACTGACCCCCTCCACTGCCCTACTGACCCCCTCCACTGCACTTACTGAAAAGGTCCACTGCTCTACTGAATGACACTATTCACAGTCGTACTGACAGCAGTGGAATAACTACCAGGATTGCAAAAGATGTCACTTGTGACTGAGCCCTGGTGTTTTGCCACCGTGGGGGGGGGGCAAGACAGCAGGTAGGGGGCCCACTGCTGAACACGTGAAAGTGATCCACTGTGAGCCCGTAATAAAGGGCCCTGTGACGAGAGTAAAGGGTTCTGGTTTCAGTGGGAAGGGCTCCAGGCTCATAGTGAAGGACCCAGGCTGGGAGGGTCAGGGGGCCCTTCATGGTTTCTTGCACCACGGCCCTGAAGGTTTTAGTTACTCCTCTGGCCTGTGGTACAGCCATACTGCTACTTTTCTATCTTCTTAGTCATCTTAAGCAGAGTATGCACAAGAGAGATGACTGGGCTTTCAATGTGAGCCTTAGTAGCTGCTTCTTGCTTATGGCCTTTCTAATAAACCAGATCATTTCTACGACTATTATCACCACATCATTCACTAGCTCTGTGACATTCTCTAACGCCTCTGACTTCCTAGAGTTAATTTTACTAAGGATCAATTCATCTTGCTGTTTTTCAAGATTACAAATTTCCTGTTTCTTACAAAATCCATTTACCAATAATATATTGTGTGTTAAGTACTTTTACATTTGATACCAGAACAGAAGCAGAGGGAAAATGTCAGTTTTATTTACTAAAATGGAGTATACACAGTAGTAAATCAACCCTCAAATCTTAAAAAGTGAATAGGATGTAGTTTACAGTTCACAAAATAGCAAGCCATTTGTGGTCACAATAAACCCACGGTTTGATTAAATGCTTGGATAAACCATACCTACCAGATGCTTTCACAGATTTTTGGTGCAGATAAATGCATGTGAAACTGCACCTAAAATATGTGATGGGACAGATGTCATCATGCACTTTGTGGACCATCTCCAATGCACTGCAACAAAAGTATACAAGTACACAAGAAGTACAATATGTTTTAAAAAATGCCACAGCTATAACTACAATGTAACAGCTATGTATTTAATGTGTTTATGTCTAGTTCTATATTACATGAGTAATGCATGCCTTATAGCCAGTGGCAGACTGACAACTCATGGAGCCCCCGGGCAATAGGGGATCATGGGGCCCCTGTGTCCTTGCTGAAACTCAAAAAAGCCTATGAAAAAGGTATCAGGGGCATCTCATGGGGCCCCCTACTGACCCCGGGCCCTAGGGCAGTGCCCAAATGGTCAGTCCGCCCCTGCTTATAGCACACAAGTAAACAACAGCTTAGTTATGTAGATTAAAGGAGAAACATGTTATAGTTCTTACCTGATCAAGAGGTAACATTAATGTCAAGGCCAAAGAATGAAGGCAAGAGAAAAGAACAGGAATAGAAATAGAAACTAAAGAGGAAGAAGAAAAGCAAAGTGTTTAGAATAAATTGAAAAGACTGCATGTTATATATAAGAAATCAAACTTGTGTAATGCAATATAGCAATCCATAGCTAGATGCATGGTGTGTGTACTCGGCAGTGGATAATTCTCCTAAGCAAATCTAAGATCCACCCAGGCACTTTTGAACAAGAACGTATATTTAAATCCAAAATGTTCTTTTGTTGTTAGTTTTCAATAGAATATGTGTTTAAATTCCCTGTCAAGCTTTTTGGCTTTCTCCTATTTAGGGAATCTTTCTTTACTTCCTGTCTGGGAGACTAAAGCTAGAAGTAAGGCAAATCCTTTATTTTTTTTTTATTTTTTTTAGAAAAACATGTATATTCAGTGCAAGTTTTCCCCTCTATTCCTGTTGCAGTAACAACTTAGAATTGTGGATTTTACAATGCTCTCAGTACAGGTTACAATGGTCACCAAGACAAATAGACTGAGAGATGGTGATTCTCCCCAGTGGGGAGACAAACAATAGGAACCTGACAGTAGTATGAATCCTCCCGACTTTATCCAAACCAAGAAAAAAAATATTTTATGGCTTTAGATACACTTTGATAGACCCTGTGACTACCAAAAGTTTCATCCATAAAGGTTCAATGTTTATCTGATGATTAAAGTAAACCTGTGTTTGCTTTTACCATTCAAAGCAAAAGGTTCAATTTAATGGTGGGACAGTCCTCATGCAGCCACCAGGAGTGACACAACCAGCAACAGATTCATCCTAAAAAACCTAGACCAACTTATTGGACTCTTTCACTTTCTCTCCATTGACCCAATTGACTTTCCAGACTGGACCTTGGCAGATTTACCACCCTCCACCCAGTCTCCACTGCAGTATCAATGCAGAAGAGAAGCATAAAGAAGTAAGTCAAGACAATCTGCTTTTGAACCAGTTACCAGCAACCACTAGGGATCCCCAAGGATCCAGAAGGATATGCACATCTAGAATCAGGAAGGACACAGCATCCTAACACCATCATTCACCCTAGTTCACTACACAGCGGAGGGAAGAGCAACTAAAGCCCGTTTGACCTACTTGCAAAAGGGGTCAAACATTGCCATGAGTGTGGTGAAAAAAGGGGAGCATATGTGGAAGCACCAATCTTTTTTATCACCAATGTTTTTGTAAAGCACGTTCACTACAGCACTAAAGCACAAGGAATTATTGGACTTTATTTATGGACTATGGTTTCACTGATTAATTGGTATAAGATATATGATTTAGGGTATTGCACATTTGAGTTTTCACAGTTTGTCTGCATGCTATAGGAGGAAGATGCATTGTACTGTAGCTCAGTTTGGGGAGCAGTCATAATTAATGTGGTATTGCACCTTCCTATAATCAGGTAATACACCATTTAGAGATTAAATTGGTATACAAGTAGAAGAGATATTGATGCACAAAGGGAAAGGTGTATTGTAGTACCCTACTGCACTTACCAATTTGTGCACATATTTGTATATATATATATATATATATATATATATATATATATATCCCTAGTTACCATTGTGCGGATACTTCTACCAATTTTATTGCTCACTGGCCATTCCGTTCTACTGCCAGAAATTAAGAAAATTCACCCTGTGTATGCTTCAGGTTACTATTTGGAGCTTACACAGGACTGAGGACTCTCCTCCCTCAAGTGACAACATTGATGATGTCAACACAGCAGTGGTGGAGCAACCATTACAACAAACAAGTTACTGTGTCCTGCAAGAATTCTGAAAACTGCTTGACTTTCAAAGCAGGGTCTTCTTATGAGATTTAGGAAGCTCAGCTTTGCAGAGATCTTGTCAGAAGACCCGGGACCTCACCCACGCCTAGGTGCTATTTAGCATATTTTTATACATGCAACATGAATTTTATCTGTGGGAAGCAGGGGTCTAACAGTTGCCTTTTTGATTAACTTTGCTTTAAGGATAATTATATTAATATTTTCTTTATCTAGATTTAATCCACTTTCAAACCTAACTACTGTGTAAAATACCTTTTTCTTGGATAATGGGAAGAGTATCTATTATCTCTTTTTAAGTAATATGTTTAGCGGTCAATTTTAATATCTTCCAAAAAATAATTTGGCTAGCTTCCTGAGGTGGGATTAACCCTTGTAACATAACAGCTTGGTAATTGGTGGACTTGTGAGTGGTTATATGTGCAACATCACTGGAGATTAATTTTTATATCATTGAAGATACAGCCTAGACAGGTAAAATGTGACAAATATCAAGAGTTGAGTAAAAAGTTAGGGATCCTGAATTTGTAAATACATACTACAAAGAGTAAGTTATAAGAGTGTTTTTAATAGACCTTTCAATTATTAATACCAGTATCGATATATCCTGGGATGTGGTGTACTATACATGGGGCTAAATATGCAGCATATACATCAGGAGCCAGTGTATGTTTATATCATGTGCAAAGATTCTAATTGTACTTATGCTATTGTCATAGATATTGCTTCCAGGCTAACTAAAGAATAGATGTAAAAAAGAGAGTATTAAGATACAAACAAAAACAGACTAAGGTACATAGCAAGGGACAATACTGGAGACACTGGAGCTTCCCTAGGTCTAAATATACAAAATAGTATTTGTTTTAAAAAGTATTATAGTATCATTTAACATGCCTGCATGAACTGTGTAACTCTTTGTAAACCAAATTTTCTGTACAACATAAAAACACGTTATTTAAGTGTTAAAGTCATTCCTACAAATGTCCTTAGGGAGAACAAAAGTCATATTGTGGGTATAAAAGACAATATCTTTTAAAACCAACCTTTTCCTCTAAGTCTTTAATCTGTCTCTTCTGAATATCAGTTTTATCCTCCAGATCTCGTATCCTCTGAAACAAGAGAAAATATCAATTACTACACTCCACAGACCTGTACATTAGAGCGCATTCTTTTGAGGATTGAAAGTGTATTTAAATACAAAAAAAAAGATTACTCTGTGTAAAATCCTTTTATTGGAGTCCATTAAGGGAAACAAGAAGCTGGCATGCTTCAGTTTTAGAGCAAAGTAGTATCAAGAGCATTATCATAAATACAGAGGGGTACAACATGTGATGGACTTCAAGAAGATTTTATGGTGAGTACAAAAAGCATATTTTCTTTCTCATTCATTAAGGGGCAAAGCAAATCATAAACAGACAACAGACAAAGGAATCTTAAACATCAAAAAGCAGTCCAACTGAGCAAATAATTGCTAACAGGCCTAACATAAACAACAGGAAATGGGGACTGCCTGCAGCTCAAAGAGCCACCTGAAGGAATTCATATCCAAAGCTGGCATCAGTTGAGGCAGAAACATCTACCTGTTAGAACTTTGAGTACATGTGAACAGAAGACCAGGCAGTAGCCTTGCAAAGCTGGAAAATAGAGACCTGATGCTAAAAAGTTCAAGCTGAGCCTTAATAAGAAAGGAGGGAAGCCTATATTTTACACTATAAGCCTGCCTGTCTGAGACACCAAGAGATGGTGGAACAAGAAGCCAGGGTGCTGTTCCAGGAATCAGTCCAGCTGAAAGATAGACTTGCATAGCCCAAACCACATACAAACAATTGAGGGAAATTTCCTTCTGCTAAACCAGAGCTGGACAAAGAGAGATAAACACAAATGTCCTGATTAGGGTTGAGACTACCTTGGGAAAAAGGGAAATACTGAGTCACAACATCACCTGCAGGACCATAAAGTTCCTTGAAAGATAAAGCCAGCTCAGTCACTTACCTAGCTGAGATGACAGTTATAAGAAAAACAACCTAATGGGTGAAAGTAGAGAGAGGAATGCCTGTGATAGGTTCAAATGGGGTCAAAGAGGACTGGCCCTGGGGGACGACTTGGGAGTCCTCCTGCACAAAGGTTTTAAGCAGAGATTGTGACACTAACAGTTTGTGAAACAAAATTAAAAGTGCAGAGACTTGACCTATGATGGTGCTGGGAGCCAAACATTGGTCCCACACCCAATTGTAGGAAGGAGAGGATCTGTCCCACAAAAGGGTGCCTGGGATGAAAGCCTCTGGAATCATATCAAGTGAAGAACACCTACCATGTCAGATGTAAGATTTTGTGGGAAATGAACTTCCTAGCCTTCAGCATCATAGGTATTTCTGACTTTGAGAAGCCCCAGTCTCTTAAAACCTGGGCTTCCAGAGCCATGCAGTTAAAGCCAGCAGCTGAGAAATAGGATGGCAATTCGGTTCTTGAGATAGTAGATATGGACAGTCTAGCAAGACCCACGATGTGTCCACTAGACGTCTAACCAAGTTGACATCCACTTGAGCCAGTTTGGTGCAATGAGGATCACTAGAATTCCCTTCAACTTGATCCTGCGGAGCAGATGGAGAAGATGTTTCAGGGGAGGAAAGGCATAGATCACAGTGTACTGATTCCATGGAGCCAAAAGAGCATCCACTACTTCTGCCTGGTGTTCCCTGCACCAAGATACGATCAGTTTGGCATCCCCATCAGAGCGGGGCCCAGCCGCGCTCTGTGTGTCTCACAGACACTCAAAGGTAGCTCAGGAGTGAACACGCACGACTGCCTCCAGAACACTTAGCAGGGGGGAGGGGCCAGGAGCGCTGGCAGGGAACCCGAGAAGAGGATGATTGGGGCTGCTCTGTGCAAAACCATTGCACAGAGCAGGAATATACAATGTTTGTAATTTTTTTTGTTAAATGTACCTTTAGTATCACTTTAAATAAGTTTTACAAGGCTCTTTGCAAACAGAAGAGGAGAGATGCTTCCTTGTCACTGTATGACATAAAATAGAGAGCAGAGTGTGTGCGCAACACTCCACATTAGCACTCACACAGTGTTAACACCTTCCAAAGCTGGTGGGAAACATCAAATAATGGCATCCAGTGACTAATAAAAACGAGGGAGCAACTAGGGCTACAGAGGCAATGCCAATGGCTCTGGACCTGAAACATGTTCTGCTGCTAACTTAACCAGAATGCAGTCTGGAAAACACACCATACAGAACCTAGTGTCAGAAGGTCACTTCCAAAACCCTGCAATGTCCACTCAAGTGGTGTCCAGATGCGGACCAGCCTTAAAGCCAGGCTGTGGATAACGGCACCACATAGATGCAAATTGGAGTGGAAACATACAGCAGTGAGGCATAAGTCTTGATTTGAAAGTGAAGAAGAAAAGAAAAACTACAAATAAAATCACAGGCTGTTCAAGAGAAGATGTCTACCCTAGGACACTAGTAAAAAACTGAGATATGTTGGTAGTAGGCAGGGTTATACATAACCTTTTTTTTAGATCCCATTTCCTCTTTTCACTTTGGTAGCAGTCTGTGGTCAGTTTACTCATGTCTCTGACTGATCTCTAGGCTTAGACCCCAGTTTTGGATAACCACCTCCCTGACTCTTGCCCCTCAGTTTTCCTTAGAGGTTGCCCTTTGTTACCAAAGTGTCTTAGCACATTTAATCCCATTTAAGTAGAATGTGAGATAGGGCACCTGGTACAGCAGTAGTGAGTCGTCATTTAAAAAAAAAAGTAGGTCGCTATATATCTAAGAGTTAAATAATTTCTGTGTCAGTCAATGGACAGGAAAGAAGCCTTCAACCTGCAGTGCCTAATGGCACTGCAGATGCCACTAAAGTCTGAAGGCAGCATTGTAAAGTTCATTAATACTCTAACTGTCTGATACAATTACAATACTAAATTTAATATATTAATTAAACTATAGAGATAAACAATCTTAAAAAATGTTTAGGTTTTTGTCACCATATAATAAAAAAAAATCACTTTTTTTTTATTTGCAAAATAGGCAAAGAGTTATTGTCAAGTTAACCAATACATGCTGATGCTAATTGATTTGTCCTGAACAATAGCCTCTTCCTACAAAAGAGGTAAAGAAACTGATACCTGGAACTATGTACATTATCGGACTGAACACCAATATTGGAATCTTACCTGGTGAGCTTGTTGTAGAAGTTCCATCCTTTCCTGAAGGATCTGACAGTCAAACTCTCTGCTTTTTCTCAACATTTGTCTTCTGAGCTTTTCCACAGCCATCCTCAGCTCATCTTGCTGCTTGTCATTTAGAAGCTCTCCAAACTTAATGACTGTTTCTTGCTGCAGTGCATTATAAAGTGTGGCTTCCAGTTCTTGGATTCGCTGTTCAATCAGCAGTCAGAGACAATGTAAATACAATCAATGCTAGCTGTGATAATCACTGGTCATACTGTTCTACACATTTGTGAAACATTTTTCTGCAAATGAAATTATCAGTTATGCAATAGTATTAAAATGTATACAAACCCAAGAACAACATTTGTAATGTATTGCAGCTTATCAGTACTTAGATGTGATGCCTGCATTCATTTTCATGTTTCAGGCTGTTTTCCATTATTTTCATTTGGTAATCCTTCTAATAACACACTTCCTGTCCTAGTGTGACATCGCTGTTTCTTGGAAGAGGCACAGTAATTACTGACCACATGGAACTGAGTAAATCCCAGATCATTACCATTTGGGCAATGTAATAACTACTATAGTAAAAATGTGACAGCCACACACAACTGCAGTTGGAGATGTACAGTGTTTTACTAAGGGTCACAGGGAAGTCTGGGAACCATGTAAAATCCTAAGCTACCTCAGCTGGACTATCAGAATGATGCTGATACAGGAATAAACCAGTCCCCTTTACTGGTGGCTCACTCTAGACTCCTATTTTGTACGGAGCACATAATTTCCAGATATAAGCATCCCCGTCTCTCTCCAGACAGGCAGGTGTCTGTCTGATTGTTCTTGGGTCTGTAAGTGCCTGAGTACACAATGCCGTTTGGGCAACAGCCACAACTCTTAAACTTATAAATGAGCAGATTAAAATGACCAAAGTAGCTGACAAAATCAGCCTGTATACATTAGAAACATGCCCTGTTATAACAAATATATAGAATTGTAATTGTAATAACAGAAACCCTTTTGCACCTTCTGCCCCCCCTCCCCCAAAAAAAAACAAAACAAAAAAAACAGCCATTTGAGCAAACTATAGTTGATCATGTATTTTCTGTATTTACATTGTGCATAGAACTATTTCCAAGATATCAGTTTCTGCAGTACTCAGACATACAGAAGGGCCAAATTGGGAGAAAGCCAACTACCCTATCAGTATATTTTGAATTTTATCATTGAATACTTGTGACAAGCCCTGTTCAGGAGAGTGGTGAGTTGTATTTTGCAGACTCAACTCTACAATGTTTGTACACCTAGGCTTTCCTTCCCAAATGTAAGGAGATGTAAGGACACCAGGAGTAATGAATTTAAAAGTCATTTTGACACAGTACATACAGTGGTGTGCACATGGATGCATGAATGTACATTTTCTGCCTTCTTATGCCTACACTCACCTGTGCTGTGTCTAAATGTAGCTCAGCCACAAAGAGAAGGAAGCCTATCAGCCATGCAAAAAAAGCAATGTAGATAAGTACATGTAGGGTGAGAGCTGCCTGCCAACTCATCGATCAAATGACATGTGAACCCAGCTAGCCTCTGCTTACTAGATTATGAACCTGATTCAGGTCTCCCAGCTTTTTCTGTTGCAACTGTTACTTTTCTATAAATGTTGAGAGCTTGGCTTGGCTGCACCAATAACATTTGGAACCCACAACAATCTCCATAAATACGGTTTATTTATGAAAGTATATAATACACTCACCATGTATGCTTGGTCCAGAGCTTGTTTTCTATAATCCAGTTCTTCTTCTAAATAACCCTTGAGCTTGCAGAACTGTTCCTAAAGGAGTCAAACAGCATAAAACAGTCAACCTGTTTTAGTAAGCTGTTGCCATATTTCAGAATGCAAATGTGATACCCGCCAATTACTCAGAGAACTCTAAGCCGCTTCTTTCAGAAAGTGGTAAAGCCACAGACCTTGGCCAGGCCACAGAGCTGGCACAGACTCTAGCTGGGGGCATAGCCAAACTCCAGAGTGCAAATACAGCCCACGTAATCTTATTGAGTTACATGGAAATATATAGTTTCAGTGAATAGAAAACCTAATATTTTACTTTTAATTCAAAAGTAATTTTTGCTGCTTTTCACATTTATAGATGCTGGCTGTGCATTATGATTGTGGCTTTATTTCATATAAATTGTCTAGGATGGTTTGACAGCTCTTCCTCTTTATATAGGGTAGTATATTCACTATGCCTTCTGACATTACTTGTTTTTTCACTTTTATACCTCCTGCAGAGGATAGCAGCTGTAAGGAAACATCTGAAATGAAATAAGACCCTTGAGGGCCAAACAGGACTCAAGCCAGATCAAGTATTTTTTCTTTCTGGACCTTTGTTTCAACACCACCTATTTCAAGTACATAAATACCTTTAACAGACAGAAACATAACTGTGCATTTTATAGGCTTCCTGACACTAAAGGATGGAATTATGTAACTAGGACAGTGGTTCCATAAGTTTTACACCCCCCATCCTGCCCTTGGACAATCAACACCTGTCTTGTCACATTCCATGCTGACTAGACTAAGGTGACTAAGTTAACCAGGATGCTTTAATTTCAAGGGTATGTTACTAACTCTCCTTAGAAATCAAAAAGCTGCTTGGATAAGCTGAAAAACATCTTCAATTTTACAGAAGAAGTTGTGTTGAATGTGATTAACTAGTACTAGCTAGAACAAAATGATAATACACTGAGCAAATTTCAGGTCATGTGGTTGCTCAGTTTGGAAGCTCTATAATTAATATAATTAATGATGGACCCAAGTTTTTGTGCAGGGTGCAAAATACAGGTGAAGGAATGAAGTGGAGTGTTAAACTTTGGAAAGTCTGTAACATTTTACCATATCACTCTCCAACTCCATCATCTTCCGATGTAGGGCAGCTTCTGCTCCTTCTATCTGTTGTATCCACTGCAAGATAACCAAGTAAATA
Source organism: Staurois parvus (assembly GCF_062004578.1). Classification (NCBI taxonomy): domain Eukaryota; kingdom Metazoa; phylum Chordata; class Amphibia; order Anura; family Ranidae; genus Staurois; species Staurois parvus. The sequence continues at coordinate 5,365,545 of NW_028317929.1, read as the reverse complement.
CCAGCTCTCTTAACCATAGTTATATACAAGTTATATATATATCTACTCTTATTTGAACAGCAATTGATATAAACATGCATTCAAAAGAATTTTCTGTTTTCTTTTATGAAAAAACAGTTTAGAAGTAGCTTTTCATTTTTTATACTACAAGATGACAGATTCATATACAGTATATATATACAGTGAAGGAAATAAGTATTTGATCCCCTGCTGATTTTGAATGTTTGCCCACTCACAAAGAAATGATCAGTCTAACAATCAAATGGTAGGTGTATTGTAACACTGAGAGACAGAATAGCAACAAAATATCAAAAGAAATGCATGTCTAACAAATTATGAACTGATTTGCATGTTCATGAGGGAAATAAGTATCAGCAGGGGATCAAATACTTATTTCCTTCACTGTGTGTGTGTGTGTATATATATATATATATATATATATATATATACTGTAGATATGTGTGTGCCCATTCTATTTCACATTCAAACTGCCCAAAAAGATGATTCCAAAATTACTTGTGATTGCTAAATGTATAATATTGTTCAAAGTGCAGTTTGTATAACATTAATTAAAGTGCATTCTAAAATATGTTTATATTAAATATTACTACATATTAGTAATATTTAATATTAGTAATATTAAATATTATATATTAAATATTACTGATATTGTTTCTACTGTACTAAGATAAATGAAAAATGGATGTTCTTATTGGCTGCTGGAAATGTATGGCATTATGAAGGGAGCAATGTGTACAGGCAATTTCAGATAGTAACTTATATGTTGTACAGTATAATCTGCTGTATCTCAATATTGGTCTTACTTGAGAAAGCTGGGAAAAAACAATGCTTTTGGACAAATTTAGTTACCCATTTCAGCCTTCTAAGCATGATTGTAATCAGTGTAGATAAACAGCAATAAAAAAGGCTAGTTGCTATAGGTAATAGCACTTTTCTCACTGTTCTTTGTAAAGGCATATGTCACACTGATTGTCAGAACAAAACAATATGATAACTCATAAACATGTAGTGGTATAGTAGTTTAAAGTATTTAAACTGTTATACCAGCACACGATGGACAGAAAAATGAATCCATTGCCAGGTAAAACCGCTCATCTATATGTATTTCATCAGTGTTTTATTTATCTGCTTGCTTGGAGTTCAGCTTTCGCAATGAGATTAAAATATAATATCTAATAGTCATTATGAATTTTCAACTGGCTTTAAAACGATTCAACTAATAAATATTTTATCCTTACCTTCTCAGCCAGGGATAACACAGTACTAGCTTGAATAATGGCAACTTGTTCTTCATTTCTCAGATTCTGCAAAAGTCAACATTAGAAATTGTCGTTTATGTCAAACTATTACTTACTATGCTTACTCACAGAAGTAAAATCTGGTATCAGGAAACTGGTATACAAAAGTCAAAAATAATTTTTTTTAAATGTTATTATTTAAGCAATTACATTTTTTTTTAATCTAGAGATATTGTGGAAAAAAAGGGACACCAAAGTCGTTTTTTAAAATTGTATTTTAAGTATATATAAGTTATGATAATGCTGTTTTACATATTTGGTCCCTTTTGATCTGTTAAATATGAAATTGAAAGTGTTTTTTCAATAGGTGCAAAAAATATCTATTGAGCATAACAAAAATATGCAATGCTTCCCCACTCTGTTACAAAAAATATCAAATTAAAAAAAATCAACATTTTTACACTCACCCCATTATCCCCCAGAATGTCCAGCTGTTTGATCAGATCCGGTATATTGACATCCTAAAACACAAAAAATCTCTTAAATTAGGAACAGGTTTAAAGTGGATTACTATGTGAAACCTACTCTTTTTCTAACTTGCCGCAAAATCAGCAGAATAGGTAGGCCACTTTGGTTGTTGATTGTAATGTCAATTTTTTCAAATGTGGATTTACATTGGTAGCATATAGAGGTTTATTTAAAAAACAATGTCATGTAATGCTTAAAAATCTCCACTTGTCTATGATTTCCAAGCCTCACAATAAGATCCATCAGCCATTGCTTGAAACAAATCATAACAGCCAAGTTTAACCACCTAATTTTTTATATTTTTCTGTTTTATAATTTACAGAATAGAAGCCATCCTGCCTGCATCATATTAATGGCAAACCTCAGCCTAGGTACAATATTTGACTAGAACTCAGTGACAGGTTTTCAGGTTTTTAATGATAAATGGTAAACAGACCTGGAAGACAGTGGTGCTCACTGTGGTGGTGTACCAATGTAACTAAGCAATACAATCTATGGTGTCCGTTTATGACACAGAGAATGGCTGCGATTCAACAGATCTCAGCTATTCTCTGGTCATTCACAGTTTATGACACTCAGGAGATCATGTCAGCCCTTCTCTGGAGATCTGTGTTCTCCCTCCAGATTCTCCAGCCCAGAGCTGGAGAATCAGAGGGACCGAAAACTAAGCAGAGATAATTTACCTCTGCTTAGTAAACTGATCTTTTACTGTAATCTCGCGAGATTATACCAAAATGAGCCGTTTTTCAGAGTTTGTAGACCGTTCTCCAGCGTTTGGAGACCGTTCTCCCTTCGTTCGGAGAACTGCTTCATAAACTGCATTCACAGGAGAACTGTGTTCTCCGAGAATGCCGGAGAACTGAGCAGCGATCTATTACTGCTGGTTCATAAACGGACACCTATATCTGGAGTTCAGCTTTAACCACCGCTGGATCATAGGAGTGCACTGTTTGCTGGTGGAGCACAAAGATCAAGTGAGTATAAGGCTCTCTCCTCTCCTCTGGACAAGATGAGCACTTAACCCTTGGAGTGCAGGCACACCCCCATTGCAAGGGAAAAAAAATTTTTTCGACAGAAGTTGGGCTTTAAAGGATAAGTTCACCTTTCGTAACATGTTACATGTTACGCTCATATTCAGGGTGTAACATGTAACATGTTACGATGTTACGATCTGACTGGCCCCCGCTCCCCCTGATCCCTGCTTTGACAGCCAGCGGGAGATTCCCTCCCCCGTGAGCATCACTCATTAACAGCGTTCTGTGAATGAGAAACTACAAGTCCCTGCAGCCTGAGCAGTTTTCAGCTTGTGGTCCTCGTTGTGGAGCGCTGTGGTAGTTAATTGATTCTTCCGACAGATCTGCAGGAAACCTGCATGGCACCAGCAATCTGCTGACTGCTGGTAAAATGCTTTACAAGCTCCTGCAGACAAAAATAATAAATGCACATTTTTTTACCTGCAAAAAAAATGTGCATTTAATATTTTTTACCTGCATAAAAATGTGCTTTTAATATTTTTTACTAAAAGGTGAACTTATCCCTTAAGATATAAAGAGAATGTATGTGTTATCAGTAATTATCCAGCTACATTGCATGCTTCATATTTTACCTTTACACCTTCCTTCATGCAGTAGATCTGTAATGCACTAACACCATCAGAAAATGGATGGATTTGAAGATTAAAGGGGGGAGACCTTCTCTCTCTCTCCTGTGAAAGGAATATAGCAAACATGAATTTAGCATTAAGATATGACTATAATTTGCAGCTTAATTAGCAAGGATTACATATATAGCAGTTAACACCTAACAATTTTGCCTGCTTGGCATACAATTGTGGTGCCAATAATGATTATATTCCAAAGTGCTTCTTGTCTTTCAGGTGGTTGTATGCTTTTTTTGATTAAAGGATTATTATTATGATTTTGAAGATAGGTCTCTTCTCTTCTGACCAATAAAGGACTTCGTAGCACCCATTCAGGTAACACTGATAAGATATTTTGCAATATTAACTAGGTCCTAGAAACTGACAATTATAGAAATAAACAACAATTAATTGAATATCAATAACTGGAAACTATTTTATGAACCAGTCCTACTTCTAATTCCAGATTACGGAATTCCAACAGTTCATTCTGATCTCTGGCATCTTGCAGCTCTTGTTGAAGGCGATTATTTTCAGACTCCAGTTTTTCATTCTGGAAAAAAAATTATTTTAATGATTATAGCTTCAACAAGAAAAAAAAATCATCCATTTATAGTGAGCAGATAGTTCTTATGATAGCAAGGTATTTTTTTACAGCTCCTTTATCCTCAGTTATTTTCTAGCTTCTCTAGATTTATTATTCATTTTCTTTTTAAAAGAAAGGAGGGAGGTGGGAGGATACAGGATGGCATAGCAAAAATAAAAGCTTTAAGGTGAAGTGTTTTCCAAAATGTCAGTTGTGTACAGTGTTGCCACATTTCTCATGTCCTAGTACCATATGTAGTCCCATTATTGTTAACCTTTTTTTGAATGAGGTTCTATAGGATTAACATATCACCTGCTTACATAGCTACATTTTTTAGGAGTACTGACTTCCTGACTTGGTCCATGTACAGATATGTGGGATCCCCTTCTCTGACTCTCACTCATAGATGGTTTTACCTCTGTCCTTTGAGATCCACATCTAATCATGATAATTTTCACCGTAAAATGACCATTGACTGCATGATCAGCAAGCTCCCTCTAGTGGTTAGCAGGTTTTACTAGGGCAGTGATCTCCAAACTGCGGCTCAGAGACCGAATGTGACCTTTTGCTTGCATTTATCTGGCTATTGGGGCACTATTCCTTTCAAAGATGGAGCAATAATTCCTGCACTTACATCAACAATGGGACAATATTCCTCCCACTGACACCAACAATGGGGCACTATTCCTCCCACTGATACCAATGAGGGGACACTATTCCTCCCACTGACACAAATGATGGGGCAATATTCCTTTCACTGATTCTAACGATGGGGCACTATTCCTCCCACTGACACCAATGATGGGGCATTATTCCTCCCACTAACACCAATGATGGGGCACTATTCCTCCTACTGACACCAACCATGGGACACTAATAATTCCCCTAATACCAAAGATGGGACAATGTTTACCTCCACTGAGGACATTTCCTACTCCCACTGCCCACGGTCAGCCCCCCTAACGTCTGAAGGACAGTAAACTGACCCTTTATTTGGAAAGTTTGGAGACTCCTGCACTAGGGCGAAGAGGAAGCATGAACATTTTTTGCCAACAACTGAAAGTGTTCTATAGGTTCTTCTAAGACTTTTTTATCCCCAAAGCAATTATTATGTTATTCTTACTTTCAAAACTTCATGTTGAAATTTCTTGGTTGTTCTTGTGTGCACAAAGAGTGACCATTGAAGGGTGGAGATTAAAAGCTCACTTTCATGTTAGAGGACCCCCAAAGGGGAGCTTTGTACTTAGATCACCTCAATAATAATTTGCAATGGATGCTGGGCTTTGTAATAATAAAAGCCAGCACTATCTGAATGTTATTTATTTGTAGTTCAAGTATAACCAATTTATTAAGACAACCCTATATTTACAAGACATCCTCTACTATTAAAAAGTAAGAATGGCAAGCTCCACCTCTTTTAGGTCTATTTTTAGTTCAACAGCCTTTAAAGATTAGTATGGAGCTTGTATAGAATTTGCCACAAATGCTGAATATGAACTATAGTAATTCATGTTTACACAAATAGATAGAAATATATTTTTAATTTTTTAACATAATACTACATGATGCCTTTAAAAACACAACATGAGTTGGTCTGCTAATTTCTGTTGACTCTAAATTAATTTAGTTATTCTATTTTTAAATCATTAGGTCCTGTACACAGTGGCAATTAAATGGTGGCACACAGTGAGCATTTGTTACAATAGCCTTAAGCTAAGGGGCTATTGTCAAATGGCTCACTATACCCTTGTAGTTACTAAA